>NC_058083.1:225204472-225547472 GCF_014858855.1 Bufo gargarizans | reverse complement strand
AGCCTTTAGAGTTCCCCTAAGGACATGGTGTGCAGGCCGGGCAGCAACAGATGTGCAGTGCAGTGAGGTGGCTTGGCATTTGTGAGGAGCATGCAGAAGTCAGAGCTCGGGATAAGGTGGGTGGCATCGGGAAGTGGCAGGTGTGCTGCATGATAAGACAGCCCTGCTGGTCACAGTTGGTGGACATAGTGGGCAGATGTGAGCAGTGTTCTTTTCTGCACTGGATATGGTGGGCAGGCAGGCCAGGCAGCAATGGATGTGAAGCATTGTCAGGAGTCTACAACCTGGTGGACTCGCTGCTCTGGACATGGTGGGTGGGGGCCAAGCAGAGGCTTCTCCCTGAAGCCTGCCAGACTCCCTGCTCTGGACAAGGTAGGTGACACTGGGCAGCAGTAGGTGTGCTGCATGATGAGACAGCCCAGATAGTGTGGGAGGCCTGAAGACTGCCAGACTCCCTGCTCTGGACAAGGTAGGGGACACTGGGCAGCAGTAGGTGTGCTGCATGATGAGACAGCCCAGATGGTGTGGGAGGCCTGAAGCCTGCCAGACTCCCTGCTCTGGACAAGGTAGGTGACACTGGGCAGCAGTAGGTGTGCTGCATGATGAGACAGCCCAGATAGTGTGGGAGGCCTGAAGACTGCCAGACTCCCTGCTCTGGACAAGGTAGGGGACACTGGGCAGCAGTAGGTGTGCTGCATGATGAGACAGCCCAGATGGTGTGGGAGGCCTGAAGCCTGCCAGACTCCCTGCTCTGGACAAGGTAGGTGACACTGGGCAGCAGTAGGTGTGCTGCATGATGAGACAGCCCGGATGGTGTGAGAGGCCTGAAGCCTGCCAGACTCCCTGCTCTGGACAAGGTAGGTGACACTGGGCAGCAGTAGGTGTGCTGCATGATGAGACAGCCCGGATGGTGTGAGAGGCCTGAAGCCTGCCAGACTCCCTGCTCTGGACAAGGTAGGGGACACTGGGCAGCAGTAGGTGTGCTGCTGATGAGAGCCTGATGGTGTGAGAGGCCTGAGACTGCCAGACTCCCTGCTCTGGACAAGGTAGGTGACACTGGGCAGCAGTAGGTGTGCTGCATTGAGACAGCCCAGATGGTGTGGAGGCCTGAAGACTGCCAGACTCCCTGCTCTGGACAAGGTAGGTGACACTGGGCAGCAGTAGGTGTGCTGCATGATGAGACAGCCCGATGGTGTGGGAGGCCTGAAGCCTGCCAGACTCCCTGCTCTGGACAAGGTAGGTGACACTGGGCAGCAGTAGGTGTGCTGCATGATGAGACAGCCCAGTGTGTGGGAGGCCTGAAGACTGCCAGACTCCCTGCTCTGGACAAGGTAGGTGACACTGGGCAGCAGTAGGTGTGCTGCATGATGAGACAGCCCGGATGGTGTGAGAGGCCTGAAGCCTGCCAGACTCCCTGCTCTGGACAAGGTAGGTGACACTGGGCAGCAGTAGGTGTGCTGCATGATGAGACAGCCCGGATGGTGTGAGAGGCCTGAAGACTGCCAGACTCCCTGCCCTGGACAAGGTAGGTGACACTGGGCAGCAGTAGGTGTGCTGCATGATGAGACAGCCCGGATGGTGTGGGAGGCCTGAAGACTGCCAGACTCCCTGCCCTGGACAAGGTAGGTGACACTGGGCAGCAGTAGGTGTGCTGCATAATGAGACAGCCTAGATGGTGTGAGAGGCCTGAAGACTGCCAGACTCCCTGCTCTGGAGAAGGTAGGGGACACTGGGCAGCAGTAGGTGTGCTGCATGATGAGACAGCCCGGATGGTGTGAGAGGCCTGAAGACTGCCAGACTCCCTGCTCTGAGCACAGCAGGTGAGGGGTGGAAGGCTTTTTATTGCAGCCTGCTGGACTGCTTTGATACTGATGAAATATCTTTAAGGCTACTTACACACTGGTGTTTTGGTTTCTGTTTGTGAGATCCGTTGCAGGGCTTTTACAAGCGGTCCAGAACGGATCAGTTTTGCCCTAATGCACTCGGAATGGATAAGGATCCGTTCAGAATGCATCAGTTTGCCTCCGTTCCACCCTGGAGGCGGACATCAAAACGCTGCTTGCAAACAGATCCATCCTGACACACAACGCAAGTCAATGGGGATGGATCTGTTTTCATTGACACAATCTGGCACAAAGAAAACGGATCCGTCCCCCATTGACTTTCAATGGTGTTCAAGTTTTGGCTATGTTAAAGATAATACAAACTGATCCGTTCTGAGCGGATGCATGCGGTTGTATTATTGGTGCGGATCCGTCTGTGCAGATCCATGACGGATCCGCACCAAACGCGAGTGTGAAAGTAGTCTAAGATGGGTCATCAATAATATTGGTGGGGGTCTTAAAGCTGGCACCCCCTCCAACCAGCTGTCAGCAGGAGCCACAACCACTAGAACCAACACTGTAAAATAATAAAAACATGATTGAACATTTACATTCTAAAAGGTATTTTATACCAAAAGGGGAAAAAATAAAAATAAAATCACAACAACCAACACAAAACAGGGAACCAATTTTACTCATTTATTTTCATGCCAATTTGCAAATTTAAAGTGTACCCGCTATTCCAGTTTATTTTAATATAGTGTAGGGATCAGGATGTTAAACAATTTTGTAATATACTTTATTAAAGATTTTTTATTTACTAGAAAACATGGTGTAAAGCAGAGCTGCTACGGGCAGTCTTCACCCACAGTCATCATAGAAAAAAAATGCTGCAAAATTATTGTGGTAAAGAAAAGGGCCAGTAAATGTACAAAGTTTATTAAACAAAAGTCTGGTCATTAAAAAGGAGTTTTCCAGGATTATGCCCCTTTTTAACTGACCACATTCCACAATCTTCCCAGTCCCTAGCCTGTTTACTTTTGTCTGGGGCACAGACGGAGTAATGTGCACACATCACTGCTGATTCACATGCTGCTCATGGACATATCACTGCTGAGGCCAGCCATAGGCTGCAGCAGCGCACATGACCTGTTCGTATCTCAGGCGAAAACCGTAAGACCGCCAAAAAGAGCCAGGGTGCTAAAATGGCAAATATGATTTTTTTCTTTATTAGGTACAACATGCTGTGGGAGCTAGTTAACAAGGAATACAATCCCGGAAAACCCCTTTAAGGTCTGGTCATTAAAGTGGTTGTCAAAGTTAAAATAATACATCCCGAGCAGTGGTAAATGTGACCATGCTATTGTCCTTCCCGTCTGTTTACCTGGCTGCAGCAGTGACCATGTCACTGCTGCAGGCAATCTCTGGCCTCAACAGTCCATGATTGTCTGAGCTATAACCCGATGTGCACGGAATGTCACTGCTGCAGCCAGGATGATGACATCAGCACTGCAGGGCTGCACTTTGATGCTGAAAGCAGCAGGGAGAAAAAAAAAAAAAAAAAAAAAAGAGGGCAAGTATGACAGTATGACTATGCTTGTTATTTTATCACATTACTCCGGCTGAGAATGTATTCGTTTAATTGGACAACCCCTTGAAGGGATTAAAACTAATTGACAGGTAAAGTGAATTGTACTGATTGTCTTGTCAAGGGGTGGGATATATCAGGCAGCAGGAAAAAGTGTAAGGATCTGATTGCCTTTGACAACAAACAAGCTGTGATGGCTAGACAACGGGGCCAGAGCAGCTCCAGAATGGCAGGCCTTGTGGGGTGTACCAGCTATGTGGTTATTAGTATTGACAATTGTGGGGACTCATGCCTAGCCCGTCTGGTCTGATCCTGCAGATCTACTATAGCACAAATTGGTGAAAGAGTTGCTGCTCCCTATGCAAAGATCCATTTAGAAAAAAAAGATAAAAAGGCTTCTGGAGTGATATCCCAATGTCTAAAAAAATGTTCTCTACTCCATTCTATCATTCTGTTTTATATAGTTAGCATTCCATATAGATTGCATCAGACTGTGAGGAGATGAATTATGAAGACTAATGCATAGAATGCAGATACATTGAAAATGGATTTGAAATGTAATTCTGGAAAGTGCGTGGGTTATAAACTCACCCTTCCATCCAATAAACATGCATAAGAAATGTTCACACGCAATTTATTTAATTCCATGTGTAGGTCAAGCCAAGACCAAAGAACAGCTTATGTGAATATTTAAGGAGTCTGACCAAATCATTTTCACAGAGTTTTTTTGGTTTTTTTTTTGCTGTATTCACTGTCACATTTAACATTTCATTATGAAAGCGCCTTTCATATAAGCACAAATCATAATGGAAAATATCAGGATTGACATTACACTGGTTGCAGTTTCATATTTCATAGATAAAATGTGTCAGATATAAAGCCCTTTGTTGCTAAACTGCTCCCAATAAGTAAAGTTTCCATGATATTAATCCCGGGCTAATCTGATTTACTGAGATATTAATATTATTAGGGAAAATAAAAAACAACTGGGATTTATCAAATGTTGTCAAGTCATACATAAAGCCAACACCACCGAGAGATCACTAGGACTTCAAGTATAAAACGTAAAATAATGTGAAGAATTTCGTTACAATCTTCAGGAAAAGTCATGGGAAATGTCATCTGGCACAACAAGTACACAACTATCAAATTTAATATACTGCGTTAAAGATGCTGAAGGAAAATTAACTGACATTCAGCTTTATTACAGAACAGAAGAGCAGAGGAGAACATGATGTCCATTTCATTTGCTAGATGACAGTGACTTGTTGGCATCATGTTGCCTTCAGATGTCACTGCAATCCCAAGTAGGTACTTTATTGTCACAGTGCTTAATAGCACCTACCATATGTAGGGTCTTCCAAGGCTCACCATACACATTAGTCAGCAGTTGGACGAACCCTTGTTCGGCCAACAGCCATCTCTCCTGATCCCTCTATACATATACACACTTGGCACAGCCAATAGGGAAAAGGGAGAAGGCTGGGTAACTCATCTGCTGCCAGACACCTTCCTGAGAGCAATGGTCATCTCCTCCAACATTGTCACTGGAGACAATCGGGAGGCCTACACACACATTCAATGGTTGGCCAGTCCCCCAATCCCAATAGGTTTGGTCGCCATTTAACTAAAGTGTATGTTCCGCTCAAAGGGGCTGTCTGGGTTAAATGGGTATTCTGGTTATTTCAATTTAGCCCCTATCCGCAGGGGATACTATTCTTTGCCATTCTATCCAGTAATAACCCTATAAGTTAAAGGGTTAAAAAATGGATCATGACAGATCCATCATATAAAACAGAAGCCACGGTGCCAGTATGCACAGACCTTAAAGTCCAGGAACACCTTTGGGGGCATTTTTATTTTTATCATGCATTTTACTCATTTTGGCCTAAATACTTCATTCATTTGTCTTTATTAAAAATGTAACAGTTTTTTGTTCTACAGCCCTCACTTTAAGTGTAGCTGCACATCTTTCTTCTGTACAGCCCTTGGCTCTGAACTCCTGACAGCTCAAACAATTATAGCCAACTGATAAGAATAAGGGCTGAGTGCTTCTGAGCCGTCAGGAGTTCAGAGATAAGGGCTACATGTGGAGCAGTCAGAGCAGCTGCCTCTGTTAACCCCTTCCCGATAATCATGGGAACCACTGAGTTCTCGCAATTTGACGTAATAGTACGTCATAGTGATCGCGTGGGCACCGGAGCGGTGCACGCGCAATCACTGCAGGGGCCCGGCAGTCCGTGGTAGCCGGGCCCCTGCTGTTTCCGCCGGCATCGTTGTAAAATCAGATGCCGGCGGATTAACCCCTTCTATGCCGCGGTCCGCGCTGACCGCGACATAGAAGCGGTTTGTGTCGGGTGAGGGAGATCATAGAGTCCTCGCGCTGCTGTGGCAGGGACCCGATGTGACAAGGCAGCCCGATGCCGTGCAGAGGCTGCCCAATGCCTTGCTGCCTTCTACGGGAGCTAAGGAGATCCAGCCCGTACAGCAGACATATGGGGAATGTAAAGTAATTACTATTTTTGAAGGTATCTATCTATTATAAAAGTAGAGAAATTGAAATTTGCACATTTTTCTAAATGTTTGGTAAATTTGGTATTTTTTAATGAATAACATTTTTTTTAACTTATTTTCACCACTGTCTTGAAGTACAATATGTGACGAGAAAACAATCTCAGAATGGCCTGGATAAGCAAAAGCGTTTTAAATTTGAAAGTTATCACCACAAAGTGACATGTCAGATTTGCAAAAAATGGCCTGGGCAGGAAGGTGAAAACAGGCCCGGAGTTGAAGGGGTTAAACAGAAAGTAAGATAGTTTGCAGATATACTACAAGTAAAGGCTGTGAAACAGAAACTGTTGAACATGTTTAATAAAGACTGATTGAAAAAAAAGATTTTTAGCCAAAAAGTAGAAAATTCAACAATGGGAAAAAAATGGGCCCGAAGGTGTTCATAGCCTTTAGGATCCATTCACATGTCCGTAGAATGGGTCTGCATCCGTTCCGCAAATCGCGGAATGGGTGCGGACCCATTCACTCTCTAGGAGGATGGAATGGATGTGGACAGCACACTGTATGCTGCGGACAAGAATAGGCAGTTCTATGGGGGTGCCAGCCGGATATATTGCGGATCTGCAATACATTACGGACATGCGAATGGACCCTTAAAGGATCCATGTCTTCAAACACATATATCCAGCTGTATTTCTGTAAAAATATGTCCACTGTCAAACATTTTGCATCACTCTCACTATAAATGGCACGTTCTCCCTGTGCTGTTTAGTTTGGGTTAAACCTACAGTTGCATGTATAGAGTGGATTTGGTCCAATTACGTTCATAAACCACACAGCAAACACATAAGGAACCTATTTTCTTCAAAGACCTGTTTGCGCATACAAGCCCTACAGCACTATAGGAGATCATGATCAAGTTATTCCAAAATAAATCTGTTTTATGGCATTTCTTTAAAAATGAAAATATGCAACGAAGAACAGAAAGCACATGTTTCTCCGCACCGGGGACTGTAAAAGCTCATAGACAGATAGTTTTAGAAGAGCGTACATTTTATGTGGAGCAGAAGGGATAAGCAACTAACAGACGTACGGATGGCAAAAAAAAATCCAAAGGGAACAAAGGATCTGACATTTTCAAATCCAACCTGGATTTCATAAAAAAAAAAAAAAAAAAAAAAAAGAAGAAGACCGTGCAGCTCAAAAACCACCCATAGAAATGTCAGTAGTAAAAGGTATGCAGAATGTATCCTTGCAATACGATCAATCACTGGATTTGAAGTCCGGGCTTCCACCTTATGCTTCTATCTCAAAATTAAAACAAATCAGTGCATATAAAATCATGTAGAGTACTTCCGCTTTATCACCTGCCCGACCCGGGTTTCGCTTTCGCTTGCTTCGTCAGGGGCAACTCTATACTGAATTTACTGGAGAAAGTTTGGATAAAGTGGAGAGGGGAGGATCCAGCGGAATGGATTTACCGTCTGGGTACCTTACAACCTAATGGGTTCAATGTAGAATTTGACATTAAGACCTGCCTTAAAGGATAAAAGATATATTACACAGCAGGTAGCGATTCCAAGGAAGATTGAGATATATGTTAGATAAGGGTTTGTTTTGTATTTTTTGTGTAATTTTAGGATGTTGTGTTCCCCAATGAATATTGTATGTTTTAAATAAGAAAGGATCGGTGCAATCCCCCTTTTTTAATAATTTAAATTTTTATTATTTTGTTTAGTGTTTAGATAACGCCCATCTGATTATAAAAGGGCGGGTTGTAAATTCAGTATAGAGTTGCCCCTGACGAAGCATGTGAAAGCGAAACCCGGGTCGGGCAGGTGATAAATCAGAAGTACTCTACATGATTTTATATGCACTGATTTGTTTTAATTTTGAGATAGAGGCATTGACTGTGGTGGAAGCCCGGACTTCAAATCCAGCGATCGATCGTATTGCAAGGATACATTCTGCATACCTTTTACTACTGACATTTCTATGGATGGTTTTTGAGCTGCGCGGTCTTTTTTATGAAATCCAGGACTAAGTGTGAATTTGACCCTACCTCACCATAGACCTGCTGCGCTTCAAGCAAGATGGCAGTTTGAGACTTTTTTTGATTTTTGTTGAATCAGTGCCATTTGTGTAAACTTCAAATCCAACCTGCTGGTTCCTCGTTTGTCCCAGTCTGGCCAGAATGAAATGTCTCTTACCAGGACCCTATATTTCTGATAAATCCATTTCTGGCTTTTATGTAGAATCACGTCTGGTAACTGAGATCCACGCTTTATAATAATGACAAAATATAACAGAATCTAACAGAACCCAAGTAAGGAAAAGAATAAAACATTCTGGTCTATCAAAATCTATCAGCGGAAAAGACGATCCCCCGTGTGAACTTACTGGAGTTTTTGCCTTCATCTGGGCCTGCAGCTTGTTTTTCATCCTCTTCTCATTAAATTTGGCACTTCTCTTGACATATATTCCACCATGCTGTCAAAAACAGTTAAAGATCACTGCATTAACATTGTCAAATCGAAACATAAACCATGTCCTATTTCATGCAAGCAGAAACATTTTCCACAGATTATTAAAGGGAATCAATATAAATATCAAACCAAGGCCTCCATGTCCCTGACCTGTTGCTGCTTTTTAATGCATATGCTAATTAAGTGTTAAGTGCACAGAGGGTGGGCCTGAGCCACTCGGTGCACCTCTGCTCTCCTTTGCTGATCACTTCCATTTCAAGTTGATTAACAGTTACCTGACAATTCAGATGTCAGTCAATAAAATTATTTTATGAATGAAAGTTATATTTTATAGGGCCTTTCTGTGACACCTACTGATGACAGATTTAAAAAAAAGTTTTTTGCCTGGATACCAAACGTTTGCTTCCAGAATTAACTGCATCTTAGGGCTTATTCAGACAAGCATCGTTAAGAAAAAAAGAAAGCCCAGGCAGTATTTTCTAGCAACCGTAGGTGAAAAACGGGCTGCTCGCGGATGGCGTCTGTGTGCTGACAGTTTTCTTTCCACAGACCCAATGACTTGTCTAGCATGAAAATTGGACCAAAATAGTGCATGCTGCAATTTTCCCTGTATGGACCAATGGCCTGTGTGAAGAGAACTTTACATGTGACTTCTATATGTTAGGGCTGTTTCACAAGAGCGGATCCCGTGCGTGTCATCCGCAGCGTGAAGGAGAGCCAAGCCGCGCTCTGGACAGCAGAGACACGGAGCAGTAACATGATTGATTTCCACAGGACAGGAGAAGATAATAGGCAGCGCTCACCCAGCAGTAATTCCAATGATCCCTTATTACATCTGGGATACAGGTAACATGCTTGTTAGGGCATACAGTCATCAAACAGCGGCGACGGCCGTTTCGTGCAGGACTTTTACAATCCCCATTGTGTGTCTCCCTCACATGTTTTATAAGCCTAGGGCAGCCTTTACCTGACTGTATGGCCCTAGGCTTATAAAACATGTGAGGGAGACACACAATGGGGATTGTAAAACTTTAGAGTTTGCTGGTATCGAAGTAGTGCCCAACCCACCTGCAGGAGGGGATAGGCACAGGTTGTTACTACAGAAAGAGGCTAGAAGGATCCTGCGTGCGAATGCCCTAGGTGAACTAGGACTAAATGACCGTAACGATCTTTGTGTTTTTTTGTGATGTCCTTACTGTTTGCAATATGTTTGCTATTAACTGTAGACGTTTTGTCTTTTTAAAGTGATTTCACCTGGAATGGGGGTAGAGCCTCATGTGTCGTCATGGCAACTCCCCCGTGGGTTAGTTTAAAAAGCCACGTGGCGATACGCTCCCACGTCAGCGGCCTGAAGAAGCACAGTCCTGCACGAAACGGCCGTCGCCGCTGTGCATGTTTGATGACTGTATGCCCTAACAAGCATGTTACCTGTATCCCAGATGTAATAAAGGATCGTTGGAATTACTGCTGAGTGAGCGCCGCCTATTATCTTCTCCTGTCCTGTGGAAATTTTTGGCCATCAGTTTTCTATTTGCGTTGCACCACCTGTTTGCAGCTTCACTCAATTACGTTTGTATCTCCGCATCTGTGTTGCCCGTGCTGTGGGGATTGATCAGGGGACTCAGGTTGTGCCGCCCAGCCTCTCCGCGATTTGATTAACATGATTGATAATGCTCTGTGCCTCTCAGATCTTTTTACTACAAAATCACAGCGAGAAAGTTGTCACTGTGATTTTATAGTAAAAAGGTCACAGAGAGGCACAGAGCATTATCAATCATGTTACTGCTCCTTGTCTCTGCTGTCCGGAGCGCGGCTTGGCTCTCTTTCACGCAGCAGATGACACGCACGGGATCCGCTTGTGTGAAACAGCCTTAGGGTGTCTGTTTTAAACTAGGTCATCAGACGTGAAAATTGCTTAAAGGGGTATTCCAGGATTTTTATACCGATGGCCATCATATCTGATTGGCAGGGGTCTGACACTCTGCCGATCAGCTATTCCCAAGTAGCTCCACTACACAGTGGACAGAGCTGAGTAGTTCCAGTGCAAACCTTTAGCACTAGAGTAATTCCTGAACAGCTGATCAGTGGAGGTGCAGGGTGTTTGACTCCGGCCTGAGGACAGGCCCTCAATATTAAAATACTGGAAATGTCCATTAAAGGGGTATTCCAGTAAGAAACATTGACCTAGAATTACTAATGTGTCTGATCTAAAGTCTGTCTAAAAAGCGGTGCACAACTAGAACTTCCAACTCACTGAAATTTAAGATTACTTACCAGTGATCACTTTTTCATGAGCCCATGACAGCATCTTTGAGAGACCACCTCCATCCAGGACAGGAAACAGGAACTTTCGTGGAGAGCACTTAAAGGGGTTCTGCACTTTGCTTCTGATCGGCAGGGGTCCGACACCCAGGACCCCCGCCGATCAGCTGTTTGTGAAGGCAGCAGCGCTCCAGTAGCGCCGCGGCCTTCTAACTGTTTACCGCCGGCCCACTGATGTCACGACTAGTATCAACTGGCCTGGACGCGGCTAAGCTCCATTCAAGTGAACAGAGCTTAGCCGTGTCCACGCTAGTCGTGACGCCAGTGGGCCAGCAGTAAACAGTGAGAAGGCTGCGGCGCTGCTGGAGCGCCGCTGCCTTCTCAAACAGCTGATCGGCAGGGGTCCAGAGTGTCTGACCCCAGCCAATCAGAAGCTGATAATCTATCCAGAGGATAGATCATCAGTTAAAACAAAGTGCAGAACCCCTTTAAGGAGGGATACCTCCACTATACCCACCAGTTAATTGCGATACAAACAAATCTAATATAACACATTTTTTGGGGGGGGGGGGGGGGATATCCCAGGTGCTGTCATGGGCTCATGGAAAAGTGATTACCGGCAAGTAATCCTAAATTTCCCTTACGCCCATGACAGCACCCTTGAGTGACGACAAGAATAGTACCTAACTCAGGGTGGTGCAACTTCCTGCAGAACTTTCCTGCCAAAAGATAGCCACTCCTTAGAGTCTAAGTCTAATCTGTTGTGGCGAAAGAAAGTACACAGAGACTTCGAGGTAGCAGCCCTACAAATTTGCTTCAGCATTTTCTGCCCAAGTAGTAGAAATGGATCTGGTAGAGTGAGCACCAAATCAGAAAGAGGGGGATTGCCCCGCTGAAGAATAGGCTAAGGTGATGGCCCCTACTATCCATCCAGATAGAGTTCTGGAAGAAACTTTATTACCTCTATTTTTACCACCAAACTGTATGAAAAGCCTAGAGGATTTTCTCGCCATTGATTAGTGACTCTCAAATATTCTGTCATCTTTTGACATCTAGACAGTGGAGCTTCCTCTCTTTCTCATTCTTTGGGTCCTGACACAAGGATGGAAGAATAATATCTTAGGTCCTAATAAACATGGAGATCACTTTAGGTAAAAAGGAGGGATCTGGCTTAACGAGCACTCTGTCTTCCAGGAAGTTAGTATAAGGGGGAGCGGCTGAGAAGGCTGAAATTTTGCCAACACGCCTGGCTAAGGTAATCGCCACCAAAAAAGCAGTTTTGAAAGACAAAATTTTAATAGGCGAATCCTGCAAAGGCTCGAAAGGAGGCTCCATCAATCTAGATTAGATTAAAGGGTTTCTATCAGAAAAATCTTTATGTAGCTGTTTGAGATTAACAATGTGCTAATGTCAGCAGAACATAACTGTATGACTTATATCTCCCTGCCTATCGCCTTTCGTGCTAAATAATGACTTTTATAATATGGAAATGAGCCTCTAGGTGCTATTGGGGCATTGCTGCAGCACCGAGAGGCTCCGTCCTCTCACCGTTTGGCACGCCCTTGTAAAAAGGTGATTGACATCCTCGGTCTCCTCCGTGCCCCACAAATCCCCCGCCGTCCATTTTAGTATTAGGTGCAGTAAGTGAAGGACGGCAGCAGGCGGGATTTGAAGGGCACGGAGGAGACCAAGGATGTCAATAATCTTTACAAGGGCATGCTAAACGGTGAGAGGACAGAGCCTCTAGGTGCTGCAGCAACGCCCCACTAGCACCTAGAGCTCATTTGCATATGATAAAAGTCATTATTTAGCGCAAACAGCGGCAGGCTGGGAGATACAAGTCATACAGTTATGTTCTGCTGACATTAGCACATCGCTAATTTCAGCCAGCTACATAATGATTTTTCTGATGACAGAAACCCTTTAAGGTCCCAGGGATATTTGTAATTTTTGATCTTTCCGGTGGGGGCAAAGTCTAGACGGAACCCGTCTTTTAAGATGCCTAATATCCATGGCTTAACGAGAACTCTTCCCATGCCCAAAAAAATAGAGAAAGTTTTCCCCCCCACTGGACACAAACCGTCATTGCTGACTGTCCTTGGACCTTTAAGCAGACTGAGTGTTAAAGAGGAATCCCTTATTCTTTCTATTTTTGTTTTCTTGTCGAAAATTCTGCCTTGGTGTTTTTTGGAGGTCTAGAAACAGGAAAGACGCTTTTTGTTATCAGAAGCCTTTTCTAAAAGGTCATCCAAAACACGCCCAAAGAGATAATCTCTCTGGCATGGGATAGAGCAAAGTTTATTCTTTGAACCTGTGTCATCTGACCATCCTTTAAAGCCAAATAGCTCTTCTCGGAGAATTGGATAGAGCAGCTGACCTGGCACTTAACATTAAGGCATCTGCAGAAGCATCGGAAATAAAGTCCACTACTTTAAGGATGGTAGGAAATACTTCTAGTAATTGGTCCCCAGGGATTTTATCTCGGGTATGGGACTCAAGCTCTTGTAGCCATAATTTGACCGACCTGGCAGTAGAGGTAGTAGCAATATTTGGTTTAAATGCTTGGGTTGAGGCTTCCCATGCTTTTTTAAGGTATACCTCTGCACGTCTGTCCATAGGATCCTTTAAACTACCAAGATCCTCAAAAGGTAAGGCCGCCTTTTTTTACATTTTGGCGATAGGGGCGTCAAGTTTAGGAGGCCTCTCCCTCATCAGAAGGGTATTTTCTTTTAACATTCTTAGGAATAAAGAATTTCTTATCAGGCCTTTTCCATTCTCTTTGAATTAAATATTTTATGCTTTCATTTAGAGGAAAAACTCTTGACCTTTTGTGCCCCAGGTCACCAAACATTATGCCCTGGACAGACTTTGGTTCCCTAGGAACATTCACTTTTATAGTAGCGCTAATAGTTTTCAGTAGGGATTCCATATCCTCAGAGAAAAATAGAGGTCTGCTCATGGCTTCATCTGAAGATGAGCTTGAATTTTCCAGGATTTATCCCTGCTCATTCTCATCTGAATTGGATATTATATTAGCGTGATTCTGTTTGCCCGAGGCCGAGGAAAGGATGCATTTCTTAAACATTTTTCATTGAATCTGAAACTTCAGATTTAACAATATCTTTGATACTTTGAAGTAAAGATGGGGATTCCTCTTCTACCACTTTGTTCACACAATGCTGACACAGTAACAGACCAAGAAGGGGCGAGCTTTTTCTTGCACATAGCACATTCCCTCCCTTTGGATTTAGTGGTAGATTTCCCGGGGTTCCTCTTTGATATTCTACAAATAAAATAAGAGAATAATCCCCAATAGATCTGATACAGGAAAAATAAAAAAAGTTGGGGATTGACCTCCTTACCCCACCAGGAATACTGGTCTGGCATCATGACTCTCCTGGATATCAGCACGCTGGGTACTCTCATCATCCATGATAGTGGACAAGGATCGAGAGTTTTCCATTAGAGATCAACTGAAGATCGCAGGCTGACTGGGGTCCTTCTGACCGCGCGCTGAAGTTTTAAATACCAAAGGGACGGGTCCCTGCCAATGCACCCATGCGGCCTCAGTAGGAGCTTCCTTCTCCTACTTCCAGAACGCACTCCACGTGCGTTCCAAGTACCCCCCTTCCCCCGCATCTGTAAGCTTGGAGACAGGGAGGAAGGTAGAGTAAAGGCCCCGGACCTCCTGAAAACCGCCAGGAGGATCAGGTGTGTCAGCATCCCCTCTGAGTTATGCTGGGACTGCCCAGGAACACCGACCCGATAAACTATCCAGGACCCAGAAGGATGAATCCCAGGCTTAGTAGGCGGCTCCTAGAGGAGACTTATGCCGCACCAGGTAACCCCCATAATAAAGTGCCTGTGAGGCTCCTGCAGCCTAATACAGCTCTCCACAAAACATCCTATCCATAGGACAGGAAACAGATAACTGTATCCCTTCTTAAAAAGGACCTTTCATTACAATAAAAAATCTAAACTATGCTGACATGGAGAGCGGCGCCCAGGGATCTCCCTGCACTTACTATTATCCGCTCCGGGCACCGCTCCGTTCTACCGGTATAGGCTCCGGTATCTTCAGATTTTTGGCTCAACTGGGAGGAGCCTGCGCTTGTTCTCCTGGGCGTCTCCTTCTCCCAGGCTGGAGTGCTGACCAATCGCAGCACTCAGCTCATAGCCTGGAAGAAAAAAAACCTCTCAGCGCCGCTCTCCATGTCTGTATACTTAGTTTAGATTTTTGTTATCGTAATGAAAGTGCTCTCCACGAAAGTTCCTGTTTCCTGTCCTGGATGGAGGCGGTCTCTCAAGGGTGCAGCCATGGGCGTAAGGGAAAAAGGGGGCAGGGATTACCGGAATTGCTTTGTGGGAAAGGTACCGACAAGATTTTGCACCACAATTCTGGCATAAAATTCTGTCTCAAGGTAGGCCAACCAATAACTGGTAGAGTCAGACATCCTCTGCACCACATTTATCATCCAACCTGAGCCCCTGTGATAAATCTATGCATGTCTAGACAGCCGGTCTAAGCTAAGATAGATTGAACCCTTTACTGATGGGGAAAAAAAATAAAATAGGGGACCATGGACTTAAGTTCCCCCTTCTGCAGAACTGTGGTGAGGAGCTATTTTTATGGGGTGACAGACAGTTTAGCATGTGTGCTGTTACTCCACACAAACTCTATACTGCCAATCAATACAAAGATCTTCAGCTGGTAGGATCCTCATGGATTTAACATTTATCACACATCCAATAGAGATAAAAGTTTTTTCTAGATGGACTAGCCATTTAAATTCTTCAATAACAAGTTCTGTTTCAAGTCATAATAATAGCTAGTCCTAGGTCACATTAAAGTCCAAGATGCATTTTCACTACATTGAATCAAAAAGGGGAAAAGTGACCGAGCTACCAAAGATGCAAGATTTCCAAAGAAGTCCGCTTACAAATGACCTTAATGTGGAATTTACGTGGTTTTGCTGCAACTTTGGCCATGCAGTAGACCTGCACCACTGCGTTAATGGATTAGCATGCGCTCGAGGATACTAATGATTTCTGACTGAATATTTTCACAGATTCTTTTGGACTATCCTATTAACAATCCTTCAGATTACCTGAGAAAAATACCAGCCGTACAGAGGAAGAAATTTCAGACCATCCTTCAGAACATATCGAACGTGGCCCAGTGCATTTTGCTGTACAGCCATCATGTCCGCAATAATCCAATCAACTGCCAAAAGGACACAAATAAAAATAAGCTGTATGTTATTACCCGTATCCTGACTCAGTAAGTACACACAGCTCTGGTTCATAGAATTATACTATTATATAATGATCAAAAACCTCCCCGAGTGACTGACAATAAGGTTACATTCACTCGACCGTGGTGTAGCCCGTGCCCATGTTGCAGACCCCAAACCACAGGCACCAGAAGTGTGAACTGACTTAAATGGGTCCATGATCCGCAAGATACAGCAAAAGCTAAGACATATCCTATCTTTTGCAGCGCATAGGTACGGATCGGAAGCCGACTGAAACACCCAGAAGCCCTTCCAAGGGCGTCCAGGTCCGTGCCTCCACACCGCAAAAGATAGGACATGCCTTACCTTTTGCTGTACCTTGCGGATCACGGACCCATTCAAGTCAATCAGTCCGAACAGCAGCATGGAGTTCACACGGCCAGTGCCTGTGTTTTGCAGTCCGCAACATGGGCACAACTACACCACAGTCATGTGAATGTAGCCTAATGGCTAAGGGCAATTTTTAAATTTATATTGAATTTAGGGTAGGACCAGAAATAGCGGTTTCCCATTAGATCCTAAAAAACAGATTGTGATCAACAGCGGACAATGATTGTGAAGCATCATTCTTTGGCCCCTTTCACACGGGCGAGTATTCCGCACGGATGCGATGCGTGAGGTGAACGCATTGCACCCGCACTGAATCCGGACCCATTCATTTCTATGGGGCTGTGCACATGAGCGGTGATTTTCACGCATCACTTGTGCGTTGCGTGAAAATCGCAGCATGCTCTATTTTGTGCGTTTTTCACATAACGCAGGCCCCATAGAAATGAATGGGGTTGCGTGAAAATCGCAAGCATCCGCAAGCAAGTGCGGATGCGGTGCGATTTCCACACACGGTTGCTAGGAGACGATCGGGATGGAGACCTGATCATTATTATTTTCCCTTATAACATGGTTATAAGGGAAAATAATAGCATTCTGAATACAGAATGCATAGTATAATAGCGCTGGAGGAGTTGTAAATTTTTTATTTTTTATTTAACTCACCTCAATCCACTTGCTCGCGCAGCACGGCATCTCTTCTGTCTGTCTTCTGTGCTGTGTGGAGGAACAGGACCTGTGGTGACATCACTCCGGTCATCACATGATCCATCACCATGGTAAAAGATCATGTGATGGACCATGTGATGACTGGAGTGACGTCACCACAGATCCTTTTCCTGCACACAGCCTCAGACAGAAGGAGATGCTGGCTTCGTGGACTAAGGAGAGTTTAAAAAAAAATTATATTTTTTTTAACCCCTCCAGTGCTATTTTACTTAGCATTCTGTATTCAGAATGCTATTATTTTCCCTTATAACCATGTTATAAGGGAAAATAATACAATCTACAGAACACCGATCCCAAGCCCGAACTTCTTTGAAGAAGTTCGGGTTTGGGTACCAAACATGCGCGATTTTTCTCACGAGAGTGCAAAACGCATTACAATCTTTTGCACTCGCGCGCAAAAATCGTGCGTGTTCCCGCAACGCACCCGCACTTTTTCCTGCAAGGCCCGTCTGAAAGAGGCCTTTGAATTATCACCCCCCCCCCATGTCAAAGGCCCCTAAAATGACTGCAGCCTTTAGCTACATTCACATGTCCATATTACAGCTCCATGTGAGAGATGTACATTGAGCTCCATTACTGGGATCGGATCCTATCAGAGAAATCCGGGGGAACCTTTTCAGCATCCAAGGCAGTTTCTAGGCTAAAAAGTGTCTGCTTTATGGCTGTGTAGAGTCACTAGACCAGTGAGCTGACAAACTGCAATCTTTGGGGGAGGTTTATCAAGACAGGCACTTTGTGCGCCAGTCTCGATATCCCCTGCGCTTCCTGGAGGACGCACCTAATTAACCAGCTCAGCTCCCCTAGCTTAAACCCCCTTAATGACCAGGCCACTTTTTACACTTCTGCACTACACTACTTTCACCGTTTATTGCTCGGTCATACAACTTACCACCCAAATGAATTTTACCTCCTTTACTTCTCACTAATAGAGCTTTCATTTGGTGGTATTTCATTGCTGCTGACATTTTTACTTTTTTTTATATTAATCGAAATTGACCGAAATTTTTGCCCAAAAGTGACATTTTTCCCTTTCGGTTGTAAAATTTGTCAAATAAAACTACATTTCTATATAAATTTTTCTCTAAATTTATTGTTCTACATGTCTTTGATAAAAAAAATGCAATAAAAAAATTTGGTCACTGCGGTGGGGCGGACTGAACGCAAGTGTGCGCACAAGATCAGGCCTGATCGGGCGAACACTGCATTTTTTGTAGAGCCTATAGAACATGTCCTATTCTTGTCCGCAATTGCGGACAAGAAAAGGCATTTTCTATATAGTTCTGGCAATGTGCGGATCCGCAATCCTGCGTTCGGCGGTCCATGATGACGAAATGCAGGCCTCATCATAAATTAGGCGCGTCAGCTGAGGGCTGCCGTAGATTTCTGGCATTTGTGCCATAAAACTGGTGTAAATGAAGATAAATTTGTCTTGCATGTTGGCCATGGCCCTTACCACACCCGCTTGTGGAAGTGGCATAAAAAAGGCACTAACAACTTATTATTTTTTAAGTCGTAGTTAAAAACGTACACACAGCATGCAACCTTTTAAGCTACTTTTCTGGCAGAAGGGAAATGATAAACCTCCCCCTGGCAATGTTGGAAAATAGAGGTCCTTCACAGCCCTGCAGACTATTACTGCTATTATGTCATGTAAATGATGAAATAAGGCCAAGGCTATGTACAAATATGGTACAGAAGAAGCATTTATATTACATATTTCCATTTCAATATACCAACCTGTACATTGATGATTGGCCAAGTATAAAACGTTCTCTTTTTTTGGCAACTCTCCATATATCACTACCTGACAAAAGAAAAAAAAACAGAAAAAAACAAAAAAAAGGTGATTTTAGTAAATGGAAACCGTATTGTGATAACAGTTCTCAGAATATGAAGGACCAGTATAACATAGGCACAAAGATTTCCTAAGACAAGCAGGCACAAGAAAATACTGAGATCTGTTATAGCTGACTCCAAGGGAATAAGCAAGCAGTGCCCTGCCTAAACTCTGCCTGCTGATAGGAGTTAGGCTACTTTCACACTTGCGGCAGAGTGATCCGGCAAACAGTTCCGTCGCCAAAAACGAATGCTAACTGATGGCATTTGTAAGACTGATCCGGGTCCTGATCAGTCTTAAAAATGCCTGACCAGTCAGAAAAATGCATTGAAATGCCGGATCCGTCTTTCCAGTGTTATCCGGCAAAACGGATAGGGCATTTATTTCTTTCACCTTTTTTTCGGTCTGCGCAAGGACGGATCCGGCATTCCGATATTTTGAATGCCGGATCCAGCACTAATACATTCATATGGTAAAAAATGCCGGATCCAGCATTCAGGCAAGTCTTCAGTTTATTTTGGGCCGGAGACAAAACCATAGCATGCTGCTGTTTTGTCTTTTGCCTGGTCAGTAAAAAAAAAGACTAAGGCTGGGTTCAGACCTGAGCGTTTTACAGCGCGTTCCTACGCGCTGTAAAACGCTCAACAGGCAAGAACCAATGATTCCCTATGGGAATGGTTCTCACCTGAGCGTTTTACAGCGCGTACGATCGCGCTGTAAAACGCCCGACGCACCAAGAAGTACACGAGCTTCTTTGGGGCGTCTTGTTGCGCGTTCCCATACATAGACTTTAGCGGGAACGCGCGACAATGGGCGTTCGCTTGTCTCTGTATGCGCGATTGCAAAGGCCCGTACAATCGCGCATACAGAGCGTATGTTCAAGTACGCTCAGGTCTGAACCCAGCGTAAACTGAAGACATCCTGAATGGATTGTTCTCTATTCAGAATGCATGGGGATAAAACTGATCAGTTCTTTTTCAGTATTGAGCCGTTTTGACGGAACTCAGTACCGGAAAAGAAAAACGCAAGTGTGAAAGTACCCTTAGTTGTATATTTATAGTTACGGGACCTGGAACTATCTGGATGAGATCCTTCTAAATGCACATAGATGACAAACTGCTTGACGCTTTCACATGATCAGCTTCTCGTAGCCTTGCAGATTGCAGGAAAAAAAAAAATCCACTTCTCAGGATACATTTCTATTCAGAGAAAAACGGAGGGTTCGGTATCTCTAATAAACATAATACAGTAGGTATCGCTGTGTCTAAAAATGTTGGAACTGTTAAAATTTAGAAGTATTTTTTCTGCAGTGAATGCCGTGATTAAAATAAAATCAAAATGGTTAAATTATCATTTTTTGGTCAATTCATCCACAAAAAACAAAAAACAAAAAAAAAAAAAAAAAAAAAAAAGGATAAGACCTAATCCAAAAAGTTGTATGTAACCCATAGAACCAATAAAAACTAGAGCTTGTCCCACAAATTATGAGTGGGAGAAAATGGTTAACAAATAGAATTTTTATTTTTTTCAAGTAGTAAAAAAATAATAAAAACTGTACTGACCCACATAATAAGGTTGTGAACTAATTTTAGTGAACACCATAACAAAAAACCGAAAAATAAATGGTGGAATTGTGTTTCTCCCCCCCCCCATTTATGATATGGAAACTACATGGTGGCATTATGGCTTTTGGAAGGCATGGAGGAAAAACAGACAAAAATTGTCTGGGTCCCAAAGGGGGTCCATGCCCCTACTCTACTGAATGGCTGGTATTTTATTTTATTTTTTAACTTTGTGCCCACTATATTTTTGCCATCCTATATATAAACTGAACGTAGTTGTTCCAAGTGGCGGTTTTAGATGCAGCCCGTTTTGGCGCTCTGATGAGGTCACCACTTATTGTACAGCATCAGTGTCATCTTCCTGTCGGGATGCAGAGAGTATGGTCTAACAAAATCAGGCATATCGCTCACCTACAGACTATGGCGGTATGCACTTCAGCTGGGTACTAGGCCATTCAGTGGAGTGGGGCAACAAAGGCCAATGTGTGTTTCAGTGAGGAGATAATTCCTCTTTAAGCCTTACACCGACGCGTGTCACATGACAAGGAAATAGCACATTTCATGTTATGTACTTCAATGGTGTTGCAGTGCGACATACTGCGACAGTTGCAAAAATTCCATACAAGTCGGATTTTTTTTGCGACTCACATCGCAGTAGCAACATGTCGCATTGCAACACTACTGAAATATATTACATGAAATGTCACGTGACTTTCTTGCTGTGTGACATATCGCCAGGGGCGGATTGGCCATAGACCTTACAGGGAAATTTCCCGGTGGGATGATGCCCAGGGTGCCACCTGAGCCCTCCTCACGGCTGGCCAGTGGAGGTTTTTGGGGGTGTATTTTGTGCTGCTGGGGGCAGTATTTTGTGATGGACTGTAGTATTTGGCTCTGTTGGGGTGGTAAAATGTGCCACAATAGGGTATTGGTGGCCCTGCCTTCCATCAATTTGGACTCAACTAAAAACAGGACCACTTTTAGGCCCCTTTCACACGGGTGAGTTTTCCGTGCGGGTGCGATGCGTGAGGTGAACGTATTGCACCCGCACTGAATCCTGACCATTCATTTCTATGGGGCTGTGCACATGAGCGGTGATTTTCACGCATCACTTGTGCATTGAGTGAAAATCGCAGCATGTTCTATATTCTGCGTTTTTCACGTAACGCAGGCCCCATAGAAATGAATGGGGTTGCGTGAAAATCGCGTAGCATCCGCAAGCAAGTGCAGATGCGGTGCGATTTTCACGCATGGTTGCTAGGTGACAGTATATTCACTGTATTATTTTCCCTTATAACATGGTTATAAGGGAAAATAATAGCAGGTCTCTTCTTTACTTAAAGGGACTCTGTCATCAGATTTGTGCCCTATAAGCTAAACATATGGCCATGTCGGCACTAATAACATGAATCCTAAACTGCCCTTATTAAACCTGCTTGTGGCTCTATTAGCCCAAAAACAGGTTTTTATAAGCTGTCACTCACCTACCTAAGGTGCCCAAGGGGTTTTGCGTTAATCCAAGATGCCCGCCTGCACCCCTTGCCGTCTGGTGCCCAGCGCCGCCTTCCTCACCTCAGCGCCACCTCCTCAATCCACCCGTCCCTCTGCCAGATCCTGCATCTGCGCTTGCGCACTAGGCTCAGCCTGATGCGCCGCGGACTCCTGGCAGCGGCTTCATTGAGCGAAGTGCGCATGCGCCGGCCTGATGCACACGCGCACTTCGCTCAACGAAGCCGCTGCCAGGAGTCCGCGGCACATCAGGCTGAGCCTAGTGCGCAAGCGCAGAATCTGGCAGAGGGACGGGTGGATTGAGGAGGTGGCGCTGAGGTGAGGAAGGCGGCGCTGGGCACCAGACGGCAAGGGGTGCAGGCGGGCATCCTGGATTAACGCAAAACCCCTTGGGCACCTTAGGTAGGTGAGTGACAGCTTATAAAAACCTGTTTTTGGGCTAATAGAGCCACAAGCAGGTTTAATAAGGGCAGTTTAGGATTCATGTTATTAGCACCGACATGGCCATATGTTTAGCTTATAGGGCACAAATCTGATGACAGAATCCCTTTAAGATAGCAGGTCTCTTCTTTACTTCTTGAATGATGAGCTGTGGGTTAAAGGACCTGTGGTGACGTCAGATCACATGCTCCATCACCATGGTGATGGACCATGTGATTGGAGCATGTGATCTGACGTCACCACAGGTCCTTTAGCCCACAGCTCATCATTCAAGAAGTAAAGAAGAGACCGGGAACTACGCGATCAAGAGGAGAAGGTGAATACATTTTTTTTTTTTTTTTTTTTTAACCCCTCCAGCACTATTATACTATGCATTCTGTATTCAGAATGCTATTATTTTCCCTTATAACGATGTTATAAGGGAAAATAATACAATCTTCAGAACATCAATCCCAAGCCCGAACTTCTGTGAAGAAGTTCGGGTTTGGGTACCAAACATGCGCGATTTTTCTCACGCGAGTGCAAAACGCATTACAATGTTTTTCACTCGCACTGAAAAATCGCGCATTTTCCCGCAACGCACCCGCCTCTTATCCGGGCCAAAAATAAGACGCCCGTGTGAAAGAGGCCTTAGTATTTTTTCCAAGGCCATTTTAAGTTCCCAGTCCTCCCCTGCACATCGCTGTGTAGCTGTACCCTTTTATGTCGCACAACATATGTTGCTGTGTGGCCCTAGCCCAGTGATGGGCAAACTGCGGCTCTCCAGCTGTTGTAAAACTACAAATCCCATCATGCCCTGCTGTAAGCCGATAGCTGTAGGCAGACTAGGCATACTGGGGGTTGTAGTTTTACAACAGCTGGAGAGCCACAGTTTGCCCATCTCTGCCCTAGCCTAAAGGAGTATTCATGCTAGAATATGACCAGCCTCCGATCAGTGGTGTCCAACTCTTAGAACCTTCCTTCTTCCTACAAAAGAGTCAAAAAGACAAACACAATCTACTCCGGATCACCAAGATATTTGATCTGTTTGCTTCTGGTGAAGATACCTACAAGTAGTACCAAGTGTCATGTATTCGCGCTCAGGGTGCATGTGCTCAGAGCAGGGAGGGGGATGCATCGTTGTCAGACACCACTGTCAGGGCCTCATCTCTTCACAAATAAAAAGAATCAAACCTGGGGCCTCCATACACGTTCTGGTCAGTGGGTTTGGAGGACATTATCTAATGTGTATGGCCAGCTGTAGAATCAAACACTGCAATAGCTCGATAAGGGGCATATGAAGGTCACACATGCATACACTCCCAATATAAGATGACGTGACGGCACCATGAAAGGTACTGTACTTCCTGCAGTCAAGGTCACTCCAGCATTACAGACATGTACACACCCAGCAGCACAGGACCGGCCGGCCATGAATTCTTCTTTACACTAAAAATTCACAGGGATAGTCCCATATTCACCTAGTACACTCCACACAATGCTGAAACATAGGGCTCCCAGACAGCAAGGTCAACGTATTCATGAAAGGCATCTCTAGTAGAACCGGATAAACCGCTACTAATAATAAACTACTACATTACAGAGGCGTTCCGTTATTCATTCCGTTATAATAGAAGTCTATGGGCTGCATAACGGATCCGTCCTGAGGACTTCCCCTGCATAACGGAAATGGGACGGATCCGTTTTGCAGCCCATAGATTTCTATTATGACGGAATGAATAACGGAATGCCTCTAAAGACATTCAGTAATAGAATGGTGTTATCGTCCGTGGTAACGGAATCCGTAACGCAATTCTGCTTTTACCAACAAACGAATAGCAAACTACTTCCCTGGCACAGTACATTACAATGGACACAAACATTTCCTGGTAATGTACATTATATTACAGCAGACACTTACTTCCTGGTAACATCACAGTGTCCTCTATAACACTTCCTGGTAATATTACAGCAGGCAGTATAAAACGTCCTGGTAATACTACAGCGGGCAGTATAAAACGTCCTGGTAATATTACAGTGCACACTATAAGGCTACTTTCACACTAGCGTTTTTCTTTTCCGGCATTCAGTTCCGTCCTAGGGTCTCAATACCGGAAAATAATCTGTTTTACCCTAATGCATTTTGAATGGACAGTAATCCGTTCAGGATGCATCAGGATGTCTTCAGTTCTTTTAGACTGATCAGGATGGAGATAATACTGCAGCATGCTACGGTTTTATCTCCGGCCAAAACTCCGGAACACTTGCCGGAATGCCGGATCCAGCATTAATTTACATTGAAATGTATTAGTGCCGGATCTGGCATTAAAAATACCGCAATGCCGGTGTTCTGCCAGATCTCTATACCTTGAGAAAAGTCTATACCAGAAGTGACGCGGCCGCACAGGAATCAGCTGGAGGAGGACCGGCTTAGCAAAGAATTATTGTAGCGCCGAAAAAATGTGAAAAGAATAGAAACGGATCCGTTTGTCCGTATGACATCTGGATCCGTTTTTGCAATGCATTTCTGAGACCGATCCGCATCCGGATCAGTCTACAAATACTGTCCGTTTGCATGCAGATTGCCGGATCACTCTGCCACAAGTGTCAATGTAGCCTTAGGCTACTTTCACACTTGTGGCAGGACGAATCCGACAGGCTGTTCCCCATGTCGGAGCGGTCCTTCCGCTATTTCGCCGTGCCGCCGCTCCGTCCCCATTGACTATATTGGGGACGGGGGCAGAGCTCCGGCGCAGCACGGCAAAAGCCGCCGGACTAAAAAGTCGGACATGCAGGACTTTTTAGTCCGGCGGCTTTCGCTGTGCTGCGCCGGAGCTCCGCCTCATCCCCATTATAGTCAATGGGGACGGAGCGGCGGTCCGGCGAAATAGCGGCAGGATTGATCCGACACGGTGAACAGCCTGTCGGATCCGTCCTGCCGCAAGTGTGAAAGTAGCCTAACACTTCCTGGTAATATTACAGCGGGCACTATAACACTTCCTGGTAATACTGTGTCCTCCATAACACTTTCTGGTAATATTACAGTGTCCTCTATAACTCTTCCTGGTAATATTACAGGGGCCACTAGAGCACAAGCTGGTGATATTAGTGTCATCTATAACACTTCCTGGTAACATTACAGGGACCACTAGACAACATGCTGGTGATATTACAGTGTCCTCTATAACTCTTCCTGGTAATATTACAGGGGCCATTAGAGCACATGCTGGTGATATTAGTGTCATCTATAACACTTCCTGGTAACATTACAGGGACCACTAGACAACATGCTGGTGATATTACAGTGTCCTCTATAACTCTTCCTGGTAATAATACAGGGGCCACTAGAACACATGCTGGTGATATTACAGTATCCTCTATAACTCTTCCTGGTAATAATACAGGGGCCACTAGAGCACAAGCTGGTGATATTACAGTGTCCTCTATAACTCTTCCTGGTAGTATTACAGGGACCACTAGAACACATGCTGGTGATATTACAGTGTCCTCTATAACTCTTCCTGGTAATAATACAGGGGCCACTAGAGCACAAGCTGGTGATATTACAGTGTCCTCTATAACTCTTCCTGGTAATAATACAGGGGCCACTAGAACACATGCTGGTGATATTACAGTGTCCTCTATAACTCTTCCTGGTAATAATACAGGGGCCACTAGAGCACAAGCTGGTGATATTACAGTGTCCTCTATAACTCTTCCTGGTAATAATACAGGGGCCACTAGAGCACATGCTGGTGATATTAGTGTCCTCTATAACACTTCCTGGTAATAATACAGGGGACCACTAGAGCACATGCTGGTGATACCCAGCTTCCATACACTTTAGGTGATGTTCCTGGATCCCCTGGCACCCAGTCTCCCCCACCACCCCTGCCCACCCATGTGACCTGACCTGCACCCCGGTGTAGTGCTGGAAGAAGAAGAGCACCATGCTCTGGTAGGCGTTGTAGAGCCGGTCGTCCACCCGCTGGTATAAGTTCTCGGGCAGCACAGCGCTCAGGGCCCTCCAGCAGCTCCATGCCAGCAGGTAGGTGGGCGCAGTGCCCAGCATGATTGCTGCAGGGAGCATGTAGCGCAGGGAGTAGGTGTGCAGCACGGCGGAGAGCAGCATGGTGTCGGCTCCACTGCGCCCCAGGTTACACACTTATGCCCTCCACTGCATCTCCTGACACCCGGCAGCACGTGAGGGGGAGGGGCTGGGGTGGAGACCCCGTGCTGCCGGCTGACAGCTGACTAAACAGAGCCGCTGCACTGCCCACTCAGACAGGAGGCATGGCGTGCACGTGTCTCTACCCATCTACTGGCAGACCGGGTGCAGGTCACCAGCCTGAAAGCACCCTCAGTGGTCTCTGCAAGAACTAGGGGGAGCGTCAGAGGGCAGGAGTCAGAGCGCCGCTGCGTCACACGTAACGGGACCCGGGCGCCATCTTTAATACTGGCAGGCACTCTAGTACAAGGAGATGAGCGAAGTTCCGAGCGGGGAAGGAAGTAGAAAGACACATACACCGACCCCACATTATATTATATATTAGTGTGTGTTCATATATGTATTTGGAGAGGGGAAAAAGTACTTGGCCATGGCACCAGCTTAGGTCAGTGTTTTCCCCAGCAAAGGAGGAATTCTTAGGTTATACTTGTCTACTTCCATGATCATGATTTTGCTAGTAACCCCTTAAAGCATCACAGACTTTTTACCCAACGTTTGATGTGTCATAGAAACGTGAAAAGTTGTGATTGGAGGGGGGCTGAGTGCCAACAAGGTGAGAGACAGGTGTGTGTCCTGGCTGGTGAGGACAGAGTAAAGGCCCATAGACTGCTGCGCAGAGAGGAGAGAACGCGTGAGATGCGCACCCTTCTCTCCCATCCTCCTAGAGACTGGTGGGCTTCACTTTTATAACCTCTCAAAAGTTGTGTGAAAATTAGTGACGCCTTAAGTAAAACGTGTAATTGATCAGCATTCAGGTTCTGGCGGTACTCGGGCTCGCACTGACCTACGGGAGAAGAAACGAATGTCCTGGAGGGTCCCTGGGGCAGGACGAGGCCCCCACTTCTCCACCTAAGGCTGGATTCACATCATCTTTTTGCCAATCGTTTAATGTGTACGTAAATGGATGCCTTAGACAGATGCCATACAATGGTACCACAGAGATCCATTGTAAAAGAAAAAAATGTATACTTTTTTACCAAACTCTACAGGATAGAAAAGGTGTGCTACGCTTTTTTATACTTTTTTTTCCCAACGTATACGTTAAACGAATGGCAAAAACGTGATGTGAATCCAGCCTAAGGGATGTTTCACACGAGGGAGTCCGTTGCGGGAATCATGCTCCGTGTAGGAGCGTGATCCGCTGTTCTGGACTTGCAGGAGCGCACGGCTATATCATGTTTTATAATGCTGTGTGTCTCTGCTTGACCTCTCTTCTAGGGTTGAGCGAAGCGAGCTTCGGATTTTACATCCGATGTCGCTTCGTTCAAAACTTTGGATTCATACTGTACGGAGATCCGTCTGTCTGTACAGTATTACATTGCACGGCCTCCAATGAGCCGAAGTCAGTTATTCAAGTCGCACAAGAGACGAGACATAGTAGAATAACTTCGGTAGTTGATTTTTAAAGTGGGAAAACCGAACTCGGCTTTGGTTCCGACTAGTACCTCGAGTTAACGCCAAGTTTTTAAGTGTTTTTCCACTTTAAAAATCAACTACTGAAGTTATTCTACTAAGTCTCGTGCGACTTTGTGAATAACTGACTTCGGCTCATCGGAGGCCGTACATTTTAATACTGTACAGACAGACGGATCTCCGTACAGTATCAATCCAAAGTTTTGAACAAAGCGACTTTGGATCTAGGATCTGAGGCTCGCTTCGCCACTTCTACAGGATTACTGATAGCTGTATGTCACGATGATCCTGTAGAAGTGAGGTCAAGAAGAGGCACACAGCATTATAAATCAGTATAAGGGCTCGTTCACACGAACATGTGATGCACATTGCTGTATTGCGGACCACATCACGGATGCCGTTCCGTGGCCATTCCGCATCACGGATGCGGACCCATTCATTTCAATGGGTCCACAAATCCGGAGGAACGGAACACTACAGAAGGATTACTACGGATTGCTTTCTGGGGTTCCGTTCCGTGCTTCCACACCACAAAAAGATAGAACTTGCTCTATCTTTTTGCGGAACGGAAGGATCGTGGTCTGCGATCCCCATGCGCCTGCCCCGCAGACGGTGCCCGTGCTATGCGGACCGCAGTTTGCGTTCGTGTGAACGAGCCCTAATGCCCTGCGCTCCTGCAAGTCCAGAATAGAGGATCAGGCTCCTACACTGTGCATGATTCCTGCAACGCACCCGCCTGTGTGAAACAGCGCATAGGACTCTGTGGTGAATGGATGCCACTCTATGTTGTCCGTCTGAGGCATCCGTTAATGTATACAGGTTTTTGTATACGTTAAACAAAAGGCAAAAACGTGATGTGAGCCCTGCCTAAAATCCCATACAAAATAATAGGTGACAATTACTGTACTTTGGCTTTTCTGCCACTTTTGTGACTTTTTAAGCTTCTCACAAGGTTTGCCACCCGCTTATGCAGGGGGCCCAGGCATAGTCATAAGTGGCAGTGGCAAACTCCTGTGTCCAGCGCTGCGCTAATAGGTGTCAGGACATTGCGTTTGCTAGCACTGGTTAAAAAAACATCATGACGCCAGCCAGTGGTATGAGATTCTTTACCTATTGGGGCGCCAGAAGTTATCTAGGACTGGAATAATAGAAGTAAAGAGCGCAGCACAGAACATGCGGTGGTGTACCGAGCAGTGTCAGCGTCTGTCAGGTGCGCATTTTGTGTGTCTGCGCCCTGAGGACTGGAACTTGTGGCACAAGCAAACAAGTAAGGGGCTGTTCACATCTCGTTTTTGCTGTATGTCAGGCGGATACGTTTGTAAACATAAAAAAAGTATGGCTTGATGTGCCCATAGACTATAATTGGGCATAGTTCAAAGGTGCATACTTTTAACTCCGTTTGTCACTGTTTACAGGACTGCAAAAAATAGCATACAGGCGTATACGTTTTTTTTTTTTTTTACATTCCAGTGATTGGGAGGAGTATGGACATGTAAGGCAATACATTTCCATCCGTTAAAAATATAAGTTTTTTTCATATAATGCCTTCAAATCTTTATTTAAAAAAATAAATGTTTCACAAAAATGTATACGTTTTTTGTTAAAAAAAACAGACATAAACGTGTTGAAACATATACATATCTGTCAAATATATACATTAAGAAAGGATAGATGAGCACTAAATTGCATACGTTTGTATACTTTTTTTTTACTGTATGTCTAAACGTATCCGCTTGACATACAGCAGAAATGAGATGTGAACAGCCCCTAAGTGTGTCACTGACTTGTGTTTTGTACATCAGTGACAGGGGACCGAGTGTAATGGCTCATGCACACGAACGTATTTTCTTTCCATGTCCGTTCCGCTTTTTTTTTACTCTGTGTGCATTCCGTTTTTCTTATGTCTGTATTTCCGTTCCGCAAAAAAATAGAACATGTCCTATTATTGTCCGCATTACGGACAAAGATAGTACTGTTCTATGAAGGGCCAGCTGTTCCGTTCCACAAAATACAAAATGCACACGGATCATCCCTATTTTTTGCTGATCCGTTTTTTGCGGAGCCCTAAGTTAAAAGGAGGGGGAGATAAAGGGACACTGGCAGCATGCATGGGTTCATGAACTCTGCCTAATAGCCTTAAACAACATTTGGGAAGGTATTGGTGTGGGTGTGGGACCCATTAAAGGGGTTCTCTGGGCTTTTCATATTTGTGGCCTATCCTCAGGATAGGTCCTCAATATGAGATTAGCGGGGTCCGACTCACGGCACTCCCAGCAATCAGCTGTTTAAGGAAGCCGCGATGCTCACCATTGGATAGCGGTTGTGTTTGGTGTGGCAGCTCAGTCCCATTCCCAGCACCTAGGCCATGGGACCGATAAACTTGATGTCACATGGCCTAGGAAGAGGCCACAGTGTTCTGTCCGGCCTCTTCATACAGATGATCAGTGGGGGTACCTACTGATCTGATGTTGATGACCTATCCTGAGGTTCAAAATCCTGGTAAACCCCTTTGAGAGATTCAGATTCGGTTTTGTAGTGGTCTCTTGAGAAGGCTATGGCATGGGTGGTCTTGACTAGTTCTGGGAGGAGGGGGTTACTGGGAAGTTGCTCAGGTGGTTGGTGGTGCGAGGACCATAGAAAGATTTTCTATGGGGCCCAGCCTCTTCTAGTTATGGCACTGAACAAATTGTTCATTCCCTATAATTGCCTGCTTGGCCTGTGTAAAGAGGCCTTAAGATGGACATTTCTATCAACTGATTATGTTGTATGGTAGAAATACCATCCTATTAAATTGGAAGCCTCAGAACATCCCATTATTAACACAGTGGACCAAATTAGTGGATGCTGATCTTTCTCTCTACATACAGACTTACTCTACAGATTTTAAGGGGTCCTGGCAATGTCTTTAGGATGTGGAACCCATGGTAACACACAAAAACTGCTCATCTGCCTTCATGTCCGATAAATTAAATGTGATTGAGAGTTGGGAATATGGTTACCTGCAGGAGTTAAGAATCGCAGGGGGTGCGACAACGACCAGGCCCAGGTGGCAGAATGGCCCATAGGACTTCCCTCCACTCCAAATACAATCTACCAGTCTCCCTGGAGGAGGTGTACTGCACTCCTTCCCTGTAGTCCAGTGCTGTGTAAGCTCTTAACCCTTACCCACGAGAAAAGTATCAGGGCTGTATTTATCCTTGATAAAAATTATTTATTATAAAAATAACAAAGTAGACTGATCAATGGCAGCATTTACACTAGACTGTGGACTGACGGAGAGCATGACTGATCGGGAACATCATTTACACTGGGCTAGGGATTTACAGGGAGCATTGTTTACAGAGTAGACTATGGACTGATGGGAGCATCATTAAAGGGTTTGTCTCACTTCAGTAAGTGACATTTATTATGCAGAGAAAGTTAATACAAGCCACTTACTAATATATTGTTATTTCCCATATTGCCTCCTTTGCTGACTGGATTCATTTTTCTATCACACTATACACTGCTCGTTTCCATGGTTACACACCACCCTGGAATCCATAGGAAAAAGCACTCCCATGGTCCCGGCCACAGAGAGGCTTATGCTTTTTCTTATAGTGTGCAAGCACGACCACCACTGATGGATTGTAGGGTGGTTTGTAACCATGGAAACGAGCAGTGTATAATGTGATGGAAAAATGAATCCAGCCAGTAGGGGTGGGCGATATGGCCTAAAATCTATATTGCGATATAATTATAAGCATGTGTGATATGCGATATATATCGCAATATATTCTATATTTCTGGGGGGGGGGGGGGGGGGGGTTAAACTATTTTTTTCTTAACTTTTTATTTAATAACTATTAGCCTCCTTAGGAGCTAGAACCCTTGTCCTATTCACCCTAATAGAGCTCTGTTAGGGTAAATAGGACTTCACACTCTCCCTGCTGCCCTGTGCATAGTACACACAGCATCGGGGAGGTAACCATGGCAGCCAGGGCTTCAGTAGCGTCCTGGCTGCCATGGTAACCGATCGGAACCCCGCGATTACACTGCTGGGGCTCCGATCAGAACCTGCCACCCTGGGGCCACTGCCACCAATGATTTATTTGTGTGGAGGGGGGGGGGCCCGTAATTAATATAATACTTACAAGAAGGGGAGTAGAAGGGAGGGACTGTGGCCACTGCGCCACCAATGAGAATAGAGGGGAGGGGTTGTGGCTACTGCACCACCAATGAATATAGTTAATATGCCTGAATACAAACATAGCCTGCATGTGCCGGCCATATCCCATTCCTGGTCTCTATTACTGCCTGAGGGGACCTGAGGGGTTAATTGCGGTCATAGAGGCTGGGTATGGGATATGGCGGCACATGCAGGCTACGTTTGTATTCAGGCATATTAACTATATTTATTGGTGGCGCAGTGGCCACAGCCCCTCTCCTCCTCCTCCTCTCTGTTCTCATTGGTGGCGCAGTGGCCATAGTCCCTCCCCTCCTCCTCTGTTCTCATTGGTGGTCAGCGGCAGTCGCACACAGTGGGGAGGGAGGGACTCCCTCCTTCTCCACTGTGCCGACTCAGGATCACATGGTGCGTGCCGAGACCGGTGCATGCCATGTTCTACAGCAATATGGCGAAATAAACTAAATATCTATCGTTGGCCAAATTTATATCGTATATATCGAATATCAGGGGATTTAGCCCGCACAACCCCTAACAGGTGCAGATTGCTATGGCGAAATACAGATACAAACGCAAAAACACAAAATGCAATCGTACACTGCAACCAGCACTCTGCCCTGCCTTTATGCTGGATGTTGAATAAGGCATTGGTGTACATTTTGGCCAAAGCGTAATAAGCCACTCACCACGTCAAGGTCGCCTTAATGAGTGGTCCCTAACACTAGTTCCTACCTTTTATGGGCCATGACAGCCACACAAAGTCCAGGGAGCGCAGGTACAGCATGTTGGAGTGCATGCTGTACCTGCGCTTCCTGGACTTTGTGTGGCTGTCATGGCCCATAAAAGGTAGGAACTAGTGTTAGGGACCACTCATTAAGGCGACCTTGACGTGGTGAGTGGCTTATTATGCTTTGGCCAAAATGTACACCAATGCCTTATTCAACATCCAGCAAAAAGGCAGGGCAGAGTGCTGGTTGCAGTGTGCGATTGCATTTTGTGTTTTTGCGTATATATCGAATATCGTCTATATCGCCCACCCCTACCAGCCAGGAAAGGAAGCAATATGGGTACTAACAATACATTAGTAAGTGGCTTGTATTAACTTTCTCTACATGATAAATGCTACTTACTGAAGTGTGACAACTCCTTAAACACTAGACTATGGACTGATGGGAGCATTGTTTACTCTAGACTGTGGACTGATGGGAGCATTGTTTACTCTAGACTGTGGACTGATGGGAGCATTGTTTACTCTAGACTGTGGACTGATGGGAGCATTGTTTACTCTAGACTATGGAATGATGGGAGCATCGTTCACACTAGACTGTGGACTAATAGGAGCATTGTTTACACTAGACTATGGACTGATGGGAGCATCGTTCACACTAGACTGTGGACTAATAGGAGCATTGTTTACACTAGACTATGGACTGATGGGAGCAGCGTTCACACTAGACTGTGGACTGATGGGAGCATCGTTCACACTAGACTGTGGACTAATAGGAGCATTGTTTACACTAGACTATGGACTGATGGGAGCATCGTTCACACTAGACTGTGGACTGATGGGAGCATAATTTATACTAGACTATGGACTGATGGGAGCATTGTTCACACTAGGCAGAGCTTAGTGGTGCGACAGGGCCAAATCTGTCCCTTGTACTCCCGTACCTGGCATTATGTGAACGGCATTGTTCGGCTAGGTTCATTTATGTGGGGAAATTCCATTTTTCTATTCTGCTGTAGGAACAGAAACTGTAGTTGCCGGATTTTCCATATACCAGACACCACCGGCAATTGACTGATAGTGTTGACTATAGTGGGGTCTGTCCAGTTTCTGGTATAGATCCTGGCATCCAGCTGGATAACATAAGCTGCATACATTGGTATTTTGTCCTCTTCTTTTTTTTTATTTTTTATTCTGCAATGGATGCTCCTAACGCAGGCGTGAACCTGACTGGGTCTATTATTTATGTTATAGATTGAAAATCCAGCAAGCATGGAGAGAGAAAATTGAAATTTATGTGGTAGAAGATCCAATATGTAGCACACAAGATTTCTGACTGCAGATAATCTAATATACTGTATATCTACTATTTGGCTAAGGAGGGATTATGTTACAGCTCTGTCTTAGTCCTGTCCTATTACTATGGGCAGCTGTACATTTCATTTTAAATTCACTTCTAACATTTCACTTAAGCCATTGGATTGTGATTAGTGTTGGTCGAGCAACAAAGTGCTCGGGTGCTCAAGTAGAACATCTCGGGATGCTCGGGTGCTCTACAGAGCCCCCAAGCACAGTGGAAGTCAATTGGAGAACCCGAGCATTAAACCAGGCACCCCCTGCCCCTGCTCTGATGAGGGGAGGGTGTCTGGTTCACAGGAAAAGGTCAGAAATTGATGGAAACGCCACTGAAATGGTCCAGGAACAGCATGGGGAGGATGTCTGGATGCATCTTGGACTCCCAGGTCGCTGCTGGGAACGATGTTGTCCAAGTAGTACGCCACTTTTACAGACTGACAATAATATGCACAAAACCAAAGATAAAATCGATTTTAGAGGAAAAATTATTAGATAACATTCTTTCCTGTATATTTGCAGTAAGTTCTGCCAAAAATTACAAGGAAGAGGCACTCCGATACAACCTGTATATCACATAAAGGAGGGCCTTATTCACATTGTGGTACAATTGTTCAGGTAGTGGGACTCCTACACTCATAAAGCTTATGCACTAAATGAAAGGGCTGCCAAAAATTGCAAGGAACCGGCACTACAATACACCCTTTATTACATATAAAGAAGGGCATCCTATACACCCTTGAAAAATTATGATTGATGGCCTGCTGGTGACCGTCAAAAACTATTGGAGCATAGGCCTGCTGATCTGACCATGTAAAACATTAGGGGTGAGGGCCTGCTGCTGATGTGACCACCTAAAACATTATGGGTGAGTGTCTGCTGCTGATCTGACCTTCTAAAACATTAGGGGCAAGGGCCTGCTGCTGATCTGACCATCTAAAACATTGGGGGTGAGGGTCTGCTGCTGAGCTGACCATCTAAAACATTAGGGGTGAGGGTCTGCTGCTGAGCTGACCCTCTAAAACATTAGGGGCGAGTGCCTGCTGCTGATCTGACCATCTAAAACATGGCCTGCTGGTGATCCTCAAAAACATTATGAACAAGGGTCTGCTGGTGATCCTCTAAAACATTATGGGTGACGTCCTGCTGGTAACCCTCAAAAACATTATGGGTGAGGGCCTGCTGGTGACCCCCTAAAACATTATAGGGTGAGGGCCTGCTGGTGACCCTCAAAAACATTATGGGCAAGGGCCTGCTGGTGACCCTCTAAAACATTATGGTTGAGGGCCTGCTGGTGACCCTCAAAAACATTATGGGTTAGGGCCTGCTGGTGACCCTCAAAAACATTATGGGTGAGGGCCTGCTGCTGAGCTGACCCTCTAAAACAGGAGCGAGGGCAGCCTAATAAGCATGTTGATATGATGAGGAGGAGGACGAGAAAAGGGAGATTGAACCATATACCCTTTATAGTGGTGGAAGGGGTGCATGAGAATACAGTGTATCCAATACACCATAAAAGCCACATTTAGAGTGCCTTTATGTTCATCTGCTTTCCTCTGGTGGAGTAGAGAAGTCAGGGGCAATCCAGGCCTTGTTCATTTTTATAAGAGTCAACCGGTCAGCATTTTCAGTTGACGGGCGGATGTGCTTATCAGTTATTATGCCCCCAGCAGCACTAAATACACGCTCTGACAAAACGCTGGCGGCCGGGCAGGCCAGCACCTCCAAGGCTTAGAGCACCAGTTTGTGCCATGTGTCCAGCTTGGACACCCAATAGTTGTAAGGCGCAGAGAGATCACTGAGGAAGCTGACACGGTCTGCTACGTACTCCTTCACCATCTTCCAAAAGTTTTCCCTCCTTGTGACACTAGGCCGTGCATCAGGTTGAGGGTGCTGGCATGATGTCATAAAACTGTCCCAGGCCTTGGAGAGGGTTGCCCTGCCTCTGTTGGAACTGCTGTGTGTTCCCCTCGTATCCCCTCCTCAGTTGGCCAAGGAACTACGTACTCTGCTGCCAGCGTTGTCAGCTGGAAATTTTTGAAACAATTTTTCCACAAGGACCTTCTGGTATTGCACCATTTTGCTCGTCCTCTCCACCACAGGAATGAAAGATGAGAAGTTCTCTTTGTAGCGAGGGTCGAGAAGGGTGAACAACCAGTAATCGGTGTTGGCCAAAATGCATACAACGCGAGGGTCACGGAAAAGGCAGCCTAACATAAAGTCAGCCATGGAAGTAGAGTCCCAACAGACAAGACTTCGCTGTCCTCATCAGGAGGATGACTCTCAATCTCCTCATCCTCTTCCTCCTCTTCTACCCATCCACGCTAAACAGATGGAATAAAACTTCCATGGGTACTACTCTCTGTAGCGGAGGCAACCGTCTCCTGCTCCTCCTCCTCCTCATCATCCAATTCGCGCTGAGAAGACAAACTGAGGGTGGTCTGGCTGTCACCCTGTGTACTGTCTTCCCCCATTTCCACCTCTTCCACATGCAAAGCTTCCGCCTTAATTGTGAGCAGCGAGCGTTTGAGTAGACACAGAAGTGGGATGGTTACGCTGATAATAGCGTTATCGCCGCTCACATGTGTGTTGATTCCTCAAAGTTGCATAAAACCTCACAGAGATCAGACATCAATGCCCACTCATTGCTTGTGAAGAGCGGAAGCTGACTGGAAAGGCGACGACCATGTTGCAGCTGGTATTCCACTACTGCCCTCTGCTGCTCACAAAGCCTGGCCAACATGTGGAATGTGGAGTTCCAGCACGTGCTCACGACTCACAACAGTCGGTGAGCTGGCAATTGCAAGCACTGCTGCAGCGTTGCCAGACCGGTGTAAGCTGTCGATGACTTGCGGAAATGGGCACACACTCAACGCACCTTCACCAGTAGCTCAGGCAAATTGGGGTAGGTTTTGAGAAACCGCTGAACCACTAAGTTGAACACGTGGGCTAGGCATGGTATGTGTGTCAGCTTGCCGAGCTCCAAAGCCGCCACCAATTTACGGCAATTATCAGACACAACCATGCCTGGTTCTAGGTTGAGTGGCGAGAGCCACAGCTCAGTCTGGTCCCTTATCCCCTGCCATAGCTCTGCAGCGGTGTGCTGTTTGTCACCTAAGCAGATCAGTTTAAGCCTGGCCTGTTGCCGCTTCCCCACTGCAGTGCTACCGCTTCCAGCTACTGACTGATGTCTGATGGTGCTGCAAGATGATAATTCAGAGGTGGAAGTGGAGGAGAAGAGTGGGTTGCAACCACTAACGTAGGTAATGAGCACCAAAATGACTCACAAAAGTGAGTACCCGTGCAGAGCCAGCACGTGTGGTAAGACACCAAAAAAGAGAAAATAGGGCTCGCACTAAATAGTATTATGAATATATAAATTTTATTAGTGTCTCCATATGAGACAAATCACAATTAAAACACATAGGAAACAATGGATGGTGAAAAATGAGCACACAGAATGACATGGAGCACGACCAAATTACTAAAAATGACAAATAGATACAAAAATGAGTATATAGATATAGCACTAAGTGTGCATGTAAATCAAATAGAATGTTAGTAATACATGTAATCAGGCAAAGCTATACAGGCTAGGTAATGATATCATACATAGTGAAACCAAAGTCTGCATGCAGACTTTGGTTTCACTATGTATGATATCATTACCTAGCCTGTATAGCTTTGCCTGATTACATGTATTACTAACATTCTATTTGATTTACATGCACACTTAGTGCTATATCTATATACTCATTTTTGTATCTATTTGTCATTTTTAGTAATTTGGTCGTGCTCCATGTCATTCTGTGTGCTCATTTTTCACCATCCATTGTTTCCTATGTGTTTTAATTGTGATTTGTCTCATATGGAGACACTAATAAAATTTATATATTCATAATACTATTTAGTGCGAGCCCTATTTTCTCTTTTTTGGTGTCTCACTAACGTAGGTAGTGGCAGAAACGCTGATGGAAGTAGGGCCCATAATCCATTGCGTCGGTAGCACCTGTGCCATTCCAGGGTACGACTCGCTCCCAGCCTCCACAACGTTCACCCAGTGTGCCGTCAGGGAAATGCAGCGTCCCTGGCCAAAAGCACTTGTCCATGTGTCCGTCGTTAAGTGGACCTTCCCAATAATTTCATTGGTCAGGGCACGGGTGATGTTATGGGCACATGCTGGTGTAAGGCTGGGACTGCACACCATGAAAAATATTGGCGGCTGGGTAACACGGGATGGCCACCGCCATCAGGCTGCGGAAAGCCTGTGTCCACAAGAGAAATGGCAACTTTTCCAGGGCCAGCAATTTGGAAAGGTGCGCATTTAGTGCTATGGCCTGTCAGTGGGTAGCTGGGTATTTGTGCTTTCGTTCAAATGCCTGGGGTATAAACATCTGTACGCTGCGCTGGGACACAGAAGTAGATGTGCTAGCTGATGGTGCTTGCAAAAGTCCAGGTGCATGGCGGGAGGCATTAGGGCCTGCATCTTGGACAGGGGATTGGCCAGCACATAACACAGGGGGAGGTAGTGGTGTGATCCGCAAACACTGATTGTGGACCCAGGCGTTCAGCCCACCGATTAGGGTGCTTTGATGCCATGTGGCGGATCATGCTGGTGGTGGTGAGGTTGCTAGTGTTCACACCCCTGCTCATTTTGGCATGGCACAGGTTGCAAATGACAATTCTTAAATCGTCCGCACTTTCCTCAAAAAAGCACCAGACTGCGGAACACCTACCCCTTGGTAAGGGGGATTGCCGCAAGGGGGTGCTCCGGGAAACAGTTGCAGGCCTTTTTGGTGTGGCCCGCCTTCTCCCTTTTGCCACCCCACTACCTTTTCCAGCCTGTTGCGGTGCTGCGGATCCCTCCCCCTCTGTACTGCTGTCCTCACTCGGCTTGCCACCTTCCCAAGTTGGGTCAGTGACTTCATCGTCCACCACCTCCTTTTCCACTTCCTCACTCTGTTTGTCCTCCTGACTTGTTGACCTAACAACAACCACAGTTATTGACAACTGTGTCTCATCCTCATCATGAACCTCTTGAGACACTAATTGCAGTTGACTTATTGGCAACTGTGTCTCATCATCATCATCCACCTCGTGAAACACTAATTGCCATTCCCCACCGTCATCTTCTTGTGACTGTGGATGCTCAAGAGTTTGGGAATCAGGGCACAATATCTCCTCATGTCCCTCTTCAAGCAGGATTGTCGAGAGGCCCAAATCAAGGAATAATAAATAAAATGTGGAGTTGTCGGTTGTGGAAGCTCCTTAGTTTGGCTTACCCAGCGCGGCGTCCCTCGTGGTTTCTGAGTCAAACGTAGCGTCCCACGTGACTCTGCAGCCGCTTCCTGAAGTAGGTCTTCAGTTTCCTGGGTCCTAAATTCCCTCAGCCTCCGCTACCATTGACTTGGAGGTACAAATATCAACCGGAATGTAGCATCAAACGTCCATAAATAAATTCATGAGCAAAATGTCTAATGTCCAGCACCAAATGCGTTTCAAGGTCTACACCCCTTTATCAGTGGCTAGCCAGTGAGATGTGCACCCACTTTCATTGTGCTCATTTGGTGAGCCACTGAATCAACCTTTTTCTGTCTGTCCAAATCAAGGAATGTCGATGAAAAGAGCTCCTCGGAATATCCGAGGTTGGGATCACTTGTGGGAGGAAGGAGTATCAGGGTGAGCATTCTGTTGACCAGACTCTTAGCTACTGAGACTGGACTTTGTGGAAGACAGGGTGGTGCTTAACCGACTGGAAGCATTACCTGCTGCAATCCAACCGACCACCTGGTCGCATTGGTCTGACTTCGAGAGTGGTGTTCTGCGCCGCCCTGCAAACTGGGACATGAAGCTAGGTATCGTGGATGAGTGTGTTTCTTGTGCTCTGGCAGCAGGCACAGTTTTCACCGCACCCAGGGCCACGTCCTCTGTGTGCACCATAAGCAGCATGGCCACTTCCACTATTAAATGGTATATATGCTTGCAAATATGTCACATGTACAGTAGCGCAGGTTTTGTAAGTGTATGCGCAAATAAGGTACACATAATAACCGAGAAGCGAACAATAGAAAGACGGCACTCATCAGTGTAGAAAAAAACTATGCTTTATTCGTTCATGTGTAAAATCTTCAGGCTAGATCATACAGTGCAGGTGTATACGAAAGGAGTAGGCGGCGTTGGCCGTTTCGCGCTAACTTGCACTTCGTCTGGCCAAAAGTACTCATAATGTCACAGATATTTTTAGGATGCGCACTTGTTAAATAGGTGATATAGTACAGATAATGTTGCTGTGCGCAGCATCTATGAAAAAAGTACACTTAAAGGGACTCTTAGAAAAGAAGGAGGGGGGAGTGAGGGAGAGCCGGAGGCGTATCTAAGTATTTTCAGGCGGCGCTGATGAGAGCAGAGGAGGAGCTGGGCACGAACGGCGGCGGCGGGCGGCATCGTCAAGCCATGAGCAACGCCCTGGGCACCTTAACAAGATGACTGACAGGTTAGATAAAACGTTTTTTTAACTAAATGAGCCTGCAGATTTAGCTTATAACACCACAATAGGAATCACAAGGGCTCCATGCACAGAACCATATTTTTAAAAGTGGGGGTCAGAAACTGGTGACAGAGTCCCTTTAATGTCACAGATAATTTTAGGATGCGCAAATGTTATACAGGAGGTATAGTGCAAGTAAAGTCGCTGTCACCAGCGGCTAATAAAAAATTACACTGAATTAATCTCACTGATATTTAGGATGCGCAAACGTTATACAGGAGATGTAGCGCTGGTAATGTCGCTGTCACCAGGGGCCAAACAATTGCGCTGAATGTCACTGATATTTAGGATGCGCAAATGTAAAATAAAAGATGTAGCAGAGGTTGTGTCACTTTCAGAAGCGGCACTAACAATTGCATGCAATTTAGCTTAGGTTGCGCTAATAATTATATTGCTGCCAGATACAACAATAGTCCTTAAAAGGACTTTTGGGTCTCTAACAAGTTTTTTCACTAAAATATAACTATTTCACTCCCTACACTATCTGTCCCTTCTTCAGCACAGCTCTCCCTGACTAAGACTGAGCCGTACACGTGTCATCGGGTGCTATATAGCACCCGATGACGCGTTTCGGCCAGCCAATCGCTGTAATGCCAGTAGCCAACATGGCTACGGCATTACAGTGAGTGCCATTACCTCCTTCTTATTCTGGACACTCATAATAATGTGTGTGAAGATGCAGTGGCTGGGTTTGGGGTCCCCCCGACACAGTCGAGGTGTCACCACGTGTTGCTGCTCTCCGGAAGGAATGGTAAGGCCTGGTGCCTCCCAATGGGAAATAAGTCCAGAGAGTGAAGGTCTGCAGTAAACCAGGGTGCTTCTTTATTGGAGGAATTAAAGTACAAAACAATACAGGCGAGGCATTGGGCTGGCTTCTAGAGTCTCCTCCCTAGCAGAAGAAGGGTTTGATTCTGAGCTAAGGCCTGAGCTAGCTATCCCTCTTTCTCTTCAGAAGGCTGTTACCCTGGTCTAAGGCTGGTGATCCAGGGTATGTGGCAGCGTATTCCCATCTCAGCGTCTTCATCTGGTCACTCAGTAGTCTGGCAGAGTCTCCTCCCTGGCAGAAGAAGGGTTTGATGCTGAGGAAAGTTCTGAGCTAGCTGTCCCTCTCTTTCAGAAGGCTGGCATCCTGGTCAAGGTCCCACGGTCTGTAGTTCAGTAGTCCGGGTGGCTCCTTGGTCACAGGGCTAGTTACCCATGGTCTGTGGCTGTGTCCCCATCTCAGCATCCTCTTATGGTCACTCATGCAGGCTGGCATGAGTATCCGCTCCAAGCATTGGTCCCTAACTGCAGCACACTAAGGGCTCTGACTGCTCTCCTTATATACAGTTTTTGCTAGACTAGAAACTTCTAGTGGGAGGGGTGGAGAAACTCAGCACAAACATATACATTGTTTCAGCTCCCATCTAGTATAGACTTACATTAAAGCTTCAGTGATACTCAATGGCAATGACACAGCAGGTTTTCCGGACAAAACAAGTTTCCAGACATAACAACATAGCTAAAACCAGACATTTAAAAAGGTCAGGCTGTCTGCTTTTGGTGGTAAACAAGCCTGGGTTTTTCCCTCCAAAACATGGTGGTAAACCATGTCTGGGTTTTGTTTCCTCCAAAACATGGTGGTAAACCATGTCTGGGTTTTGTTTCCTCCAAAACATGGTCTTTAACCCCTTAACGACCAGTGCCGTACATGTACGGCGCAACCGGACGTGACTTAACGTACAAAAGCTGCGTCCGTCCGATCCACAGCAGGGGTCCGGCAGTCACTGATAGCCGGACCCCTACTGAGGGCACCGGCATCTGTAAAAACATAGATGCCGGCGTATTAACCCTTGATATGCTGACCGCGGTACATGCGATGTGTGGAGGGAGGGAGAGAGCAGCCATCAGGTGTCCGCGCTGCTGTGATGGGGACCCGATGGCAGGGAAGGCAGCCCGATGCCTTACTTAGGCATCGTGGCTGACTTCCGTGACAGCCTGTGAGATCCAGCCCCCCTGGATCTCACAGACAAGCAGGCTGTAAGTGTATTACAGTATGTAATACACTTGCAGTCAATGCATCACAATACAGAAGTATTGTGATGCATTGTAAAAAGGGATCAGACCCCCAAAAGTTGAAGTCCCAGAGTAGGACAAAAAAATAAAGTTAAAAAAGTTTTAAAAATTTTTTCCTAAAAGAAAGTTAATTATTATTTTTTTAAAATAGTAAAAAAAAGAAAAGTAGACATATTAGGTACTAAATGGTGCAAATTTTTTTTGTCACCTCACATCACTAAAAGTGCAACACCAAGCCATCAAAAAGGCATATGCCCCCAAAATCATACCAAAATGAGCCCCTACCTAAGACAGTTGCCCAAAAAATTTAAAAACTATGGCTCTCAGACTATGCAGACACTAAAACATTATTTTTTTTGTTTCAAAAATGCTTTTATTGTGTTAAATGTAAAAATAAATAAAAAAGTAGACATATTAGGTATCGCCGCGTCTGTAACAACCTGCTCTATAAAAATACAATATGACCTAACCCTTCAGGTGAACACCGTAAAAAAAATAATAATAAAAACTGTGTAAAAAAAGCCATTTGTTGTCACCTTTCATCACAAAAAGTGTAATGCCAAGCAATCAAAAAGTCATATGCACCCCAAAATTGTACCAATCAAACAGTCATCTCATCCTGACAAAAATTAGCCCCTACCTAAGACAATCGCCTAAAAAAATAAACTATGCTCTCAGACTATGGAGACACTAAAACATGATTTTTTTTTGTTTAAAAAAATGATATCATTGTGTAAAACTTACTCATGATCTAACCTGTCTGATGAACATTGTAAATAACAAAAAATATAAATGGTGCCAAAACAGCTACTTTTTTACCTTGCCTCGCAAAAAGTGTAAGGCCTCTTTCACACTTGCGTTGTCCGGATCCGGCGTGTACTCCACTTGCCGGAATTACATGCCGGATCCGGAAAAACGCAAGTGTACTGAAAGCATTTGAAGACGGATCCGTCTTCAAAATGCTTTCAGTGTTACTTTGGCAGCCAGGACGCTATTAAAGTCCTGGTTGCCATAGTAGGAGCGGGGAGCGGAAGAGCGATATACTTACAGTCCGTGCGGCTCCTGGGGCGCTCCAGAATTAAGTCAGAGCGCCCCATGCGCATGGATGACGTGCCATGCGATCACGTCATCCATGCGCGTGGGGCGCCCTGACGTCACTCTGGAGCGCCCCGGGAGCCGCACGGACGCAAGTATACTGCTTCCCCGCTCCCCACTACACTTTACCATGGCTGCCAGGACTTTAGCGTCCCGGCAGCCATGTTAACCATTCAGAAAAAGCTAAACGTTGTATCCGGCAATGCACCGAAACAACGTTTAGCTTAAGGCCGGATCCGGATCAATGCCTTTCAATGGGCATTAATTCCGGATCCGGCCTTGCAGCAAGTCTTCAGGATTTTTGGCCAGAGCAAAAAGCGCAGCATGCTGCGGTATTTTCTCCGGCCAAAAAACGTTCCGGTCCGGAACTGAAGACATCCTGATGCATCCTGAACGGATTTCACTCCATTCAGAATGCATTAGGATAAAACTGATCAGGATTCTTCCGGCATAGAGCCCCGATGACGGAACTCTATGTCGGAAGAAAAGAACGCAAGTGTGAAAGAGCCCTAATATAGAGCAACCAAAAATTATATCTACCCTAAAATAGTACCAACAAAATGGCCACCTTATCCAGTATTTTACAAAATGGGGTAATTTTTTGGGAGTTTCTACTCTAGGGGTGCATCAGGGGATCTTGAAATGTGACATGGCAACAAGATCCCAGTGAAATCTGCCTTCCAAAAACCATATGGCGTTCCTTTCCTTCTGTGCCCTGCGGTGTGCCCATACAGCAGTTTACGACCACACATGGGGTGTTTCTGTGAACTACAGAATCAGGGCAATAAATATTGAGTTTTTTTTTTGGCTGTTAACCCTTGCTTTGTTACTGGAAAAAATTGATTAAAATGGAAAATCTGCCTAAAAAAGTGAAATTCTGAAATTTCATCTCCATTTTCCATTAATTCTTGTGGAACACCTAACGTGTTAACAAAGTTTGTAAAATCAGTTTTGAATACCTTGAGGGGTGTAGTTTCTACAATGGGGTCACTTTTTTTGAGTTTCTACTCTAGGGGTGCATCAGGGGGTCTTTAAACACTACCCGACCACCTAATGCAGGATTGCGTCCTGCGGGCGGCCGGGTTATTCCTCCTTGAGACGCGAGATTTCCTGTGAACGTGCGCTCACAGGAGCGTGCGTTCACAGGATTCGAAGGTAAACTAGTTAATCTACAGCCTGACAGCGGCGATCATTCGCTGGCAGGCTGTAGATGCGTTTTTTTTTTAACCCTGTAAAAAAAGGTATATCAGACGCTGTTTTGTTAACAGCGTCTGATATACCCGGTCCTCTGGTGGTCCCTTTTGCTTGGATCGACCACCAGAGGACACAGGCAGCTCTGTTATAAGTAGCACCAAGCACCACACTACACTACACCCCCCCTGTCACTTATTAACCCCTTATTAACCCCTGATCACCTCCCTGTCATTGATCACCCCCCTGTAAGGCTCCATTCAGACGTCCGTATGTGTTTTGCGGATCCGCAAAACACGGACACCGGCAATGTGCTTTCCGCATTTTGCGGATCCGCACATTGCCAGAACTATATAGAAAATGCCTTTTCTTGTCCGCAATTGCGGACAAGAATAGGACATGTTCTATAGGCTCTACAAAAAACGCAGTGTTCGCCCGATCAGACCTGATCTTGTGCGCACTCTTGCGTTCAGTCTGCCCCACCGCAGTGACAGAATTTTTTTTTCTGATCACTGCAAAAACACCGTAAAATCGCTGCGGCGCTATAAAGATCACTTTTGAGGGGCATGGCGAGTTCATAGAAGATCATTTATTTTTTTGGCACAAGTTAGCAGATTTTTTTTGGGGGGTTTTTCTTACAAAGTCTCATATTCCACTAACTTGTGACAAAAAATAAAATCTCACATGAACTCGCCATACCCCTCACGGAATCCAAATGCGTAAAATTTTTTAGACATTTAGCGGAAAATGTTTTTTTTTTTTTTTTCTCTTACAAAATCATTTTCCGCTAACTTGTGCCAAAAAAAAATATTCTAGGAACTCGCCATGCCCCTCACGGAATACCTTGGGGTGTCTTCTTTCCAAAATGGGGTCACATGTGGGGTATTTATACTGTCCTGGCATTTTAGGGGCCCTAAAGCGTGAGAAGAAGTCTGGAATCCAAATGACTAAAAAATGCCCTCCTAAAAGGTACTCATTGGAATTTGGGCCCCTTTGCGCACCTAGGCTGCAAAAAAGTGTCACTCATGTGGTATTGCCGTACTTAGGAGAAGTAGGGCAATGTATTTTGCGGTATATTTTTACATATACCCATGCTGGGTGAGAGAAATATCTCTGTAAAATGACAACTTTGTATAAGAAAATGGGAAAAGTTGTCTTTTACAGAGATCTTTATCTCACCCAGCATGGGTATATGTAAAAATACACCCCAAAACACATTGCCCTACTTCTCCTGAGTACGGCGATACCACATGTGTGACACTTTTTTGAAGCCTAGGTGCGCAAAAGGGCGCAAATTCTAAAGAGCACCTTTAGGATTTCACAGGGCATTTTTTACGCATTTGGATTCCAAACTACTTCTCACGCTTTAGGTCCCCTAAAATGCCAGGGCAGTATAAATACCCCACAAGTGACCCCATTTTGGAAATAAGACACCCCAAGGTATTCCGTGAGGGGTATGGTGAGTTCATGTAAAATTTTATTTTTTTGTCACAAGTTAGTGGAATATGAGACTTTGTAAGAAAAAAAATAAAAATAAAATCATTTTCCGCTAACTTGTGACAAAAAATAAAAACTTCTATGAACTCACTATGCCCATCAGCGAATACCTTAGGGTGTCTACTTTCCGAAATGGGGTCATTTGTGGGGTGTTTCTACTGTCTGGGCATTGTAGAACCTCAGGAAACATGACAGGTGCTCAGAAAGTCAAAGTGCGTAAATTCACATTTTTGCACCATAGTTTGTAAACGCTATAACTTTTACCCAAACCAAATAAATATACACTTATTGCATTTTTTTTTAATCAAAGACATGTAGAACAATACATTTAGAGAAAATTTTATATAGAAATGTAGTTTTAATTGAAACATTTTACAACAGAAAGTGAAAAATGTTGTTTTTTTGCAAAAATTTCGGTCAATTTTATTAATATAAAAAATACCACCAAATGAAAGCTCTATTAGTGAGAAGAGAAGGAGGTAAAATTCATTTGGGTGGTAAGTTGTATGACCGAGCAATAAACCGTGAAAGTAGTGTAGTGCAGAATTGTAAAAAGTGGTCTGGTCATTAAGGGGGTTTAAGCTAGGGGAGCTGAGCTGGTTAAATGGGACATGGCAGCTTAAAATTATCCCAGTGAAATCTGCCTTCCAAAAACCATATGGCGTTCCTTTCCTTCTGTGCCCTGCGGTGTGCCTGTACAGCAGTTTACGACCACATATGGGGTGTTTCTGTAAACTACAGAATCAGGGCAATAAATATTGAGTTTTGTTTGGCTGTAAATCCTTGCTTTGTTAGCAGAAAAAAATTGACAAACCAAAAAGACAAGGTGGCATTAGCAGGAGGTGCTCAAACCCACATGCAGTCGTGCATATATACAGGGGAGCAAATCCTGCACTTGTGGCCCGTTGCTAATGGCGATCCCCAGCAAAATGCATACGGTGGAGGATGCCTGCGGCGAACCACAAGTACCACAATAGACATCTCACACAAGGTAACAAGTGCGGATGTCATAATCAATATAACAATATAACAAAAAATAACAAATACAGGTGCACTCTGCAGTCTCACTAAACCCTCAAACTGATTTTAAAATTGATAGATTAGTCAACATGTCCTACGGTGTAGAACTTGTCTAAGCCCGGGCACCACGTCAAGGTTTCTCAAGTAGCCCGGGACCTAACACTCTCCTACCTGAGCCATATGGGCGATACCAGGAGCCAGTGGGCAAATTACAGGAGCATGAGGCCGACTCACAAACAGCTCACCAGTTACCTCCAGCATGTAACCATGCTTGCAATGGGAGGAGGGAGGAGTCTGCGAGTCCCACTCAAGACTGACTGATATGGCCCAGGCCTCACAGGTGCACCTAAATGTGGCCTGTAGATGGAAAACAGGCACATTTAAATTGGAGTTTATACACCTCCAGGAAACTATATATACAAACCAAAAAGACAAGGTGGCATTAGCAGGAGGTGCTCAAACCCACATGCAGTCGTGCATATATACAGGGGAGCAAATCCTGCACTTGTGGCCCGTTGCTAATGGCGATCCCCAGCAAAATGCATACGGTGGAGGATGCCCGCGGCGAACCACAAGTACCACAATAGACATCTCACACAAGGTAACAAGTGCGGATGTCATAATCAATATAACAATATAACAAAACAATAACAAATACAGGTGCACTCTGCAGTCTCACTAAACCCTCAAACTGATTTTAAAATTGAGAGATTAGTCAACATGTCCTACGGTGTAGAACATGTCTAAGCCGCTGTTTGTGAGTCGGCCTCATGCTCCTGTAATTTGCCCACTGGCTCCTGGTATCGCCCATACGGCTCAGGTAGGAGAGTGTTAGGTCCCGGGCTACTTGAGAAACCTTGACGTGGTGCCCGGGCTTAGACATGTTCTACACCGTAGGACATGTTGACTAATCTCTCAATTTTAAAATCAGTTTGAGGGTTTAGTGAGACTGCAGAGTGCACCTGTATTTGTTATTGTTTTGTTATACAGAAAAAAATTAATAAAAATAAAAATAATCTGCCCAAAAAAATTAATTCTGAAATTTCATCTCCATTTTCCATTACAAAGTTTGTAAAATCAGTTTTGAATACCTTGAGGGGTGTAGTTTTTTTTTGGGTGGTTTCTATTATGTAAGCCTCACAAAGTGATTTCAGACCTGAACTGGTTCTTAAAAACTGTGTTTTGAAAATTTTCAGAAAAATTTCAAGATTTGCTTCTAAAATCCTAAGCCTTCTAACGTCCCCAAAAAATAAAATTATATTCACAAAAGGATCCAAACATGAAGTAGCTAAGGAACCAGCGCTCCTGGTGTCGCAGCCCGGCCCCATTCACTTCTGTGGGGCTGTGGTGCGACCTTCTCAAATATCTGATCTGGGGGAAGGCGGACCCCCACTGATCAGTATATACAGTACAAACCAAAAGTTTGGACACGCCTTCTCATTCAAAGAGTTTTCTTTATTTTCATGACTATGAAAATTGTAGATTCACACTGAAGTGTCAAGGAACCATGAACCAGACGTACAACAAGAGATAAGTGGAAATAAGAAGGCTTTATTGAAAATCCAGCTGTAAGGCAAAAGTCCAAACGGATGGCTAAACCGAAGCAGGGTCTTGCGAAGCCAGAGGTCAGGAACCAGAAGGGTAGTCAGACGAAGCCAGGATCAGGAACCAGCAGGGTAGTCAGACGAAGCCTGGATCAGGAACCAGCAGGGTAGTCAGACGAAGACAGGATCAGGAACCAGAAGCAGCAGCAGTCTTAGAAGCATGTGAACACAGGAGGACCAAGCAAGGAACTGAAGCCACAGACCTCCTATATATATGAGCTAGGCATCCAGCTCCTCCCAGTGGGAAGGAGAAGCCGCAGGGTGGGAGGCTACAAGAAACCCAGAAACCAAGATGGCCGCCAGCACATGTCAAACGAAGGAGAGCAGCAAGAAGGTAAGACCATGACAGTACCTCCCCCTCAAGGGCCCCTCCTCCGCGGAGTGAAGAACGGTTTCTGAGGGAAGCGTGCGTGGAAGGCTCGGAGCAAGGCAGGAGCATGGACATCTGCGGAGGGAACCCAGGAACGCTCCTCTGGACCATAACCACGCCAATGGACCAAAAACTGCACCCGACCGCGGACCAGGCGTGAGTCCAGGATATTGCTCACCTCATACTCCTCACGATTGCCCACTTGGACCGGACGAGGCCGAGGAACCGAGGAAGTGAAACGATTACACACCAGTGGCTTCAACAGGGAGACATGAAACACGTTGGAGATCCGCATGCCAGGAGGAAGCGCAAGGGCATAGGCTACCGGGTTTACCCTGCGAAGCACTCGGAAGGGACCAACAAAGCGAGGCGCCAGCTTGGGAGTGGGCACTCGAAGGTTGAGGTTGCGGGTGGACAACCATACGCGGTCTCCGACCTGGTAGGAAGGAGCGGGCGCTCGTCTGCGATCAGCCTGGAGTCTCTGGCGCTGCGCGGAGACCTCAAGGGACCTCTGGATCTGTACCCAAGAAGCACGTAGGACGGAAAGGTGATCCTCCACAGCCGGAATATCCTGGGGAGAGAATACCTCTGGTAACACGGCAGGTTGGAACCCATAATTGGCCATGAAGGGAGACGTCCCAGAGGAAGAGTTCACCGCCGTGTTCCTGGCAAACTCAGCCCAAGGCAGGAGGTCAACCCAATTGTCTTGGTGATCGGAGACATAGCAACGAAGGAATTGCTCCAAGGCCTGATTGGATCGTTCTGCGGCCCCATTGGACTGAGGGTGGTAGGCCGAGGAGAAAGAGAGATGAATCCCCAACTGGGAGCAAAAGGAGCGCCAGAACCTGGACACAAACTGACTCCCCCGATCCGACACAATCTCCTTGGGCAAACCGTGCAACCGGAAGACCTCCCTGGCAAAAATCGTGGCCAACTCTTGTGCAGAGGGTAACTTCTTGAGAGGAACACAGTGGCACATTTTGGAAAACCGATCCACAATCATGAGAATGACCGTATGGCCTCGGGATGCAGGGAGGTCCACAATGAAATCCATCCCCAGGTGTGACCATGGACGCTCCCCGGTGGCTATGGGTTGCAAAAGGCCCAACGGACGGTGCCGAGGGGACTTACTCTGGGCACAAACGGAGCATGCCGCTACAAATGCGGCGATGTCGGAACGTAGAGAAGGCCACCATAACAGACGTGAAACAGCCCAGGACAGCTGATTCTTTCCAGGATGCCCCGCGGCCTTGGAGTTATGGTAGGTTCGCAACAACCGAGTGCGCAACTCCTCAGGCACAAAACATCTGCCGTTGGGTCTCCCAGAGGGAGCACCAGATTGAGCCGCCAAAATCTGCTCACCCAGGGGAGAGGTCAGGCTGGTGCGAATGGCGGCCAGGATCTGATTCGGAGGTATGACCGAAATCGGAATCGACTCCTCCCCGGACAGCTCGGAGTACTGCCGTGATAAGGCATCCGCTCTGATGTTCTTGGAACCGGGTAGGTAGGAGACCACGTAATTAAAACGTGACAAGAACAGAGCCCATCTGGCCTGACGTGGTGTCAATCTCTTGGCCTCAGAGAGGTAGGTCAGATTCTTGTGGTCCGTCAGGATGAGAACCGGAACCACCGAGCCCTCGAGCAAGTGCCTCCATTCTTTAAGGGCCTGCACGATGGCCAATAACTCCCTGTCACCAATCTGATAGTTGCACTCCGCGGAAGACAGTTTCCGGGAGTAAAACCCACAAGGAAGCAGAGGACCCTCTGGTGTTCTACGCTGAGACAGAAGGGCGCCTACTCCCGTCTCAGACGCGTCCACCTCGAGGACAAAAGGCAACCCAGGGTTGGGATGCGACAGAATCGGAGCCGACACAAAGGCGGACTTTAGAGCCTCAAAAGCTCGGATGGCCTCGAGCGGCCAGACCTGGGGATTACTGCCCTTCCTGGTCAGATCCGTGAGAGGCTTGGCTAGCATGGAAAAGTCCCTGATGAACTTCCGATAATAATTGGCGAAGCCCAAAAAGCGCTGCAGGGCACGAAGACCACTGGGCTGGGGCCACTGTAAGACAGCCGAAACCTTCTCAGGATCCATGGAGAACCCCTCAGCGGAAATGATGTAACCTAAGAAGGTTACCTGGGATCGGTGAAATTCGCATTTCTCAAGCTTACCGAACAGCTTGTTCTCTCGTAACCGTTGCAACACTCGTCTGACATCCAGAATGTGGGCCTCCATGGATTCAGAATATACCAAGATGTCATCCAAATAGACCACCACACACTGCTGTAACAGGTCACGGAAAACATCGTTGATGAATTCCTGGAAGACTGCGGGCGCATTGCACAACCCAAAGGGCATAACCAAGGATTCATAATGACCGGTCCTGGTGTTAAACGCGGTCTTCCACTCATCGCCCGCCTTGATCCTTACCAGGTTATATGCCGCCCTCAGGTCGAGTTTGGTAAAGACCGTGGCCCCTTTGAGGCGATCGAACAGCTCGGAAATCAAGGGTATCGGGTAAGCGTTCTTGATCGTGATGCGATTGAGACCCCTGTAATCGATGCAAGGCCTCAACTCACCGCCCTTCTTTTTCACAAAGAAAAATCCAGCCCCTGCCGGGGACGAGGATTTGCGAATGTGTCCGCGTGAAAGCGCCTCCCTCACGTACTCCTCCATGGCCTCATTCTCCGCTACCGACAGTGGATAGACCTTGCCACGAGGAGGAATGGCACCAGATTGTAACTCTATGGCACAATCGTATGGGCGTGGGGAGGTAGGGCAACCGCACGCACCTTATCGAATACATCCCAGTACTCCTCGTATTCAGGAGGCAACAGAGAGTCCGAGGAAGTACACAGCAACTTGACAGGCCCATGGATGCAACTAGCCCCACACTGCGGTGACCACGAGAGGATCTCGGCCGATCTCCAATCGAAAGTCGGATTATGCTTCTGGAGCCAGGGGTACCCCAAGACCACCGAGTAGTGTGGAGACGAAATAACCTGGAAACAGACCGACTCTCTGTGAACGGCACCAATGGCCATCCCCACTGGAAGGGTCTCATGAGTCACGTGTGGCGGCAGAAGGGGTCTGCCGTCTATCGCCTCCAGAGCCAGTGGGGAACCTCGAGGCTGCAGAGGAATGGAATTGGCGGCAGCGAACACACTATCAATGAACAAACCACCAGCACCAGAGTCCACCAACGCCTGGGTCGTCACCAAGCCCCCGACCCAGGAGAGGACAACAGTAATCAGTGGTTTGTCAACACGGGAAACCGGGGACGAGGAGACTCCACCCAAGATCTGCCCCCGACAGGATCTCAGGTGCGAGCGTTTCCCGGACGGTTCGGGCATGCCAACCGAAAATGCCCACCGAGACCACAGTACATGCATCGGCCCTCGCGTCTCCGGAGTGCCCTCTCCCCCTCGGACAGGCGAGCAAACCCCAGCTGCATGGGTTCACCCCCAGACAAGTCATCCCCAGGAGGCGTGGGAGGAGAGGGAGGCACGGGTGGGACAGCAAACGTAGGCGCCAATCTGTTAGAAGGCCTCCGCAGGCTCTCCTTAAAGGAAGGTCTCTCCCTGAGTCTGGTGTCAATCAAAATCAGGAAAGAAATAAGAGACTCGAGCTCCACTGGTAGGTCCTTAGCTGCAACCTCATCCTTCAAGGCATCCGAGAGACCATGAGAGAAAGCAGCGACCAGAGCCTCATTATTCCAGCCCACCTCTGCTGCCAGGGTACGAAACTCAATGGCGTATTCAGCTACGGATCGTGAACCCTGTCTGATGGACATAAGGAGCTTCGCAGCAGAGGCAGCACGAGCCGGCACATCGAATACCTTCCGAAGAGAAGCAACAAAACCGGAAAACTCGGCAACCACCGGATTGTTGTTCTCCCATAAAGGGCTGGCCCAGGCCAAGGCCTTGTCCGAGAGCAGCGAGATCAAGAAGCCCACCTTTGATCTCTCAGTAGGAAAGGCATGTGGCAGCAACTCGAAATAAATGCCCACCTGGTTAAGGAAACCTCGGCACTGAGTTGGCTCTCCCCCAAAGCGCTGTGGAAGGGGGGCAGAACCGGTCATACCCCGAAACACCGCAGGCGCAGCAACAGGTGTCGGGGTAGACTCTGGCGCAACAACCGGAGCGGCAGTAGGAGCGGGCCCAGGAGCGACAACCGACCCATCGGCAACGGAAGCTAAATGAGCCGTGCGTTCAAGCAGGGTTTGCAACGCCACAGCGAACCGACCCAACAGGTGATCCTGCTGATCAAGTCTGGCAACCAGCGTAGGTAGCGAGGATGGCCCTGTACCGTCAGAATTCATGGCTTGGTCCTAATGTCAAGGAACCATGAACCAGACGTACAACAAGAGATAAGTGGAAATAAGAAGGCTTTATTGAAAATCCAGCTGTAAGGCAAAAGTCCAAACGGATGGCTAAACCGAAGCAGGGTCTTGCGAAGCCAGAGGTCAGGAACCAGAAGGGTAGTCAGACGAAGCCAGGATCAGGAACCAGCAGGGTAGTCAGACGAAGCCTGGATCAGGAACCAGCAGGGTAGTCAGACGAAGACAGGATCAGGAACCAGAAGCAGCAGCAGTCTTAGAAGCATGTGAACACAGGAGGACCAAGCAAAGAACTGAAGCCACAGACCTCCTATATATATGAGCTAGGCATCCAGCTCCTCCCAGTGGGAAGGAGAAGCCGCAGGGTGGGAGGCTACAAGAAACCCAGAAACCAAGATGGCCGCCAGCACATGTCAAACGAAGGAGAGCAGCAAGAAGGTAAGACCATGACATGAAGGCATCAAAACTATAGAATTAACACATGTGGAATTATATACATAACAAAAAAGTGTGAAACAACTGAAAATATGTCATATTCTATGTTCTTCAAAGTAGCCACCTTTTGTTTTGATTACTGCTTTGCACACTCTTGGCATTCTCTGATGAGCTTCAAGAAGTAGTCACCTGAAATGGTCTTCCAACAGTCTTGAAGGAGTTCCTAGAGATGCTTAGCACTTGTTGGCACTTTTGCGGTCCAGCTCACCCCAAACTATCTCGATTGGGTTCAGGTCCGGTGACTGTGGAGGCCAGGTCATCTGGCGCAGCACCCCATCACTCTCCTTCATGGTCAAATAGCCCTTACACAGCCTGGAGGTGTGTTTGGGGTCATTGTCCTGTTGAAAAATAAATTATGGTCCAACTAAACGCAAACCAGAAGGAATAGCATGTCGCTGCAAGATGCTGTGGTAGTCATGCTGGTTTAGTATGCCTTCAATTTTGAATAAATCCCCAACAGTGTCACCAGCAAAGCACCCCCACACCATCACACCTTCTCCTCCATGCTTCACGGTGGGAACCAGACATGTAGAGTCTATCCGTTCACCTTTTCTGCGTCGCACAAAGACACGGTGGTTGGAACCAAAGATCTCAAATTTGGACTCATCAGACCAAAGCACAGATTTCCACTGGTCTGATGTCCATTCCTTGTGTTCTTTAGCCCAAACAAGTCTCTTCTGCTTGTTGCCTGTCCTTAGCAGTGGTTTCCTAGCAGATATTTTACCATGAAGGCCTGATTCACACAGTCTCCTCTTAACAGTTGTTCTAGAGATGTGTCTGCTGCTAGAACTCTGTGTGGCATTGACCTGGTCTCTAATCTGAGCTGCTGTTAACCTGCGATTTCTGAGGCTGGTGACTCGGATGAACTTATTCTCCGCAGCAGAGGTGACTCTTGGTCTTCCTTTCCTGGGGCGGTGCGCATGTGAGCCAGTTTCTTTGTAGCGCTTGATGGTTTTTGTGACTGCACTTGGGGACACTTTCAAAGTTTTCCCAATTTTTCGGACTGATTGACCTTCATTTCTTAAAGTAATAATGGCCACTCGTTTTTCTTTACTTAGCTGCTTTTTACTTGCCATAATACAAATTCTAACAGTCTATTCAGTAGGACTATCAGCTGTGTATCCACCTGACTTCTCCACAACACAACTGATGGTCCCAACCCCATTTATAAGGCAAGAAATCCCACTTATTAAACCTGACAGGGCACACCTGTGAAGTGAAAACCATTTCAGGTGACTACCTCTTGAAGCTCATCAAGAGAATGCCAAGAGTGTAATCAAAGCAAAAGGTGGCTACTTTGAAGAACCTAGAATATGACATATTTTCAGTTGTTTCACACTTTTTTTGTTATGTATATAATTCCACATGTGTTAATTCATAGTTTTGATGCCTTCAGTGTGAATCTACATTTTTCATAGTCATGAAAATAAAGAAAACTCTTTGAATGAGAAGGTGTGTCCAAACTTTTGGTCTGTACTATAGGTCTCAGAAAACCCATTTAACATATAATTTTTACCCATGGGCAATGCTGAAAAAGCAAAAACTAATAAACCAATGGTGAAATTGCATTTTCTTCAAACTCCACCCCAGCCCTCATACTCTATATGAACGGAAAATTTGAAAGTTATGGCTACTGGAATTGCTCTGTCTGGAAGGGGTTAAATTTGGAACTACAAGGAACCGAACCAAGGTTTTTTACAGTAAAAAAATAATTTCTGAAGTTATTAAACGAAGTCTCGCACGACTTTGCGAAGTAATAACTTTGGCTCATTGGTGCCAATTTATTTTAATACTGTACGGAGTGGGAACTCCGTACAGTATTACAACAAAGTTTTTAGCAAATCGACTTCGGATGCAGCATCCAAAGTCGATTCTCTCATTTCTAGACACTATGATAGGGAAGTTGTTTATCAGGTCATATCAAAACGCTCTCCTGTACCCAGTCCAGGGGACAAACTATGTGTGGAGATTCTTTTGAAAGGGTGGTTTTTAGAATTTAAAGCAAACCTGTAACCTTGATTTTGGGTATAGAGCTGAAGTCATGGGTTGCTAGATGGCCGTTAGCACATCCGCAATACCCAGTCCCCATAGCTCTGTGTGCTTTTAGTGTGAAAAATAAACGCTTTGCTACATATGCAAATTAACCTGAGATGAGTGGTCAGGATCAGGGACAGGACTCATCTCAGGTTAATTTGTATATCTTTAAAACCGTTTTTTTACACAAAAAAATCCCGGTGACAGGTTCCCTTTAAGCACAACAGGGAGCATTTAAACTAACCTTGTAAGGCCAAGTTCACCCGAACATGTGTGACCCGTGCCCGTGCTGCGGCCCGCAAATTGCGGGCCGCAATGCACGATAGCCAGCTGTGGGTCAGCCGCATTGGATTGCGGGCCCATTCACTTTAATGGGTCAGCGATCTGCTCGTTTCGCAAAAAGATAGGACCTGTTCTATCTTTTTGCGGAACGGAAGTACGGGACGCAACCCCACGGAAGCACTTCGTAGTGCTTCTGAGGGGTCCCGTTCCGTGCGGCCGTTCCGCAATTCCGGATTGAAGTGAATGGGTCCGCATCCGTGATGCGGAATGCACACGGAACTGTGGCCTTGTATTGTGACCCGCAATTTGCGGGCCGCAATACGGCCACGGATCACACGCGTTCGTGTGAACTAGGCCTAAGTGTTGGGCTAAAGCAAAAACATTTATACAGTCCTGATTAAAAGTTTAAGACCATTTGAAAAATGGTAAAAAAATCATATTTTACATTGTTGGATCTTAACAAGGTTCCAAGTAAAGCTTCAACATGCAACAAGAAGAAATGAGAGTGAGACAAAACATTTTTTGAGTATTCAATTAATTGAAAATAACGATTAAACTGAAACAGGCTGTTTTTCAGCTGATCCAAATTTTAGGACCACATGCCTTTAAAAGGCCAAATCTGTGCAAAGATGTGGATTCATTGTCATTTTCTGTCAGGTAAGTCACACGTTGTGATGGCAAAGGCAAAAAAACTCTCCCTTTTTGAACGTGGGCAGGTTGTTGAACTTCATAAGCAGGGTCTCTCACAGTGCACCATCGCTGCTGAGGTGGGACACAGTAAGACAGTCATTTGGAATTTCTTAAATGATCCTGAGGGTTATGGAACAAAAAAGTCAAGTGGAAGACCCAAAAAAATTTCATCAGCACTGAGCCGGAGAATCCAATTGGCTGTCCGTCAAGACACTGGACGATCCTCGACCCAAATTAAGGCCTTTACTGGTGCTGACTGCAGCCCCATAATCATCAGACGGCATCTGAGACTGAAGGGCTTCAAAAACAAAACACGTCTTCAAAGACCTCGTCTCCTTGAACGCCACAGAACTGCTCGGTTGGACTTTGCAAGCGAGCACCAAACATGGTGGAAGAAAGTTTTATTCTCTGATGAGAATTTTTTTTACCTTGATGGTCCTGATGGTATCCAACGTTACTGGCATGACAAGCAGATCCCACCTGAGATGTTTTCTACGCGCCACAGTGGAGGGGGCGCCATAATGGTCTGGGGTGCTTTTTCCTTCAATGGAACAATGAAGCTTTAGGAAGTGCAGGGGCGTCAAACGGCCGCTGGCTATGTCCAGATGTTGCAGAGAGCATTCCTCATGACTAAGGGCCCTCGTCTGTGTGGTAACGACTGGGTTTTTCATCAGGACAACGCTACAGTACACAATGCCCGCAGGACAAGGGACTTCTTCCAGGAGAATAACATCACTCTTTTGGCCCATCCTGCGTGTTCCCCTGATCTAAATTCAATTGAGAACCTTTGGGGATGGATGGCAAGGGAAGTTTACAAAAATGGACAACAGTTCCAGACAGTAGATGGCCTTCGTGCGGCCGTCTTCACCACTTGGAGAAATGTTCCCACTCACCTCATGGAAACGCTTGCATCAAGCATGCCGAAACGAATTTTGGAAGTGATAAACAATAACGGCGGAGCTACTCATTACTGAGTTGATGTTTGGAAGTTGGATTTCTGTTTTGGGGGGGGGGGGGGGGTTTGGGAGGTGTGGTCCTAAAATTTTGATCATCTAAAAAACAGCCTTTTTTAGTTTATTCGTTGTTTTAATTAAATTGAATGCTCAAAAAATGTTTTGTCCCACTCTCATTTCTTCTTGTTGCATGTTGAAGCTCTACTTGGAACCTTGTTAAGATCCAGCCATGCTAAATATGACTTTTTACCATTTTTCAAGTGGTCTTAAACTTTTGATCAGGACTGTATGCTCCATCTAAAACAAAGACAAGCAAAGTTGAAAATGATGCCAGTGTTACAAGGGTCTTCTTATCCACCCTAAATGACAACACCAAACGATCGGATCAGTCCGAGACAGCAATATGACCTTTGGTATGACAGAAACAGGTGATTCTGTTGCATTCTTCAGGAAGCAACTCTCTTCAGAACTGGAAGAAGACAGACAGGAGGATCATGAGATTGTTTAATCGATCCTTCTTGCTGTGCCTTAGGCCCCATGCACACGGCCGTTGTTCACAGCCGTGTGCGGGCCGTGGAACCGCGGCCTGGATCCCTCCTGAGAGCAGGAGCGCACGGCGTCACTGGTTGCTATGACGCCGTGCGCTCCCTGCTGCCGGCACAGTACAGTAATACACTGGTACGATCTATACCAGTGTATTACTGTACTGTGCCAGCAGCAGGGGGCGCACGGCGTCATAGCAACCAGTGACGCCGTGCGCTCCTGCTCTCAGGAGGGATCCAGGCCGCGGTTCCACGGCCCGCACACGGCTGTGAACAACGGCCGTGTGCATGGGGCCTTATACTAAAAACTCTGATGTCCAGGGAAACACACATTCCTCCCCTACCTAGATTCTGGAAATCTTTCATGATTTCTATGAACAGTTACAACACTAATCTGTACCAGACCTAGAGAACTCCATTAGTTTCTTGAGCCAGATTTCCCTTCCCAGTTTATCAGATGAACATGTGATGCTCCAATCACCAAATGTTGCCAGGGCCATTAAATTAAAAGGAATAAGGCTCTGGGCCAGATACAGTGGCATGCAAAAGTTTGGGCACCCTGGTCAAAATTACTGTTAGTATGAACAGGTAAGCAAATTGAAGATGAATTGATCTCCAAAAGGCATAATGTTAAAAATGAAACATGGTTTTCAACATTTTAAGAAATATCAGTGTATTATTTTGGTTTTGTACAATTTTACAGGGGAAAATGGAAAGTAGGACCTAGCAAAAATCTGGATACCCAAGAAGATTTGAGCCTCAACGAGCGCTGTGTATACAGATCAGGAAGCGCTATGCCACTTCCTGTCCCGGCCCCGTGGTCATGTGATTGCCTGGGCCAGGGGAGTGCAGGAGCTGTCGGGTCTTCCATAGACATCGATCAGCCCTGCACTGAGGCTGTATAGCGCTGTATTATGCTGTACAGCCTCTCTGGGGGGGTGTACTATGTCAGCCCCAGTTACAGGAGAAATCAAGAAGTGAAGTTAATGTCCCCCACATGTCTTATATGACCTTATGGGGGGACACAAAGTGTAAAATAAAAATAATGTTTTGAAAAAAATAAAAAAAAGTTTCACATAAAATAAAAATCACCCCAAATCCGTTATTTAAAAAAAGGTAAAAAATAGAAGAAAAAAAATAAAATAGACATATTTGGTATCACTGTGTCCGCAATGCCCGGCTTTATAATATTATCATATGATCTACCCCATCATATGAACGCCGTAAAAAAATAAAATAATAAACATTGCGCCAAAACTGATTTTTTTGTGATCTCACCTCTCAAAAAACATTATGTTAATCAATCAAAAAGTCATATGTACCCCAAAATGGTAGCAATTAAAATGTCACCTCATCCCGCAAAAAATAAGCCTCCACACAAGAACACAGCCAGAAAAAAAAAATGGCTCTATGAAAACTGCAACACAAAAACACATTTTTTTCTACAAATGCTCTTATTGTGTAAAATGCTAAAAAATTAAAAATAGACATAGTTTGTATAGCCGCGTCCTTAACAATTGACTCTACAAAAATATCACATGATCTACCCCATCAAGTGAACGGTGTAAAAAAAAAACTAATAAAAATTATGCCCAAAAATATTTTTTTGTCACCTCACCTCATAAAAAACTTTTATATCAATCAATCAAAAAGTCATATGTACCCCAAAATTTTACTGATAAAAACTTCACCTTGTCCCGCAAAAAACAAGCCTGCACACAAGACTATAGCCAGAAAAATTCAAAGAAATGGCTCTAAGAAAATGGCAACACAAAAACATGTTAAAAAAAATTAAAAATGTTTGTATTGTGTAAAACGTAAAAAAACGTAAACATTTTTTACATATTTGATATCGTTGCGTCCATAATGACGGGATCTATAAAAATATCACATGATCTATCCCATCAAGTGAACGGTGTAAAAAGAAATTTGAAAAATGACACCAAACTGCTTTTTTGTGACTTTACCTCCCAAAAATGAGATAAAAAAGCAACCATAAATCCAAATGTACCCCAAAATGGTGCCAATAAAAACTACAGCTTGCCTCGCACAAAATAAGCCCTCATGCAGCTCATTCAACAAAAAATAAAAAAAAGTTATTTTTCTTAAAAACCATGGCAGAAAATTCCATGTTAGAAAATCCAGATGCAGCTCCTTCCCTTCTGAGCCCTGGCATATCCCCAAATAAGGCCCCTTTAACACGGGCGAGTTTTCCGCACGGGTTCAATGCATAAGGTGAACGCATTGCACCTGCACTGAATCCGGACCCATTTATTTCTATGGGGCTGTGAACATAAGCGGTGAGTTTTATGCATAACTTGTGCGTTGCGTGAAAATCGCAGCATGCTCTAGAAGTGAATGGGGCTGCATGAAAATCACAGGCATCCGCAAACAAGTGCGGATGCGGTGCGATTTTCACGCATGGTTTCTAGGTGATAATCGAGATTGGGACCCGATCATTATTATTTTCCCTTATAACATGGTTATAAGGGAAAATAATAGCATTCTTAATACAGAATGCTAAGTAAATTAGGGATGGAGGGTTTAAAATAATAATAATAATTAAACTAACCTCATCCACTTGTTCGCGCTGCCTGGCTTGTCTTCTTTCTTCTTCTTTGATGACCTGGGAGGAAAAGGACCTTGGTGACATCACTGCGCTTATCACATGGTCCATCACCATGGTGATGGACCATGTGATGAGCACAGTGACGTCACTAAGGGTCCTTTTCGCCCAAGTCCTAGTCCTCAAAGAAGAAGAAAGAAGCCGGGCTGCGCGGACAAGTGGATGAGGTGAGTTATAATAATAAAAAAAAATATATTAACCCCTCCATCCCTAATTTACTTAGCATTCTGTATTAAGAATGCTATTATTTTCCCTTATAACTATGTTATAAGGCAAAATATTAAAATCTACAGAATACCTAACCCAAACTTCAGTGAAGTCCTAATTCTATGAAACAGCTGTTGAGTGAATTGCTCGCTACACCCCATTCCTTGGGTGGTGTAGTTTACAAAATGTGGTCACTTTTTTGGGGTTTTCACTGTGGGGTTAAATGGTTAACAACATTTCTAAAACCAGTTTTGAATAGTTTAAGGGGTGTCATTTCTTAAATGGGGTCATTTATGGGTTGGTTCTATTCAAAACCTTCTAGCGTCCTAAAAAAAAAAAAAAAAATTACATTACTAAAATGATGCTAACATAAAGTAGACATATGGGGAATGTTAATTAAGAAATATTTTATGAGGCATCATTATCACATTTTCGTTAACTTTTGAATTTTTGTATAAATAAAGGTAAAACATATTGACTCAAATTTACCATTAACATGAAGTACAATGTGTCACGAGAAAACAATCTCTGAATGGCTTGGATAAGTAAAAGCATTCCAAAGTTATTACAACATAAAGTGACGCATGTCAGATTTTCAAAATTAGGCCTGGTCTGGAAATGGTTAAAGTGCATACTTGAGGATTACAAAATACAGACTACGTTGATTAATGACATTAGTAAAGGAGGTGAAATGAGGCAAGTCCCACTGAGGTACAGGAGGTAAAGATTTAAAGCAGATATGCAATTACTAATTAAGGAAAGCAATTAGTACTGTAGTAACATGTATTTCCTTGAGTGAATTTTGGTTTAAGTAATATGAGGGATATATTTACAAAGATAATTAGAGGTCAAATGGCAGCGTATAGTAAATTGTAATATTAAACTTAATGTGAATAAGAGATGTCCTAAGAAAGTACACTGTATACTGCTGCCATTACTGGTATTTATTGTATACATGTGCATTTCATTTATTATAAAAAAAATGAGGCACAAATCAGGAAAACTTAAAAAAAAAAATTGACAATGGACCATAAAAAATTAGTCAGTTATAGCTTTTATTTTAGATACTAAATTGAAGATCATTTTTTTGTCCATCCTTTAATCTTTATTAAGAACATACAGATCCCTCTAATCAGCTAAATACAACTTCAGAATACTTTTTCTAAATCATTGAAATCATTATTTCATATATAAAATGTATAATTAGTGTTCCAAAAGAGGAGTAGGTAGTATAATGTCTACAGCCACACCCTGGCACTAGAGCCTGAAGGGGACCAAAATTGAAGGCATACTGAACCAGCATGGCTACCACAGCATCTTGCAGCGGCATGCTATTCCATCCGGTTTGCGTTTAGTCGGACCATCATTTATTTTTCAACAGGACAATGACCCCAAACACACCTCCAGGCTGTGTAAGGGCTATTTGACCATGAAGGAGAGTGATGGGGTGCTGCGCCAGATGACCTGGCCTCCACAGTCACCGGACCTGAACCCAATCGAGATGGTTTCGGGTGAACTGGACCGCAGAGTGAAGGCAAAAGGGCCAACAAGTGCTAAGCATCTCTGGGAACTCCTTCAAGACTGTTGGAAGACCATTTCAGATGACTACCTCTTGAAGCTCATGAAGAGAATGCCAAGAGTGTGCAAAGCAGTAATCAAAGCAAAAGGTGGCTACTTTGAAGAACCTAGAATATGACATATTTTCAGTTGTTTCACACTTTTTTGTTATGTATATATTTCCACATGTGTTAATTCATAGTTTTGATGCCTTCAGTGTGAATCTACAATTTTCAGTCATGAAAATAAAGAAAACTCTTTGAATGAGAAGGTGTGTCCAAACTTTTGGTCTGTACTGTATATATATAAATCTCCATATACATATATATAGAAATCAATATTAATTAGGTAGTGTTAGTGTAGGTTTGTGTGTGCATCGAACAATTTTTTTTTCTTTTCTACTCTTTTCTCTATATTTCAAATTTATAACAAGCCCCGTCACGTGTGAAAACACTACATAAACACCCCATACTAAATAAAGTTTTACATATTTCACAAAAAACACCCCAATAAAATAAAAATGGCCCGTCCGTCCCAACAAGTGTACTCAGCTAAAGAGGCATACGCCTATCTTGCCTCTAAAACTGAGTCGGCCAGTGAGGGAGAAGAGGATGCCACTTTACTCCTCTAGCCCCTAATTATCATAATCCGCTGATGAGGGACCCTCTAGAAGGCACCCCAGGGTAGCAGCGGAGACAGCCCCCCAGAGTGACCCCATATGGACCCCACCCCCTGATGATTATCAGCCCTAAATTCCGGATTATGTGGGCTACTCCGGAATACAAATAGACAGTGCGGGCTTCACAGAACAAGATTTTTTCAAAATCTTCTTCTCTGAAGATTTTGTAAATGTAAAGGTGGCCCAAACCAATTTGTACGCCAAACAATTTATAGCTCAGAACCCTACCTCACCACATGCTAGACCCCTAGGTTGGACTCCAGTAAGTGCAGCAGAGATGATGAAGTTTTGGGGACTCGTGCTGTGTAGTAAAGAAGCCAACCGTTAGACAATATTGGAGTTTGGACATTTTCTACCAGAGTCCAATTTACAATAACACCATGACCAGGAAGCGTTTTGAGTCAATTTGGAAATTCCTACACTACAACGACATTTGACCGTCTGTTCAAGGTTAGGCCCATCCTTGACCACTTTAGCACCAAGTTTGCTGAGGTGTACACCCCTGATAAAAATGTATGTGTAGATGAGTCCCTGTTACTTTTCAAAGGAAGGATTAGATTTTGCCAGTACCTGCCTAGCAAAAGGGCAAGGTATGGCATAAAAATTTACAAACTTTGTGAGAGTAGCTCCGTGTACACCCACAAGTTCCGCGTTTATGAAGGGAAAGATTCCCGCATAGAACTGCCAGAATGCCCCCCCCCCCATCCTAGGAGTTAGTGGAAAGATTGTGTGGGACTTGCTGCACCCACTGCTGGATAAGGGTTACCACCTCTATGTGGATAACTATTATACCAGCTTACCCCTATTCAGGTCCTTAACTGCTAGAAGTACTGTGGCTTGCGGCACAGTGCGCAAAAATCTGAGAGGCCTCCCTAGATAACTGGTAGGGCAACCACTGAGAATGGGTAAAAGCAGGATTCTCCTCCATGAGAACATGCTGGCTGTTAAGTACAAGGACAAGAGGGATGTCCTTTTACTGACCACCGTTCACACAAACACCAGCTCCCCTGCTCATGTGCGAGGTACCACTACCACTGTCCCCAAACCAGTTTGCATCCTGGACTACAATAAGCACATGGGAAGGGTTGATCTTTCAGATCAAGTTCTGAAGCCCTACAGTGCCACACGAAAAACAAAAGTGTGGTACAAAAAACTGTCTGTACACATTGTACAGGTGGCAATGTACAATGCGTACGTGCTATTCAATTTGCAGGTCACATAGGAACTTTTCTCCAGAGGTGGTAATAAAGGCCCTAATTTTTCATGGTGCCTGTGTTGTACCAGGGCAACATTTTCCAGGTCAAGTCCCCCAGACAGCAAGGAAGTTAAGGACCTAAAAAAGATGCAGCGTGTGTTGCAAAAGGGGGATAAGGAAAGACACCATTTACCACTGCGAAAACTGCCCTGAAAAACCTGGCATATGAATGCAGGAGTGTTTTAGAATCTACCACACATCCATGGAGTATTAATTTCATCATTGATGTACCCTGTAATTTTACCACCTTATACCTCTGATTTAGTCCGCATAGCTTACATATCCACTTTTCACCAACCACTACACATTTATTTCTATGAAACACCTGTTAGGTCAAAAGTGCCATTTCCACCCCTTAAAATGTTAGATTTTTTCAATGCGACATGGCAGCTAAAATCCATGTCTGCCCATTCAGGCCTGCAAAAAACATATTTAGCTGTTTGACCTTAGAGCCCTGCCATGCGGCCATACATAATTTTTTGAGCACATATGGGGTCTAGCATATTTGGGGGGAAATGGGAGACAAAATGTGGGGTGCATTTTGTCCTTTTTTCCCCTTGTAGAAGTGAAAAATTTAAATGTAAGGCCTCATGCACACGACCTTTTCTTTTTACGGTCCGCAAAAACGGGGTCCGTAGGTCCGTGACCGTTTTTTCGTCCGTGGGTCTTCCTTGATTTTTGGAGGATCCACGGACATGAAAAATGAAAAAAAAATCTAAGTCAAGTTTGCCTTTCAAATGATAGGAAAAAACGGACACGGATCACGGACGCGGATGACAATCTTGTGTGCATCCGTGTTTTTTCACGGACCCATTGACTTTAATGGGTCCGTGAACCGTTGTCCGTCCAAAAAATAGGACAGGTCCTATTTTTTTTGACGGACAGGATACACGGATCACGGATGCGGCAGCAAAACGGTGCATTTTCAGATTTTTCCACGGACCCATTGAAAGTCAATGAGTCTGCGAAAAAAAACGGAAAACGGCACAACGGCCACGGATGCACACAACGGTCGTGTGCATGAGGCCTAAAGCAACTTTTTCTGGAAAAAATTGTCATTTTTTATTTTTACAGCCAAGCGTTTCCTAATTTTGTAAAACACCTGTTGGGTAAAAGTACTCACTGCAAACCTTGAAATATTCCTTGTTTCCGGAATGGGGTCACTTTTTGGGGGTTTACACTCTAGGGCCACCTCAGGTTGTCTTCATATGCGACATAGATCCCAATTACCATTCCAGCTAAATCCTCTCTTCTAACCGCCATATCGTGCTCCTTCCACTCTGAAGCCTTGCGTGCGGACATACATCATTTTTTAAGAACATATAGGGTGTTGGCGTATTCGGGGGGGAATAGGGAACAAAATGTGGGGTGCATTTTGTCCTGTTACTCCTTGTGAAAGTGAAAAATGTGGGTGTAAAGCAACTTTTATTGGAAAAAATGTAAATTTTTTATTTTCACAGCCAAGCGTTTCCTAATTCTGTGAAAAGCCTGATGTGTCAAAGTACTCACTACACACCTTGAAATATTCCTTGAGGAGTGTAGTTTCCGGAATGGGGTCACTTTTTGGGGGTTTCCACTTTAGGGCCACCTCAGGGTGTGTTCAATTGCAAGATGGCACCTGTCAATTATTCCGGAGAAATCTGCCTTCCGCAAGCCATTTGGTGCTCCTTTCCTTCTGACCCCTGTGGTGCGTCCATATAGTAGCTTACAAGCACATATGGGGTATTGCTGTAATCAGGAGAAAATGGGTAATAAATTAGGGGGTGCATTTTCTCCTGTTCTCCCTTGTGAAAACTTAAAATTTGGGCCTAAAGTCAATTTTTCTGGAATAAATTGTAATTTTTAATTTTCACAACCAATACCATGAGTCACCTTTGAGGACAAAGTTCTCACTACACATCTTGCAATGTTCCTTGAGGGGTGTAGTTTCCAGAATGGGGTCACTTTTGGGGGATTTCCACTCTAGGAGTACCTCAGGGTGTCTTCATATGCGACATAGCTCCAAAAAGCCAATCCTGCAAAATCTGTCCTCCAAAAGCCCTATGGCGATACTTCCCTTTTGAACCTTGCCATGCGCCCATACATAATTTTCTGAGCACATATGGGGTGTTGGCATATTCGGGGGGAAATGTGAAACAAAATGTGGGGTGCATTTTGTCCTGTTTTCTCTTGTGAAAGTGTAAAATGTGGGTGTAAAGCAACTTTTTCTGGAATTTTTTTCATTTTCACAGCCAAGCGTTTCTTAATTCTGTAAAAACGCCTGATGAGTCAAAGTGCTCACTACACCCCTTGAAATATTCCTTGAGGAGTGTAGTTTCCGGAATGGGGTCACTTTTTGGGGGTTTCCACTGTAGGGCCACCTCAGGGTGTCTTCACATAGCTTCCAATTACCATTCTAGCTAAATCCGCTCTCCTAACCGCCATATGGTGCTGTCACGAGGGTATCGAGAACCACGCCTGACTCCGTTATACCCGGGGTCAGGAAGTCGCAGCGGTTGGCTGCACGCTCTATTTAAGATAGGGCTGTTTTCCTTATGGTAGCTTTCTGGGTTTGCTTTGCAAACCCTTTTGGCTCACTCAGGGATCCGTAGCTCCTTCTCCTCAGCTGTTCCTTGTCCAGCACTCCCAAACCTCCTTATATTCCTCTCTCACACTTCTCTGGTTGCCAGAGATAGAGCTTCCTGCCTGGACATCTATTCTGACCCACTGGAGCTGTGTTGCTGCGTTCTCGGATGGTTGTTTCAGAACGCTACCCTCCGGATCCCTGTTGGACCTTTGTGGACTGCTGTGGTCGCCCACCTGGGTCTATGTGTTTGTCTGTATTGTCTGTCCTCTCCCTGGTGTTTCCCTCTTAGTGCAGTGGTGCGGACTAGCGATCCCACCGGCCCGTTCACTATCTAGGGCTCATTTCAGGGAAAGCCAGGGTTTAGGCACGTGATCGCCGCACGGGTGAGGAACCCGTCTAGGGACGTCAGGGCAGTCAGGTGCCAGCCGCAAGGTGAGTTAGGGGTCACCACCTTTTCCTCTCCCTTGGGCAGGGCTTTCCCTGTTTTCCTCCCTGTGTGTGACGCCGGTCATTACAGGTGCTCCTTCCACTCTGAAGCCTGCTGTGCGCCCATACATCAGTTTTTAAGCACATATAGGGTGTTTCTGTAAACTCCAAATTCAGGGTAATAGATTTTGAGCTTTGTTTGGCTGTTAACCCTTGATGTGTTACAGAAAAAATTGATGAAAATTTAAAATCCGCTAAAAAAAAATGATTCTCATTTTCATTTAATTCTCGTGGGGCACCTAAAGGGTTAACAAAGTTTGTAAAATCAGTTTTGAATAGCTTGAGTGGTTTCTAATATGTAAGCTCCAGAAAGTTACTTCATAACTGAACTGGTGATGAAAAAATTGGAGTTTGGAAATGTTCTTAAACATTTTGAGATTTGCTTCTAAAAATGAAATTCTTGACTCCATTTTACCACTGTCTTGAAGCACAATATGTGATGAGAAAACTATCTCAGAATGGCTTGGATATGTAAAAGCATTTTTAAGTTATTACCACATATCAGATTTTACAAACTTTATTAACCCTTTAGGTGTTCAACAAGAATTCAAGGAAAATGGTGGTAAAATTTTTAAATGTCACTTATTTTGCATAAAGTATTGTCCATTTTAATACATATCTTTCCTGTAACACAGCAAGGCTTAGCAGCAAAATGCCTAGACATACACCAGGGCTCAGGAGTAAAAGAGCACCATGTGTATTTGAGGACCAGTGTGGTGATTTATGCATCTTGTGCCGACAACTGTAAAGACCCTGAGGTGAAATAATAAATGGAACCCCGAGAAGTGACCCCATTTTGGAAACTCTGCTCAAGGCAGTAAGAGGTGGAATCAGCATTTTGATGCCACAGGTATTTTGCAGAAATGAACACGCTTCATACTGTGCAAAGTAAAAATTGCAAGTTTTCCACTGATATGGCTTTTTACTGCCCAGTATTCTGTGCCCAGCTGGTGCCATCTGAGACCTACAACACATACTTGAATTGATACAGTAGGTGGGTTCTACTGGGTGCAGAACTGTCAAAAATGTGGGCATAAGCTACTGTATGGACATGCAACAGGGCTTAGAAGAGCACAGATTTTTCTGGAATCCTTTTCTAGTGCTACAAAACATTTGGAAACCCATAATAATTTATCCCATTTTGGAAACTACACCCATACACCCCACCAAGCTATTTATGAAGGGGTGGAGTGTGTATTTTGACGCCACTGGTATTGAGCAGGCAACTGTGCAAAATGAAAATTGCAAGTCTTCCACACATTTGGCATTTCAGGGCCCAATATGCTGTGCCCAGTTGGTGCCATATAAGGCTACTCTCACACTAGTGTTCGGGATATGCGTCAGGGAACATCCTGCTGGGTCTCTCTGGATCTGACATTCCTGGAAGCTGCATGAATTCCTTCTGGCCCCATTAAGTATAATGGGGATCCTGCGGAGATCCGGCACAGCAGTCTTTGTCCGGATCATCCAAATGCTAGTGTGAAACTAGCTTAAGACACATCACACTCTTCAAATTGTAAGGTGAGTTTTGCTGGGTTCTTAAAGGGAACCTGTCACCGGGATTTTGGATATAGAGTGGAGGACATGGGTTGCTAGATGGCCACTAGCACATCCGCAATACCCAGTCCCCATAGCTCTGTGTGCTTTTATTGTGTAAAAAAACAGATTTGATACATATGCAAATTAACATAAGAGTCATATCTTACTTGTGTGATCAGAGAAGAGTCATATTTTCAAGCTCTGACTCATCTCAGGTTTAGCTGCATATGTATCAAATTGTTTTTTTACACAATAAAAGCACACAGAGCTATGGGGATTGGGTATTGCGGATGTGCTAGCGGCCATCTAGCAACCCATGTCCTCAGCTCTATACACAAAATCCCGGTGACAGGTTCCCTTTAAATGCAATAATTGTGGATGTAAACTAATGTTTGGGTACGCTGCAGGGTTCACAAGGGAAAGATCTTCTTTTGGATTTTGCAGCGCAGATTTTGATGGATTAGTTTACGGGCACCATGTTGCTTTTGAACAGCCTTTGTGGCACTAGTACAGCTATTTTCTGAGAACCATGGGGGAGATTTATCAAACTGGTGTAAAGTAGAACTGGCTTAGTTGCCCATAGCAACCAGATTCCACCTTTCATTTTTGAATAGCTCCTTTGGAAAATGAAAGGTGGAATCTGGTTGCTATGGGCCAGTTCTACTTTACACCAGTTTGATAAATCCCCCCCCCCCATATGTTTTTTATTTTTTTCTCGACTGAGCTGTGAGAGGGCTTATTTTTTTGGTGGGGTGATATGCCATTATCATTGGTTCTATTTTGGGGTACATATGACATTTTGATCACTTTTTATTTTGGGCAGCAGGATAAAGAAGTGCATCTTGTCCATCATTGCTTTTTTGGTTTTGTTATTGCAGTGTGCACTGTGCATGAAAAGTGTCATGTTATCATTATTCTTTATTCATTATCATAGCTGAATAACCGGCATATCTGTCTTTCAGGGGGTTTTGTGTCTGGACCCCATCCAACTATTGCTTATAATCTATATAAATATTTTATCATATAATAAGGATATATGGGAAAAATAAACAGTACACAGATATACAGTATGGGGCAGGTACAGAAAACTAAAAAGAAGAAAGAGGACAAGTTAAGGTGGTTGTCTAGGATTTTTATCCTGAGCTGTCCCCAAATAGCTCCAGTGCTGGCACTACACATTAGATCACCTGTGGTCTCTTGTGAAAGGGTACACTCCCACAGTATTGAAAATAGCACAACAAAAAAGGAGTGCGAAACACACCACTATGACATGATTAAAAATTCAAATTTTTATTAATATATCAATAATTTATAAACATGATCGACAGCATGTATGAAAATAAAAAAAGCAGGGACTAAACACAGTGTACACCGCCCTACTATGAGCCCTATCCCAATAAAGGTAGTAAATGTGTCTCTGATGATCAATACAAGATGGAATGAATGACCTATTCAAGGTGATCAATCAGAGCAATGTGAGGTGCAAAATACCAAATATGAAGATGCCCACCATAGATGACGGCAACACTACTGAGACCCAGAACAGTCAAGTCATACAGCCTAGAGGTGCTCTGAATAGGGAGGCAACATACCAGTATCGGAAGGGTCCATATAACTGGTTACTGCAGCACTGCTCCTATTCACGTCAATGGGAGCAGAGCTGCAGTAGCCGGTTCTGTCTACCACCCGGTGGATAGAGATGTGTAGTTCTAGCACCTACTTCACGTACCGAAACTTCTGATGGGTGGGGTTTCAGGGTGTCGGATCTCTCAATCAGATATTGATGGGCTATCTTGAGGATAGGCCATCAATATCAAAATCCTGTAAAACCCCTTTAAATCTTGACTGGGACAAACATGAAGTACAAAATGCAACAATACATTGTAGATTAGATTTAGTACAAAACATTGAACAATTCTTAAATATATGACATAACCATATGGTTGTATGGATATATATAGCTGACCTTGGTATATGATCATTAAAACTTCCTGTGCTGTAAAGGAGTTTAGGAAGCAGCAAGAATATGCAGCTGAACATCTGTCCCTGGGAAGAAGACAAGGGTGTAGACTGCACATAATATCCTATTTATCAAACCAGCTACAATACGGTCTTCTACATTTTAATCCCTTCAGCATAACACTCATTTTGTCGCTGAGACACACTAGTATTAGTCGACAGTCACAGTGTCTATTGCCCTGTCTGCACACAGTTCCAAGATGTCTTATGTGGCGGCTCATTATTCAGAGTGATCTTTAAAGCTGAAGATGGAAAGTAAATCATTCTTGCTGCCTGTTAAAATGAAGAGTGCTGGGGACAGACAGTAATTTACTCATAGTCTATTATCTGGAAAACCATTTCCTATACATATGTACGAACATGAACTTTTGTTATCTGATTGTCACATACGGGTAGATTTTGTGAAATTTTGTGAGGAGTGAGAAGATGAACAGTTGCCCTTCAAAATTCATCTGTGCCCCATTATGCCATTTATTGACTCCAAGACCCAGAGGTTTATCAGAATCTGGATTGTGGTGTCGCACCAAACACACACGTTACACACAGTTCATTTTACATTGACTCTATCTACTATAGCCAGGTTCACACATGCGACGGAGGTTCTGGTAAAAGCCTCCATTGCAGATTCCAGCATTGCCTACAGCGGTATGGTATTTTGTCAGGCAGAATGTCGGGATACACACCAGAATCCTGGCAGACTCCGTTATAGTGAATGGGATTCGTCGTGCCGTGGCGGTGTCTGGCATATGCTAGATCCAACAGTTCACGTATTTTGGTCCTATGCGGAATTTAAATGCCAACCTAAACCTAGCCCTATCTTTAGTGTAAAATCTTTTGACTGCCTAGTGATGCCCGTTACAGAAGATTATCTAATATATATTTGATGAAACGTTTTTACCCAGTCTGCAAACAAAGAACTGGGGTTTAGTAAGCACATCCCAATGCGCAGGTGCACGTCGCCAGGGCTGAAAGCACAAAAGCAAAAAAACAAAACACAATGCAACAGCACTCTGCAAACACAAATAATAAGGTAAATACAATAGTGCCATACTCACTATAGAAAATGTAGTGCTAATGCTATGTTATAAATATTAGATTTTTGGCAAATATATTTTTCGTACAAACCTTTTTGTGCCTGTCCGCCAACGACAAGGCGATCTCTTTAGGATAGGAACCTTCTCCATTAAAGGGGTTATCCCACAATATCTGGCCTCCTCATACAGACAATACTTATCTGGTCCCAACACCTGTGTCCTCCAGGATCCCTCTACGGCCGTTGCTGCATCTCCCTATCGTCACAACATCTGGTGACAGTAGGTGCAGCCAATAGCAGGCTGCGACGGTGAGTTGCTCCCCTTGCATCACTGGTGACATCACAGGTGACACAAGGGGGCAGATCACCGTCGAGGTCTGCTATTGAAACCAGGTAAGCATTGTCTTTTTTTGGGGGGGGGGGGGGGGGGAGGGTTTTACAGCTTTGGATAAACCCTTTAAGGATATTTCCACTTATTTTAGGAATTTGTGATTAAAGATCAGTATCACTGTTTGTATAATTATGTACATATATACAGTAATCCCCAATTACAGTTGTATACTCAAATTGGTTGCAGGTTCCTGTGGTTTAACAGATGCAGCAGTGTATGTAACATGTCATATGTCCGAACACACGTTCATTCGGCCAACAGTTATCTATCCCTTCTTAGATGCTCCCATGCGATGCAGATGTAGTGAGTGAGGGGTGAAAACTGCTGCCAGCCAGCTCTGGCATAATCCTTCAATAACAAAAAGATCAGGCAGATCCAAGTTGCCGAATGGCACCATACATATTAGCCGAACCTCACAAGATTAGCAGTTTGGCAGGTATAGATATTGGGGGGAATTTATCAAGAGGGGACTATTTGAAGTATGTTTTGCTTGAGTCTGCGTTGGAATACTTTATGCCACATTTATCAAATTCCTCATGTCGTTTAAATAATTTTGTCTCATCATTAATCCTCAGCCCTCATGCACACGGCCGTTGTGCAGCTGTTCCATGAATTGGGATCTGCAATTTGCGGTCCCCAATGCACAGGCAACGTCCATGTGGCGGCCGGGACGGAACGAGACCCATTCAACTTGAATGGGTCCGTGATCAGTCTGCACCGCAAATAAATAAAACATGTTCTATTTTTTTTTTTGCAGTGCGGAGGCACAGACAGAAACACCACGGAAGCATTCGTGGGGTTCTGTGCCTCCGTTCTGCATCACTGCTCCGGATTGCGGACCCATTCAAGTGAATAATTTAAGTGAATGGGTCCACATCCATGATGCGGGGAGCACACGGCTGGTGCCCGCAGATTGCAGAACCGCTGTTTGCAGGCCGCAGTACGGCCACGGCAACGGTCGTGTGCATGAGGCCTCACACTGTGGTCAGAGGCATACTGATATGCAGGGCGCATGCACCGGTTAAGTAACTGGCCCGGCGGTGAAGCGCATAGGACGAGAATGACGCAGCAAGGATACAGGGCTGGCCGGACGATACAGAGGGGAGGAGTCTGGCACAAGTAAGTCGGGGAGCACTGGGCACTTGCAATAGGTAATTTGGAGGCTCTGAAAAACTAAACCCGGTTATCAGTGTTATGGATCTGCCTCCCACAGAGCTATATAATCAGTTTAAAACATGTTATGTAGGTGACAGACAACCTTTAAAAAAAAAAAAAACATTTTTAGCTCAAAATTAGTACAATGCAATAATTTCAAAAAAACGTCCCTAAAGGAGTACGTAGCCTTCAAGGAGCCTGCATTGCTGAGTGTTTGTTGTAAAGCAGAATTTTCATGCAATTTTTGTAATCCTTGTTTTAGGGTGGTTATGTGTGTAAATTATTTTGCTGTGTTTCTATACAAAAATGTTATATGAAAAAAAAAGTACACTGTTTCTGCACAAACGCAAGAATATGCCTATGTGTGTATAGTGCTGAGTGGTATTTTGACCATGTGTCTACTTTCAGAAAATGTATGGGTATGCTAAAATACATGCACCCACATACACAGACACCACAGTTCCACATTTTTTTGTAACACACACTGGGGGACATTTACTAAGCATGTTGCACCAGAAAATTTCTCCAGAATTTTAACCATAAAGAATGCATCACGCCAAAAATGAAATTATAAATGTCAAAGTGGGCGGAACTATAAACTTGGCGCATATTTTGCCTCATTTATCATCCTCTTATTAGCAGAAATGGCTCAAATTGTAGCGGACAATTAAGCCAGCTTATGTGGTGGTGTTTTGTGTAAAAAGTCGCATTTATGGAATAAAGATGAGACTTTTTGTCAAAAAGTCGCATTTAAGAAAAGAAATCCGACTCGTCGTGGGAACAAGTGATAGGTAAGTAACAGGATGCATTTATTTTTATCTCATATAAAGGAGCTAAACAGCAGGGTTTTGTCAGTAAATTGACATCCAACAAAAACAAAACAATAACAAAAACGTCCTGAGTCTGAGACAGAAGTTGCAATTTACCACTGGAAGTGTCGCAAAGTTTTCAAGTGTGGTCTAACAGGGGGGTGGCTGAAATGGCGCATTTTGGTTTTAAAAAAGTCGCATTTTTGTGCCATTTGTGTTAAAATGTAGAGATGAGTGAATTTCTTAAAAGTTCGATTCTGCCGATTCACCGAATTTCACAAAAAATTAGCTTCTTGACGAATAACTTTGTCGCAAAGCTGATCTTATTTAAAGTAGCGGGTGCAATGACAGGTAGCTGCGATAGCGCCGCCCCAGTCATTGTACCCCTCAGATGCTGCGTTCATACATGATCGCGGCATCTGAGTGTAAAATTAGCAATAAAAAAAAATGTAATCAAACTTACTGCCTCCATTTGCTCGCGACGGGCCAGCCGCCGCAATCTTGCTTGAAGATCTCGGACAAAATCCTATGCAGCACGAGATTATGTCATCACGCCGGCTATGTAATCTCGCACCGCACAGGATTTTGACCGAGATCTTCAAGCAAGATGGAGGCTGGTGGCCCGTCGCGAGCAAATGGAGGAGGTAAGTTAGATTCTTTTAGTTTTTTTATACTATTTCAGGTTAAATCGATTCGCTGACACGAAGCACAAGGAAATTCGTCTTCTACGCGGATTAAATTTATCCTGAAATTCAGATAGAATTCCACTTTGTGTGATTCGATTCGCTCATCTCTATTAAAATGTCGCAAATAGAGAGAAATAGGCAGGAAAAGGACATTTTAAAAGTGGGATGTGCCTTTTGATATATGAGGTGAAATAAATCACCACTTTTGATTTAAAATGTTAGTATTTTATTGGCGCAAATGATGCCATTATTGATGAATGTCCCCCAGTGTGTTGTTTATTTGTTTACCTGCAAAATGTGCCAGTTCCAGTATGTGGGATGCACTACTGGCCCGTTAAAGACCAGGGTCAGTTGAAACCTGTCTGACGCCATTAGAGATAAAAATAAAAACACCCTTCGTCATATTTCAGCGGTCTCCCATCACATCCTACACCAACACAATGGTGATGTCACCCATGTAATGGTGCAGGGTATAGAAAAAGTGACATTGTCAGAAAGAGGTGGGAACCTGCAAAGGAAATTATTTTTGGTTGTTTAAACGTGATACCTGCATCCCCCATGGTCTGAACAGGAAGTAAGATCTGATTTTATATTATTGACTGTAACATTGTACAGCCTTGTTTTAATTATGTATTTTTATAGTTGTCAAGGTATTTACTTGCATTTGCTATGCTGAATGGCAGCGGAGGGGTCAATTGGGAATTCATTCTCTTCAGTATGCACACATGTGGTTCGGCAGTTCCCCTCCCACTATAGCTGCTATTCAGTTTAGCTGTTTTTGTTTATGTCACTATTCTATGACTAAGGGTGCAAAGAGGATGCACCCGAAACGCGTCAGCTCGACAAGATAAATATTGGATGTTTCTTACCATTACCGGAGGCTGGACCTTTTCACTTATTCATATATACAAGCAAACATATAATTAGAAACTGCATACCGTATTTTTCGCCTCATAAGACTCATTTTTTCCCGCCCATAAGTAGGGGAAAATGCCCCAGTGTTTTATGGGGCGAATACTAATGAGCGCTTCCATTATGGAAGCTTTCATTAGTACCAGAGGACCAGGAAGCGGAGAAGGCTCTGTACTCACCGCTTTCTGGTCCTCCGCTGTGCTGTGGCTGTGCACAGCGTCAGGGCGCTCTGTGAAAAAATATTTTTTTCTTATTGTCCTCCTCTAAAACCTAGGTGCGTCTTATGGACCAGTGTGTCTTATAGGGCAGAAATACGGTACTTATTTAGCAGAAATCCAATGTCATTTACGTATTGATGGATGACCCATCATTCATGATGTGCAATAATAGATATCATACATTTGTTGATCTCATCAGCCTTTAAAAAAAATGTTGGCTGTGACTTGGGGGTTCCAACTGTACTGTTCCCAGGGGCTGTCTACTGAAGGAAATGAGGAATATTCTTTGAGAAAGGATGAAGTGGGAACATTTTTCACATTATTTATAGAAGCCGCGCTGAGCACTGGAAATCCCAGACATCATCGGCTAATAATAGTCGGCGTACAGGGCACAGTTACAATACTTCATGAACAAATTGTCCAGTAAAAACTGGTTACCACAGAATGTTTACTTGTGGTTACCAAAATCACTTGTAGCAGTTTGTGGCACTGAAGAGAATCTCAGCAGAGCAATTCTCAGGAGAAGGCAAATGACTGGTTATAGTTTATTTGTTTTATGACACACAATTAACCCTTGGTGCGGAAAAGGATGTCTAATGACAAATATGTTTTAAATCTGTTTGGTTCAACTTGGATTTCCATACAGGATATAGAAAATTAGAGCTAATGATATGGGAGAGATAGAGGGAGAACAGCTGAAGGATGATCCAGCTGTAAGTAAAACTGATGTACCATATTTATTTATCTACAGTCATGTGAAATTGGACCTGCTTGCTAATTGGCGATTACACATTTTTGATTCATTCACCAGCTATCTCTCCTGAACCCCATACCTATGCATGCCCAGCTTGGCCGAGCAAGCATGTGTTCTGAATGGAGAGAGGAGTAAGCCAGTGTCAGACACCTCTGATGGTGGCTTAAAGGGGTTATCCATGATTAATGTTAAAAAATGAAATCAAACATCACATAGTACATGTGCTAGAGGGCTAGAACCAGCCCTGTACCTCACATGGATCCACAGATCTCCCAATTCATTGTTCCAATTGCCCTGCTAGATTTATACCAAGCTAGCAGCTCAAGGGGCATATCCTTTCTCCTGCAGCTCAGAAGGTGTGTCCTTTCTACTGTACATGCTGACTGGCCGAGGTCATCACCGCTATGGCCAGTGATTGGCTGAGTAGACATCTCCTGGCATTTCTGTGGTGTCAAGCTGGGACCATGAAGTGGAGAAGAGCAGGGACTAGAGCAGCGTTGGTACGGCAATGTATGGCTTTTTTTTTTTTTTTTAGGCTATTGTAAGCTATATATTAAAAAAATGAATACAAATGTTCAATGGCAGCATATTACAAGGAGAGTTCTGCTGGAATATTAGTACAAAGGTCACAAAACCAATATTGGGCTATTTGTCTAATAGAACCAACTACAGTATTTATTGGGGAGCACTGACCTGTAGCAAAAAAGCTACGGCCTAGGGTAGTATTTCCATCTATCTCAAAACTTTCAGTTCCTTGACTTGCCCCCCTTCAACAGAGGCATAATGAAGAGGAGAAGTGACAAGATGGTTGCACACATTGGTCAACACATATTTGAAGAGTTCAAAAGAGAGAGCCTTGGGTAACTTAACACTTTGTCTCCTCCTACAGTCATGTGAAAAAATTAGGACACCCTTTGAAAGCATGTGGTTTTTTGTAACATTTTTAATAAAAGGCTATTTCATCTCCGTTTCAACAATACAGAGAGATTAAAGTAATCCAACTAAACAAAGAAAACTGAAGAAAAGTCTTTTCAAGATCTTCTGTAAATGTCATTCTACAAAAATGCCTATTCTAACTGAGGAAAAAGATAGGACACCCTCACATGTATTCCCTCTTAAATTGGCTCAGATCTCACACAGGTATATCACACCAGGTGCACATAATTAGTAGATCGTTACTCTGCATGTTGAATGAGGCTTGCCCTATTTAAACCTCAGACATTTAGTTTGGTGTGCTCCTGACTGTTGAAGTGAGAGTGGGCACCATGGTGAGAGCAAAAGAGCTGTCAGAGGACTTCAGAAAAAAGATTGTAGCAGCCTATGAGTCTGGGAAGGGATTTAAAAAGATCTCAAAAGATTTTGAAATCAGCCATTCCACTGTCCGGAAGATAGTCTACAAGTGGAGGGCTTTCAAAACAACTGCCAACATGCCCAGGACTGGTCGCCCCAGCAAGTTCACCCCAAGAGCAGACCGCAAGATGCTAAAAGAGGTCTCCAAAAACCCTAAAGTGTCATCTCGAGAACTACAGCAGGCTCTGGCTACTGTTGATGTAGAAGTACATGCCTCTACAATCAGAAAGAGACTGTACAAGTTTAACTTGCATGGGAGGTGTGCAAGGAGGAAACCTTTGCTTTCCAAGAGAAACATCGAGGCCAGACTGACATTTGCCAGAGATAAAGTTGACAAAGACCAGGACTTCTGGAATAATGTTCTTTGGACAGATGAGTCCAAAATTGAATTATTTGGACACAACAGCAGAGGACATGTTTGGCGTAAACCAAACACAGCATTCCAAGAAAAGAACCTCATACCAACTGTGAAGCATGGAGGTGGAAGTGTCATGGTTTGGGGCTGCTTTGCTGCAGCAGGACCTGGTCAGCTCACCATCATAGAATCCACGATGAATTCTACTGTGTATCAGAAGGTGCTTGAAGAACATGTGAGACCATCAGTTAGAAAATTAAAGCTGAAGCGGAACTGGACCATGCAACATGACAATGACCCAAAACATACTAGTAAATCAACCAAAGATTGGCTGAAAAAGAAGAAATGGAGAGTCCTGGAATGGCCAAGTCAAAGTCCAGATTTGAATCCCATTGAGATGCTGTGGGGTGACTTGAAAAGGGCTGTACGTGCAAGAAACCCCTCAAACATCTCACAGCTGAAAAAGTTCTGCATTGAGGAGTGGGGTAAAATTTCCTCAGACCGATGTCGAAGACTGGTAGATGGCTACAAGAACCGTCTCACTGCAGTTATTTCAGCCAAAGGAGGTAACACTCGCTATTAGGGGCAAGGGTGTCCTATCTTTTTCCTCAGTTAGAATAGGCATTTTTGTAGAATGACATTTACAGAAGATCTTGAAAAGACTTTTCTTCAGTTTTCTTTGTTTAGTCGGATTACTTTAATCTCTCTGTATTGTTGAAACGGAGATGAAATAACCTTTTATTAAAAATGTTACAAAAAACCACATGCTTTCAAAGGGTGTCCTAATTTTTTCACATGACTGTATATGCACCATCCATTATAAATGTCCAATGTAAGAGTACAGACAGAGGTTGGGGCACCTGTGTGCAGGTGATCATGTGGTGAATAGTGGCTGCCATTGGAAGGGCATGTTCGTAGGACTTTGGCTACATGCTGCAACAACTGTCTGTGCCCTAAACATTTGAAGTGGCAAGACCCCTTTTATGGGTTAGAAACTTGACTAAAGAGGAAAAAGCTGGAGAGCTTTATTTACAGATTGTATTTCCAATTGTAGTGCACCAGCGACCACTGCAAATGGTTAATTGTTTCTGAAAAGGGTAATTTAATGTTACTGAGTTAAATGTTGTGATTTCTTGTTAAAGCACTTATTTCTTTGTGTAATATGTATACCTAATGGCAATGTATGGACACTAATTGTTAACTAACTGGCAGAATTGGTTAGGTTACCAGGGTGATGGAATTTGTCCGCCCCCTGGTTAGTTAGGACAGTCTTAGCTGAGCACAGTGTTTGTGTGTGTGTGTGTGTAAAAGCTCCTGCAAAGTAGGCCCAAATAGAAGCCTCATCCAGGAGACACCACTCTTGAGACTGAAAAGCTGCCAGAGAATTACTGAAGAACCAACAGAAGATAGGAGTAAAATACTTACTACAAACAGGATATAACCTGGGTTTTGGTTCAGTTTCAAAGGTTGCAGAGGTGAGTATGAGGTCAGGATATGTAAAGAGGGCTTGTTTTTACTTAAGTACAAGATGTTTGTGCCCATGTGTGGCCATGCATGAAAAGATGCCTCATCAGAATATGTTTCTGTATGGACTGTTAGTGGGGTCTATTCAATACCTAATTGCAGGTAATAAAGCACTGTGCTGACAATACTATAAAGTGAAGTTAAAATGCCAAGTCTCCAAATTTTGGAAAGAAATTGAAAAATTTGGATTTGATAATCAGCTGTGATGCATAATAATTTACTGCCAATCAAACCGTCATCTCATCCCGCAAAAATCATACCCTACCCAAGATAATCGCCCAAAAACTGAAAAAAAACTATGGCTCTCAGACTATGGAGACTCTAAAACATGATTTCTTTTTTCTTTCAAAAATGAAATCATTGTATAAAACTTACATGAAAAAAAGTTGACATATTAGGTATCGCCGCATCCGTAATAACCTGCTCTATAAAAATATCACATGAACTAACCTCTCAGGTGAATACCGTAAAAAAATAAAAATAAAAACTGTGTAAAATAAGCAATTTTTTGTCACCTTACATCACAAAAGTGTAATAGCAAGCGATCAAAAAGTCATACGCACCCCAAAATAGTGCCAATCAAACCGTCATCTCATCCCGCAAAAATCATACCCTACCCAAGGTAATCGCCCAAAAACTGAAATAAAACTATGGCTCTCAGACTATGGAGACACTAAAACATGATTTCTTTTGTTTCAAAAATGAAATCATTGTGTGAAAACTTACATAAATAAAAAAAGTAGACATATTAGTAGGGGTGCACCGAAATTCCGGCGGCCAAAAATATCGGCCGAAAATGGGCCTAATCCATTTCGGCCGATATTGGTACATATCGGCAGAAAATAGCGGGGAGGGACTGGGAGGAGGAGCTGGGGGCCGGTCACTGGGCTCCGGCCCCCAGCTCCAGTAGTTATAAAATGTGTACAATTAATAAGGATTCTATTCATGAGGCCCCCTCTGCAGTAGAACATTCAATATAGCCACATCCTACTCACAGGGCTGTTATCTTAATGCTGGCCGGCCGGGCAGACGAGCGGCAGCGTCACGACTGACGTCATGTGCCCGGCCTACTTTCTGAATGAAGGAGGCGGCGCAGGCATGTGACGTCAGTCGTGGCGCTGCCGCTCGTCTGCCCGGCCGGCCAGCATTAAGATAACAGCCCTGTGAGTAGGATGTGGCTATATTGAATGTTCTACTGCAGAGGGGGCCTCATGAATAGAATCCTTATTAATTGTACACATTTTATAACTAGTCTGTACTGGAGAGGCAATGGGGGGGGGGGGACTGTGGATGGCACTGTTATGGGGTGGGTGGGGGTCTGTGGATGGCACTGTTATGAGGTGGGGGGCTCTGTGGATGGCACTGTTATGGGGTGGGGGGTCTGTGGATGGCACTGTTATGGGGTGGGTGGGGGTCTGTGGATGGCACTGTTATGAGGTGGGGGGGTCTGTGGATGGCACTGTTATGAGGTGGGGGGGGGTCTGTGGATGGCACTGTTATGAGGTGGGGGGGGGGTCTGTGGATGGCACTGTTATGAGGTGGGGGGTCTGTGGATGGCACTGTTATGGGGTGGGGGGGTCTGTGGATGGCACTGTTATGGGGTGGGGGGGTCTGTGGATGGCACTGTTATGGGGTGGGTGGGGGTCTGTGGATTGAACGGTTATAAATATCATTAAAAAAAAAGTATTTTAAAAGTATTTGGGCAAAAAGGCAGTTTCGGTTTTCGGTCAAGGGCATCCTGAATTTTCGGTTTCGGACCAGAATTTTCATTTCGGTGCACCCCTACATATTAGGTATCGCCGCATCCGTAATAACCTGCTCTATAAAAATATCACATGACCTAACCCCTCAGGTGAATACCGTAAAAAAAATTAAGGCATTTTTTGTCACCTTACATCACAAAAAGTGTAATAGCAAGCAATCAAAAAGTCATACACACCCCTAAATAGTGCCAATCAAACTGTCATCTCATGCCGAAAAAAATTAGCCCCTACACAAGACAGTCGACCCCCAAAAAAATAAAACTATGGCTTTCAGAATGTGGAGACACTAAAGAATCTTTTTTTTTTTTTTTTTTAATGCTTTGTTATGTAAAACTTTAACAAATAGCTATAAAAGTAGGCATATTTGGTATTGTCACGTCCAGAACAACCTGTTCTATAAAAATACCACATGATATAACCTGTCAGATGAATATTGTAAATAACAAAAAATAAAAACGGTGCCAAAACAGCTATTTCTTGTTACCTTGCCTCACAAAAAGTGTAATATAGAGCAACCAAAAATTATATGTACCCTAAAATAGTACCAACAAAACTGCCACCCTATCCCATAGTTTCCAAAATGGGGTCACTTTTTGGGAGTTTCTACTCTAGGGGTGCATCAGGGGGGCTTCAAATAGGACATGGTTTAAAAAAAACAGTCCAGCAAAATTTGCCTTCCAAAAACCGTATGGCATTTCTTTCCTTCTGCGCCCTGCCGTGTGCCCGTACAGCAGTTTATGACCACATATGGGGTGTTTCTGTAAACTACAGAATCAGGGCCATAAATATTGTGTTTTGTTTGGCTGTTAACTCTTGCTTTGTAACTGAAAAAAATTGATTCAAATGGAAAATCTGCCAAAAAAGTGAAATTTTGAAATGTTATCTCTATTTTCCATTAATTCTTGTGGAACACCTAAAGGGTTAACAAAGTTTGTAAAAATCAGTTTTCAATACCTTGAGGGGTGTAGTTTGTAAAATTGGGTCAATTTTGGGTGGTTTCTATTATGTAAGCCTCACAAAGTGACTTCAGACCTGAACTGGTCCTGAAAAAGTGGGTTTTAGAAATTTTCTGAAAAAATTCAAGATTTGATTCTAAACTTCTAAGCCTTGTAATATCCCCAAAAAATAAAATGGCATTCCCAAAATGATCCAAACATGAAGTAGACATATGGGGAATGTAAAATAATAACTATTTTTGGAGGTATTACTATGTATTATAAAAGTAGAGAAATAGAAATTTGGTAATTTGCTAATTTTTCCAAATGTTTGGTAAATTTGGTATTGAATTATTTTGCCTCTATTTTACCAGTGTCATGAAATACAATATGTGACAAAAAACATTCTCAGAATGGCCTGGATAAGTAAAAGCGTTTTAAAGTTATTCATACATAAAGAGACACTGGTCAGATTTGCAAAAAATGGCCTGGTCCTTAAGGTGAAATATGTCCGGGTCCTTAAGAGATTAATGATTTTCTCAATCAGTTTAAAAAACTTATCTTCGATCCATACTGGGGAGTTCCTGAGGATATACAATAATTGGGACAAAATCACCATCTTCACCAAAGATATTCTATCGGCTCTAGATAACAGTGGTGGGAGACACATCTCTATTATGGATCTCAATTTGGTTATTAATGGGACCAAATTCAACTGTAGGAAATCTTGAATCTTAGCAGAAATAGTAATGCCCAGATATTCAAATGAATCAGAGATCCGCAAATTACTAAACAACTCCTCAGTAAATGGTTGTAATCTATCCAGGGGCATAAGAAAAGTTTTAGACCAATTGGTATCCAAACCGAAAACCTCACCAAAGGAATTAACAACTCGAATAACCCTCAGAAGTGTGGAATTAGTATGTTGTATATAAAATAAAACATCGTCAGCTAGGATCTTCTATGCCCAATGTCCCAAAACCTTCAATCATAGGGTCTTGTCTAACACTAACAGCAAGGGGCTCAATATAAATATCAACTAATAATGGTGAGAGTGGACATCCTTGACGGGTACCCCTCCCCAAAGAAATACACCATTCCTGCCAGTCTTCTCTGCAAATCTTCTAACGTTCTGTCAGGTTGGATGGGAACCATCGGTGTACAGCCATTTTCAGCTTTCTTGAGAGATGTTCAGTTGGGTTCAAGTCAGGGCTGTAGCTGAGCCACTCAAAGACATTCTACAGAGTTGTCCCGGCTATGTGCTTAGGTTCATTGTCTTGTTGGAAGGTGAACCTTTGGCCGAGTCTGAGGTCCATAGCACTCTGGATCAAATTTTCATTAAGAATATCTGTACTCTGCTCCATTCAGTTTTTCCATGCAGTGTGTCATGGGGGGTGTGGCCCAGCAGAGTGTCTCACCCGTTGCAGAAGTGTCATAGCAAAGGGTGTAAATACTTATGACCATGCGGAAATGTATTTTTCCCTTTTTAATAAATTTACAAAAAAAATCAAAAATTCTATTTTTTACTTTATCATTATGGGGTGTTGAGTGCAGAATGATGGGGGAAAACTTGGCTACAAAGTCAAATGCCAGAAGGTCAAAAAGTGAAAAAGATGAAAGGTTCTGAAGACTTTCCGAATCACTGTAAATACTGTGCCCATGCCCAGGTTTCAACAGAGAGATTTGGTAGCAGACAGGCAGTATATAAACAACCATCATTATATGAAATGTACGTTTCAGTGGGACAAATTTCTTATTAAAAGGATTATCCCACAAAAATATTTATTACCTATCCACAGGATAAGTGATAAATGTATGATTGCTGAGACCCCCACCATGCCCTGCCAATCCCTCAGCAGTTGGCAATCATCTATAGTCCCATGGACAATTCAGTGGAGTACATGCTCAGCTGCTGCTGTCTTCAATTATGCTTTTAGGCTTTGGCTTGCTTAATTAGACAGGCTTCCTACAGACAGCTGTCATAAGCATGTAGCAGAGTGTAGCCACTACATCAGGGATCAGCAACCTCCGGATCTCCAGCTGTTCTCACACTACAACTCCCAGAATCCTCCTTTCATTTCTGTGGGAGTTACATCTCCAGCCGAGCAAGTGTGCATCCTGGGAGTTGTAGTTTCACAGCAGCTGGAGTGCCTAAGGTTGCTGACCCCTGCACTACATGTTAGTAGGCTCTGATATCAATCAGTAAGCCAACTCTCTCAGCTTTAGCCCCCTGCCTCAGTGCAACACTCCTGACTGTAGACCCATTCCATCCAGTGTAAGTATACTACTTGCAATCAGAGACAGTGTCACTTCAGTTTGACTGTGTGCTTGGCAAGGGTGACTCTTAAGGTGGGTAGTGGTTGTGTCTCACTTCTTCCCACTTTGAGCCTCAGCAGTATCTCTAGGTGACATATGTGCAGTTTTCTAATTTGTGGAGTAGCGCCCAACTGTTTAATTTTCATGCAGCTTGCTCCCTAGCCCCTTCAATGCTCCAGATGCCTTATGTCTTATCCTTCTGAACCCCATGGATTTACTAGCAAGTCTGTTGAGGAATGGAGGTAGGGAGTGGATTGCTTGCTTAGACTGCCACCCCCAAGGTGCCACCCTAGGCACTAGACCTATGGTGCCTAATAGCAAGTATGCCCATGCTTGTGACTACAGTAGTTCATAGTTATTAAGAATGACATAATACAATCAGCTATAATTTTTGTCAAAATAGAGACAGCACCTCAAGTCAAGTATCTACGTTACATAAATGAGTATCAAGACAGCATTTTAGGCCTGTGTCTGAACATACATGTTTTCATCTACCTCAAGCGATTCATAGTGACAGATTTGTGTAATTATTTAAGAAAATACAAGTTTCTAGAATAACATATTCATTTGCGAGACATTCTGAACTTGTATATCTAGTAATAGCTTGTAATAACCCCCTGATGTATTGTAAAGCCTGCAAGCATCATTCTAAGTTGCCAGTAATGTGCCACATATGGAACCATTATGAGGTGAACTTTCATCTTGAGTCCTACCTAAGTAAACAGATCTCTTCATTGTTAATGAATCCTCCTCCTGAACAAGCTGAATTTTTGGAGGGGACATTAACCTTTCAGTTCATTATTTCTGAAAGGACATAAAATATTAATACTTTCAGCATCTTGTTTCAATTATGTGCACCCTACTTACCCTAATGATGTTGCATTACAGATTGCATATAACATAAATGGTCCAAACAGAGACTGCATTATGTAGCGCAGACAAAAGCCTGGATTTACGTACAATAGTAAACGTAGAAAATAATGAGTTCTTGCCCAAAAGAGGAATTGATGTTTTCTTTACATTACTACCATGGGGATAATAATGGCTGCAGTTGCATTCATTATTAATGTCTTCATCTGTGGAATAACAATCTTGTATCTCTAATGGAATGCTTTTACAGGGAGATTTATCATATAGGGATTGGTGTTAAAAGCAAAGATTTGGTGTTAACATGACCCTCTATGGGAGAGGATGCATAATCAGAGACTTCTAGCTTTATTCTGGTTTGCCATAATACTGCCTGAAAATTCAGCCAAATGTATATTTTTCTATAACGTTGGGCATTGCAGACTTTTAAAATTATACAATAGCTTCAATTCTGTTTTACAGCACAGGTTCGGGAAGTAATTTCCTCCCTCTGCCATAGATGTATAGCTCTGTTATGGTGCAGGCTCAGCAGCGGGAGTCAGCCATGTATAATCAGGGCATGGGAGTAGTCAGGAGGGTCGGTATGGCATCACCCACATCTGTCATCTCAGTACAGATACTGAAGGCAGGGCCTAATAAGGTTGGGAGAACAGTAGAAATGTGGACCGCCAACCGAGTACATTTAAAACAAATCTTCTTTATTCCATAATATTAAAACAAGCATAAGTGGCAACAGTATACATTAGGTGAAAAGAAAAAAATAGTAACCTTTTGCATTTCAAAAGTGACCGTCCTACAATGAGTAAGGACTGCTAAGGACCTCCTTTTCCATGGAAGCAAATGACCCCTTCCAGACTTAACAACTGAACAATAGTAATTAATAAAATAATGACATGAAACCTTGTGTTGGAATAAAAATGGCCGCAATGCTTTATTAAGGGTAAATAAATGAATAAATAATTAAAACTTCAAATTCATTAAATAACCATTAAAAACTCCAATAATTACCGAAATCCACTCAGCAATAGCTGAGTGATACAGCCCCTCTAATAAAGCAAAGTGACATAAAGCGTAAGCTAGGGAGGGAGGGCGGGGCGACGATCCGGTCTTGATAAAACTGCCCCAGAAGCGCCGCCAAAACCCTCTTTTTAAAGGACCATACTTTCCCGTCGCTGGCATCCACACCAATCAGCTCAGCAACCAGCTGCACCAATCAGAGAAGATCCGTGCTTGTCATCCAAGGCTCAGGGGAGACCAGATAAAACCAGCTGATTCTGACAGAAAATTAACCCATTGAGGTAAACCTGAAATAAATGAGCGGGAAAAGCAAGAAAAGGGGGGGGGGGGGGGAGAGAAAGAAGAGCAAAACCATACACAAAATAAAAAAAATGTATGGTGTCATTGCCCCAAGATCAACCCAAGCGAAACACCTGAACATCCATGTGAATGGGACAAAGAGCTGTAATTACACTACATTGCCGCTACAATCTAGACAGCCTGCAGGCAAAAACTGAAGAGGATTTAACGCTTGCACAAGCGCCACCGCCTCTGCAAACAGCTGATCAACAGGTGTGCCAGGATTCGGACTGGACCCCTGCAGATCTGATATTGATTACCTAATCTTTTGTACGTCCTCAATGATTTCTGTTCTAAATGGTCCTGGTTTATAAGTGGTGTACCCCAAGGTTCAGTGCTTGGCCCCCTATTAATGTATTTATTAATGATACTGAGGATGGGATTAATAGCACCATTTCTATTTTTGCAGATGACACCCAGCTATGTAGTACTGTGCAGTCTGTGAAAGATGATGTCCATGAACTATAAGTTGTTTGGGCATCCAACTGGCAAATAAGGTCCAATGTGGATAAATGCAAAGTTATGCAACTGGGTAGTAATAATCTACAGTACGTGCATCATATTTCCTAGGGAAATGTGACTTAGGCCTCTCACCCAGTTAAGGGCTCTTTCACACCTACGTTATTGTCTTCCGGCATAGAGTTCCGTCGTCGCGGCTCTATGCCGGAAGAATCCTGATCAGGATTATCCTAATGCATTCTGAATGGAGTGAAATCCATTCAGGATGCATCAGAATGTCTTCAGTTCCGGAACGGAACGTTTTTTGGCCAGAGAAAATACCGCAGCATGCTGCGCTTTTTGCTCCGGCCCAAAAAACTGAAGACTTGCCGCAAGGTCGGATCCGGAATTAATGCCCATTGAAAGGCATTGATCCGGATCCGGCCTTAAGCTAAACGTCGTTTCGGCGCATTGCCGGATACAACGTTTAGCTTTTTCTCAATGGTTACCATGGCTGCCGGGACGCTAAAGTCCTGGCAGCCATGGTAAAGTGTAGCGGGGAGCGGGGGAGCAGCATACTTACCATCCGTGCGGCTCCCGGGGCGCTCCAGAGTGACGTCAGGGCGCCCCAGGCGCATGGATGACGTGATCGCATGGCACGTCATCCATGCGCATGGGGCGCTCTGACGTCACTCTGGAGCGCCCCGGGAGCCGCACGGACGGTAAGTATACCGCTCCCCCGCTCCCCACTACTACTATGGCAACCAGGACTTTAATAGCGTCCTGGCTGCCATAGTAACACTGAACGCATTTTGAAGACGGATCCGTCTTCAAATGCTTTCAGTACACTTGCGTTTTTCCGGATCTGGCGTGTAATCTGTGGAATAGCCTACCTCAGGGTGTGGTCACAGCAGGAACAGTGGACAGTTTTAAAAAGAGCTTATTGTCCCGATGAAGAGGGATTTTCTACCCTCCAAACGCATAGACCATCTTCTGATTAAAGCTACCTTTTCACCCCACTGGCTATACTAGTCTGGATTTCTCCAAGCAAGCGCCGTTACCAGCGGTCCACCACCACATTTTTTCTACTGTTGGATACACTTTCTGTGTATACCTTTCCCATGGAGGCACCACAGAGTGACCGCGGCTGCAGCTTGGAACACGCCATATGCTGGTTGGCCATCAAAAATTACCAGTAATGCCTTCTACAGTGGTTGTGACTCCTCACAACCCTTGACAGTAAGCGTATTCTAATCTTGTTTACCGATTACCGTATGCACTGACACCGCACTTGTGTATAGTCTACCTCAGGATGTGGTCATAGCAGGAACAGTGGACAGTTTTAAAAAGAGCTTAGACGAATACTTAAAAGTTAATGCTTATGAGAATGTGTAGAAATCTGTGTCTAACTCCCCTTTCTCTAAAATTCACATCCCCATCTATTCCATGCTTGAACTTGATAGACTTATGTCTTTTTTCAACCATATTAACTATGTAACTATATAACGATGTAATATTATGACACCGTGAGCGCCGCGGCACATTTATCGTTCACATGGCCTAGGAGCAGCTCAGTCCTATTCAAGTGAATGGGGCTGAGCTGCAATACCAAACATTGCTGCTATACAATGTACGGCGCTGTGCTTGGAAAGCAGCGATAAGGCCACTGCGCTCACAGTAGCGCCAGTACTTGCTCAAACAGCTGATCGGCGGGGGTCCCGGGTGTCGGACCCCCTCCAATCAGATAATGATGACCTATCCAATGACCTAGTGGCTCACTAGAGGGAGGCTGGTAAGTTAGGAATACATTTTGCCTCTTTAGTCATTGCTGTATACCGTATATCGAATCAATTCCTTCTCTGAGCTAACTGTACTAGGGCTAATGGGTTTATTTGATTTGCATTTTGGAAGATACTTAAAGAGTGACCAACATCTTTAACATGTCACTTGTACTACATGATGAATTCTCTATAAATCAATACCCAAACAAAACCCCAAAAATGTATATGTTTTTCAATACATTATATGTACTCCAAAATAGTGTCATAAAAATACAACTCACCCCAGCAAAAACAAGCACTCATACTGCTATAGACAAACAGAAAATGGTGACTTTTGGAATGCAGGGATGAAAAAATAGAAAAAAAATCTCCACATTCATAAAACTGGCAGTAAGGGAATAAGAAGCAGCTCTGAATTTTTTTTGTTTAAGCCTCAAAAACATGGCAAGGCACGTGCATGAAGCCCCTATGGCAAAGCCATACAGAGTCCCTCACTGCTGTGTGTCATAGGCACTCCGTGCCACTCTGTTGCACCTCCATGATACAATATGCAGTATTTTTAAAAGGATTCAGTCATAAAAAAAAACTATGTGTACTTTCATATAAAATCTCGCCCATTTACGGGTACAGTATTGGACTATTGATTCCTATATGTGAGGTGCAGTTCTGTAATATGATTTTATACGTAAGGTATTTAACCAGTATTAAAGGGTTACTGTTCTGACAAGTCATCAGTCTACACTTTGAAGTCCCCCTAACAGACTATGACATCTCCTTACATGATCCCTGCACGGTATGATGTCCACTCCAAGTCAAGCAATCACACAGCAGCTCTTTCAGCAGTCTCATGGTTCCTTTCATTTCTTTCTTCAATGGTGAAATGCCTTTATTTGGCGTGGAGACAGTAGTTACGTATGCCTCATTTCCTCTGTCTCTAAGACACTGGAAGGCAAAGGTCATCGACATGTCCTCTTGTCTGAAGATGCTCCTTCTTTTCAAAATCAGCAATTAATGTCCAGTTTGTGTATCTTTCAATGATGGAGGTGGCGGTATATGCCAGATTCCTTCCAACAGACAATCAAATAAACAGGATAGCATTGGCCATGCTTTTATCTGAGACTGAAGCAAGTAAACATAGAGGGAGCTACCTCAGGGAGCGAGGCATGGTGGTTTATATTCAGATTCCATCTGCACCCCAAGACACAGCTGTGTATATCACATAAATAAACTCTCCACAGATCGAAATGTTATTCATTGGCCTGCTGCAGCAGGTGACAAAATGGCTGCCGATTGAAAAATCCTCCCGCAGGGTTTGAAATACCATGATGTGGAGAAGGCACTTTTTCTTCTGGTTCTTTTTTCAAGCTTGGGGAACTTTTCTTAAATTATATCACATATTCCTGAAAGATTTATCGTAAAGTGACTTTATCTAGAATTTCCTGTATATAGCACCAATATATTTGACAAAGCTGTGCAGAAAATGTGTGGGGTCATGGTATCTCAGACACATATGCTTGGCCCAGTTAACCCAAATATATTCTTAGAGTGTAGGACAATACCTACATCAGGAAAACGTACTGTGTGCATCTGTTCCTCTACCGGATGCAACTATGGCTCCTGGCCAGTGGTTGCCACTGTGCCCCCCACTGCTATGTAACAAAACAAATGAACCTAGAGAAATCCCTTGACCACATAAAAGCACAGGTTACAATATAGAGGAACTGTATTTGGCTAATTGTAAAGGCACTGCCTAACTGGGGTCATGTAGCACAAGTATAGAGGAGCTGGAATACACACTTCAACTTCCATAGAACCTAACTTTGAAGAAGAGGAGTCATCCAAGCTCTTAAGTTCCTCTCAGATCTCTGGCTATTGAGCTCTAATTCCCCTGCAGAGATGAAGAGTTAAAGGGAATGTGTCATTAGAAAAAGATCTATTGTTTAAATCTTTTATTTTATTTTTTTCCATGTCAATATATATATTTAAATAAAAATGACAAAATCCTGAAGTTTTGCACTGGTCACTAAGCCAAATAATAGGCACAGAGTATGCCTAGAAAACTTATAGAAAAATTTCTTAATGGTTTGCAAATAAACACAGATTAACCCCTTCCCGACACATGACGTACTATTACGTCATGAAACCCACTGCATTCCCGCAATTTGACATAATAGTACGTCATGGTGATTGGGCGGGCACCAGAGCAGTGCGCACGTGATCACTGCAGGGGCTCGGCAGTCACCTTACATCACAAAAAGTGTAACACCAAGCGATCAAAAAGGTGTATGTCCCACAAAATAGAATCAATAAAACTGTCACCTCATCCCGCAAAAAATGAGCCCCTACCTAAGACAATCCCCTAAAAAATTAAAAAAAACTATAGCTCTGGAGAAACTAAAACATCATATTTATTTGTTTCAAAACTGCTATTATTGTGCTAAAGTGAAATACATAAAAAAAATACATATTAGGTATAGCCACGTCTGTAACAACTTGCTCTATAAAAATATTACATGACCTAACCCCTCAGGTGAACACCATCAAAAAAATAAAATAAAAACTGTAAAAAAAAAGGCATTTTTATCACCTTACATCACAAAAATTGCAACACCAAGCGATCAAAAAGGCATATACCCCCCCCAAAATAGTACCAATCAAACGGTCACCTCATCCTGCAAAAAATGAGTCCTTACCTAAGACAACTGGTCAAAAAATAAAAAAGTATGGCTCTCAGACTATCATTATATCTATCAAAATATCATTATTTCAGTTTCAAAAATGCTATTATTGTGTAAAACTTAAATAAATAAGAAAATGTTGACATATTAGGTATTGCCACATCCGTAACGATCTGCTCTATAAAAAAGTCACATGACCTAATCCCTCAGGTAAATACTGTAAAAATAAATAAATAACAACTGCGCCAAAACAACTAATTTTTTGGTCACCTTGCCCCATAAAGTGTAATAATGAATGATAAAAAAAATCATATGTACTCAAAAATGGTACCAATAAAAACGTCAACTCTTCCTGAAAAAAACTAGCCCCTGCACAAGACGATCGGCAGAAAAATAAAAAAAAATAGTGTATTCAGAAAATGGAGATACAAAAACCTAATTTTTGTTTTCAAAAATGCTTTATTATGTAAAACTGAAACAAACATCATAGAAAGTAGACATATTTGATATCATTACAACCTGCTCTATAAAAATAGCACATGATCTAACCTGACAGATGAATGTTGTTAAAAATAAAAACAGTGCCTCACAAAAACGTAATATAGAGCAATTAAAAATCATATGTACCCCAAAATAGTACCAATAAAACTGGCACCTTATCCCGTAGTTTCCAAAATGTGGTCACTTTTTTGAGTTTCTACTGCATCACAGGGGCTTCAAATGGGACATGGCATCTAAAAACCAGTTCAGCTAAATCTGCCTTCCAAAAACCATATGGTGTTCCTTTCCTACTGCGCCCTGCAGTTTACGATCACATGTGGGGTGTTTCTGTAAACCGCAGAATTAGGGTAATAAATATTTGTTTTGTTTGGCTGTTAACTCTTGCTTTGCTACTAGAAAAAATGGAATAAAATGTAAAATCTGCCAAAAAAGTGAAATTCTGAAATTTCATCTCCATTTTTCATTTATTCTTGTGGAACACCTAAAGGGTAAAGGGTTAACAAAGTTTGTAAAATCAGTTTTGTATACCTTGAGGGGTGTATTTTTCAAAATGGGGTGGTTTCTATTATGTAAGCCTCACAACGTGACTTCAGACCTGAACTGGTCCTTAAAAAGTGGTTTTTGGAAATTTCCGAAAAATTTCAAGATTTGCTACCAAACTTCTAAGCCTCCTAATGTCCCCAAAAAATCGAATGTAATTTTCAAAATGATCCAAACATTAAGTAGACATATGGTAAATGTAAAGTAATAACTATTATATGAGGTATACCCTTTCTATTATAAGAGTAGAGAAATAAAGATTTGAAAATTTGGGAATTTTTCAAAATTTTTGGTAAATTTAGGATTTTTTCACAAATAAAAGTGAAATATATTGACTCATTTATGACTATCATGAAGTACAATGTGTCACGAGAAAACAATCTCAGAATGTCTTGGATAAGTAAAAGTATTCCAAAGCTATTACCACATAAAGTGACACATCAGATTTGCAAAAAATGGCCTGGGCAGGAAGGTGAAAAATGGCCCGGGGTAGAAGGGGTTAAAGAAAAAGGAGATTTGTCACCGGTGTTAACTAGCAGATAACATTTTTGCATACTGCAGACGTCACCATGGTTAGCCTAGGAGTATAGTGCATACTTTAGTACTCAGCTTAAAGTGATTTTCCAGGCTCCTGATATCGGTGACATATCCTCAGGATAGGTCATTATAATCCAATCGGTGAGGGTCTGACATCCCGTGTCACCACCGATCAGCTGTTTCCTGCAGCCTCTAGTGGTTATACTGCGTTACTGCACCTCACCTCTCATTGAAGTAAATCCGGATGCTAGCTGTCTGGACCCCTGTATGTTCTGAGTTCAACTGTATCTGCATCCTTGGGGCACAGTTACAGCTGTATACATTGGTGAAGCAGGTAGCCATCATCTTATCAAGTTTCTCCTTCTGTTGGAGTGGTGTTTTCACACCCGCTGCTCTGAGCCTGAACCACAGACATTCACAGACTGGGGCAGACCTGTTCTGCTCTGTTTGTTGGGGAAATATGGGGTAGGTGAATATTCAAACTGGAAGCAATAAAGGGCTTCACTCTGTGGGAGTCACTTAAGGGGGCATCATAGTGTATGGGGGGCTTGAAAGGTTTTGCTCTGTGTGGGGGCATGGAAGAGGACATTACTACATGTGGGGGGCACTTAAGGGGACATCATACTGCGTGAGGTGACAAAAAAATTGCTTTTTTGACACCATTATTATTTTTTGATTCCCTTTGCAATGCTTTACAATACTTCTGTATTGTAAAGCATTGGCTGTAAGTGTATTACCAGTGTAATACACAAACAGCCTGCTTGCCTCTGAGATCCAGGGGGTTGGATCTCACAGGCTCTCCCGAAAGGCAGCCATGATGCCTAAGGAAGGCATCGGGCTGCCTTCCCTGCCATGGGGTCCCCGTCACAGCAGCGTGGGGACTCCATGGCCCCCGGCACCAGTGAGGATACTGCACGTGCAGCGGTCAGCAAGGGTTAATGCGCCGGCATTGGTAATTTCACCGATGCCGGCCCATACAGCACGGGTCCGGCTATCATTGACTTCCGGACCTCTGCCGCTGATCGGGCGGGCGCAGCTCCTGCACCTGCCCGATCAGTGTGCTGTACCTGTACTGCGCCGGGATTTCTCTCCTGCATTTCTGTGCCGTACCTGTATGGCGCTGATATCCTATGGGTTAAAGAAGAATGGAGGAGCAGGAGATCCAAAGGAACAACATTCCAGCTCAACCAACTCCAGCGGGAAATATCAACCGCACGGTAAGCAGTGTGAGTAAGAACTAAATAGAGCCTCAGTAATGACCACAAGCTGCACCTGACAAGAGGTGTGGTTATTACCAAACAACAACACTGAAAGGAGAGACTGTCATATACCATCACATGCCGCCAGTCTCTCAGATCTTCTCACCTCTGTCATGGGAGGGACCGTGACAGTACGATGGGGTAGCCAATGCCTGTCCCCATACAGTAGAGGTGATCGCTGCATGTAAATGCAGCTCTTCACCTCCACTGACGAGTAGGCATTGTCTGCTCATTGAAGCAGTGTAAATACTCCATTAGAGGGCATCACTTTGTGTGTGGGAGTAGTTATGGGGGCCTCATATAGTGTGCGGGCACATAAGGACATCATGCTGTGTAGGGGTCACTAAGGGACATAATAATGTGTGGGGAGGCACTATGGAAGCATCATACTGTGTCGGGCACTAAGGGGCATCATAATGAGTGGGGACACTAAAAACTGCATTATTACGATCTGAGGGGCACTAAAGGGCATCACTACTGCCTAGATAAACACTAAGGGGACATTCCTACTATTTTGAGGGACTAAGGGAGCTTCCTTATTGTGTGTAGGAACTAAGTGGGCATCATTACTGTATGGGGGGCAGAAAGGGGATTGGGTGAGATTAGAGGCGTAATTGTAAAGAAACAAATTGCCTCAGGGAGCTATGGGTCCTCCTTACATTTTTATGCTCGAACACCACCACCCAACGTCAGACCCAAGTAGGTAGGTTTTATACAGGGTGATTCAAAAAGAATGGTACAAAATATCGCCTCATTATTGATAACTAGTAGGGTTGAGCGAACCTGAACTGTAAAGTTCGAGTTCATACCGAACTTTAGGATTTTTGGAAAAGTTCGGATTTGGGTTTGGTGTTCAGCGATTTAATGACACTTTTTGAAAGGCTGCAGAGCAGCCAATCAACAAGCGTTTAACTTGTGTGCCCTTAGAAGCCATCACAGCCATGCCTACTAATGGCATGGCAGTGATTGGCCAGTGCAGCATGTGACCCAGCCTCTATATAAGCTGGAGTCACGAAGCGCTGCACATCACTTTGTTCTTACTAGTGTAGGGATAGGATGCTGCTGCTGTGAGGGAGAGAATAGAAAAGAATCTTTAATCTGAAGTGCTTGTTAACTCTGCGATCTACCTAGATTTGGTTTTGTGGGTGCAGTGCACAATCTTTTTACTCTGCCCTGAGCCCAGTGACACAGAAAAAAAACTTTTGTTAGTTAGGTGAGCGGTGGCTGCATTTTATGCAAGTTCAGTGCACCAGCACATGTGCATTTGTGACAAATAGAAGTTTGAAATACTGCAATTATATTCTGGGTTTTAAAAAAACACCCTTTTTGGGCAAAATACTAAATTTACAGCCTTTGCTGCATCTGTCAGTGTGCAATACAGGCGTTAGATACTACTGTTATATTCTGTTATTAAAAAAACACAAATTGGGGCAAAATACTAAATTTGCGGCGTTTGCTGCATCTGTCATTGTTAAATACAAGCTTGAAATACTGCAATAATTCTCTGGGTTTAAAAAAGCACCCATTTTTGGCAATACCCTCCATTTGGGGCCTATGCAGCATTTGTCAGTGTGAAATTTAAGCTTGAAATACTGCAATAATTTTCCGGGTTTTAAAAAACACGCTTTTTAGGCAAAATACAAAATTAGCAGTCTTTGCTGCATCTGTCAGTGTGAAATACAAGCGTTAGATACTACTGTTATATCCTGTTATTAAAAAAAACACCCATTTTGTGCAAAATACTAAATTTGCGGCGTTTGCTGCATCTGTCATTGTTAAATACAAGCTGGAAATACTGCAATAAATTTCTGGGTTTAAAAAAGCACCCATTTTTGGCAATACCCTCCATCTGGGGCCTTGCAGCATTTGTCAGTGTGAAATATAAGCTTGAAATACTGCAATAATTTTCTGGGTTTTAAAAAAACACCCTTTTTGGGCAAAATACGAAATTTTACAGCCCTTTCTGCATCTGTCAGTATGATATAAAAGCGTTAGATACTACTGTTATATTCTGTTATTAAAAAAACACCCATTTTGGGCAAAATACTACATTTGCGGCATTTGCTGCATCTGTCATTGTTAAATACAAGCTTGAAATACTGTAATATTTTTCTGGGTTAAATAAGCACCCATTTTTGGCAATACCCTCCATCTGGGTCCTATGCAGCATTTGTCAGTGTGAAATATAAGCTTGAAATACTGCAATAATTTTCTGGGTTTTAAAAAACACCCTTTTTGAGCAAAATACAAAATTTGCGGCCTTTGCTGCATCTATCAGTGTGAAATACACGCGTCAGATACTACTGTTATAGAGAAAACACCCATTTTGTGCAAAATACTACATTTGTGGCCTTTGCTAATTCTGTCAGTGTGAAATACACGCGTCACATACTGCTGTTATATTCTGTTATAAAAAAAAACACCCATTTTGGGAAAAATACTAAATTTGCGGCCTGTGCTGCATCTGTTAGTGTGAAATACATGCGTTAGATACTGCTGTTATATTCTGTTATTTAAAAAAACACCCATTTTGGAATAAATACTAAATTTGTGGAGAATGAGGAGAGCGTCAAATAAGGGACGTGGCCCCGGTCGTGGTTGCTGCTGGTGGAGCTCCTGTTGCAGGGAGAGGACGTGGTCGATTTGTGCCAGCCACACGCACAAGTGAAACACCTTCCTCAGGTGCGAGTAGGCGACAGAACCTTCAGCGTTATTTGGTTGGGCCTAATGCGGCTCTACGAATGGTGAGGCCAGAACAAGTACAGGTGATAGTAGATTGGGTGGCTGACAGTGCCTCCAGTTTCTTCACATTGTCTCCCACCCAGTCTCCTGCTGAAAGATCAGAGTTAGCACCTGCAGCTGATGTCCATCAGTCTTTCACCCCTTTGCAAATCAGCCAAGCAGTCTGAGCCCCAAGTCATGCAGCAGTCTCTTCTGCTTTTAGATGATTCTGCTAGCAGGGTTTCCCAGGGCCATCCATATAGCCCTGCCCCCAGAAGGGGAAGAGATTGAGTGCACTGATGCCCAACCACTTATGTTTCAAGATGAGTACATGGGAGGACCACCGCAGAACATCTCAGATGATGACGAAACACAGGTGCCAACTACTGTGGCTTTCGAAAGTGTGCATACCGACAAGGAGGGCAGGTGTGAAGACTGGGTGGAAGATAATGTAGAGGACGATGAGGTCATGCGAGTGACCTGTGTAGTTAGGAGGAAGAGGCGGTGATCGCACAGAAACACCAGCACAGCAGGCGTTGTGGGTCCTGTATGGCATGTAGTTATCTGAAGAACACCAAAGTTAACATCTGCTCGGTCACCAACAAGAACTATGACATCAGAGATTTTATCAACTGTAGAAGTAAGGGGGTGGTATATCTCGCTCAATGTACTTGTCCCAAGGATTATGTGGGAAAAACCTATAGGGAATTTTGGAGACATATCCTTGAACATATCAACGATATCAAGAAGAAAAAGGATACCCCCATAGCGAACCACATGTGGGAATTTCACGGTGGCGACCCTAAGTCCCTGAAGTTCTCAGCCTTGGAAGTGATAAGACCCTCTCCCAGGAAAGGTGACTGGGATTGCAGGATCCTTCAGAAAGAAACTGAATGGATCTGCAGGTTCCGCTCGCAGTCACCAGGAGGGCATTCTCATGTTTCCTGTGACTCATCTAATTCTCTGGTCCATTAGAGTAGCTCCCTTTATTCACAAGCTTCATCCTCTTTAACTGATAGAATAGAAGATCGACACATGAAGTGTCAGTTGAAGGGTTAGCCCTATATCCGAGTGCCCATTATGTATTTAATATATCTGTTTCATGGCAAGGACAGCGTGGTGTCCATAGCACACTCAGAGCAATGTACTCCAATGTTGCCCCCAGTAACAATAATCCCACAATCGCCTGTCTCTCTGAGTGGTGGTGTGGGATATATAGCTGGCACCATTGGGGTTAACTCTCGGTGCGCCCTAGGCCCCAGCGCTTAACTATGATAGGGTGTGGTGAAACGCGGGATCCTCCCTTGCATCATGGGACGCAGGTGTTCCAGGTGATTCAAGTGTCGTGTGTTCCACGTGCCGTGCGAATGGAGCGCACGTTCATTTTTCCGGCGTCATGTGACCCGGGAGGCGTGCTCTTCATCGTATGGATGAAACGCACAGCCATCTTTGTGTGCACATGTGATCCGTTTGGAACGCACGGCCATCTTTACACGCCCCCTGTGACCCGGGAAGGCATGCGTTTCATTGGATGGAACGCACGACCTTCTTTATGGCACATAATATTGGAGTACTCCACTGTCTTAGTACACACTGGGACCCTTTGCAGACCGCGATCTCTGCATTCATAAGCTGCTAAGATCAACCTCCATAGTGACTCTAGCTGATGAACACGCCCATTGTCCCGGTCACATGACGGCATGTACGGCCCAGGATTGGCCAATAATATCTAGGACCGCCCCCTTCTGGGGTTTAAAAATGAGTGTGTGGGAATGGACTAGTTTGAGCTACATCTTTTTGCCCCCTGGAGCCCCTCAAGCCACGCACCACCGGTCTGTGAGTGAAAACTGAAGTTAATCACCAGATAAGTATCACACTGGTATTCAGTAAGTTTTATCCAAATTTAGTGGTTACACGTATTCTGTGTCTAATTACTCTCATAGACCAGTGCTGGGTTGAGGGCGCTCCAGTTTTTGGTTGTGTTTGTTTTTTGTTTTTGCTTCTGTTGTGTATCTATGACACAAGTGCTATGATATCTGACTAGCATTATTTGATACTTGTGTCCCCTGACGAACCTTTAGGATCACAAGGGGAAACGCGTCGGGACGAGTAATTTAATACCGTGTTTTGATCGGGACTGTAAATCTATACTGTTCTCGATATGTACAAAGTGTGTATCATACCCAGTGTAAACTAAGAACCATGTAAATAAATAAATAAAAAATTCGAGTATTTGGTAGATTATGTATTGGGTACTCTACCATTAGCAAGGACTTTTTAAGGACAGGCAGTCAAGGCACGTGGACAGAGTGCTCCTACCATTCAGGTGCATCTCTGGGCTGAGGATATTTTTAGGGATATTTAGGGACAGACATCAGGGATCTATACGTGTTGCCCCGTACCTATATCCAACAGCAGTAGCCGTCTGCCTGGTTCACAATAGCTCTTTTCTGTGTTTGTCCATGTATTCATTGGTCCCCTGTCAGGGATCTGTATTTAATGATCTTTAATAAAAGTTACGTTTTAGGTAGTTGTTCTCAGTGATAGTGGCCCCCAGCACAGCAGAAGAGGGAGCAGGGTGCAAAAGCGGAGCGGTCATCCCCTAGATAGTACGCCTGCTACTGCCCAACGCAGCAAGGGACCGAGCACACCACAGCCAGCTCCAAGGAGTTCCCAGGCGTGGCAGTTCTTCAGACAATGTGCTGACGACAAGACACGAGTGGTTTGCACGCTGTGCAATCAGAGCCTGAGGCGAGGCATAAACATTCTCAACCTAAGCACAACCTGCATGACCAGGCATCTAAGTGCAAAGCACGAGCTGCAGTGGAGTAGACACCTCAAAAACAAAGAAAAGGTCTCTGGCTCCTGATTCCTCCTGTGCTGCAGTCTTTGCCTCTTCATCCACCTCTGGATTGACAGTGGCACCTGCCACCCCTGCAAACAGAGGATCTGCCAGCAACACCACCAACTTGGTCACCAAGCATCTCCACAATGTCCCACGGAAGCGTTCAGCTCTCCATCTCCCAAACACTGGAGTGGAAGAGGAAGTACCCCATACCCACCCGCGATCCCTGGCCCTGAATGCCAGCATTTCAAAATTACTGGCCTTTGAAATGCTGTCATTCCGTCTGGTGGAGGCGGAGAGTTTTAAAAGCCTTATGGCGGTGGCTGTCCCACAGTACGTCGTGCCCAGCTGCCACTACTTTTCCAGGCGAGCCATCCCTTCCCTGCACAACGCCATCTGTGGCAAGGTGCGCCTAACTACGGATACGTGGACCAGTAAGCATGGTCAGGGACGTTATATCTCCCTAACAGCACACTGGGTAAATGGAGTGGCGGCTGGGCCTGAGGCGGATAGTAGTTTGGCGCAGGTCCTTCCACCACCGAGGATTGCAGGGCACTTCTCTTTGCCTCCTGTTGCTTCCTCCTCCTACTCCGCTTCCTCATCCTCTACCGCCTTCCTCTTCCGGCCAGCGTGACACCTTCAACGCCAACTTCAGCACATCCAGGGGTAAATGACAGCAGGCAGTTTTAAAACTTATCTGTTTGGGGGACAAACCCACACTACGCAGGAGCTGTGGTCGGGCATGGAACAACAGACCGATGAGTGGTTGGTGCCAGTGAGCCTCAAGCCCGGCCTGGTGGTGTGCGATAATGGGCGAAATCACGTAGCAGCTCTGGGACTAGCCGGTTTGACGCACATCCCTTGCCTGGGGCATGTGCTGAATTTGGTGGTGCTGAGGTTCCTTAAAAATTACCCTGATATGTCAGAGCTGCTGCAGAAAATGCAGGCCGTCTGTGCGCGCTTTCGGCGTTCTCACCCGGCTGCTCCTCGCCTGTCAGCGCTGTAGTGTAACTTCGGCCTTCCCGCTCACTGCCTCATATGCGACGTGCCCACAAGGTGGAACTCCACCTTGCACATGCTGGCCAGACTGTGCGAGCAGCAGCAAGCGATAGTGGAGTTTCAGCTGCAGCACGCACGGGTGAGTCGCTCTGCGGAACATCACCACTTCACCACCAATGACTGGGCCTCCATGCAAGACCTGTGTGCCTTGTTGCGCTGTTTCGAGTACTCCATCAACATGGCTAGTGCTGATGACGCCGTTCTCCGTGTTACTATCCCACTACACAATTGTCCAGTCAGGGCACGGTTCTGGAGGATGTTGAGGTGGAGGATGAAGAGGTGGAGGAGATGGAGGAGGAGAAACCATGTTCACAGCAGGGTGGCACCCAAACCAGCTCATGGCCATCACTGGTGCGTGGCTGGGGGGATACAGAGGACACAGACGATACACCTCCCACAGAGGACAGCTTTTCGTTGCCTCTGGGCAGCCTGGCACACATGAGCGATTACATGCTGCATTGTCTCTGCAATGACCGCCGAGTTGCCCACATTCTAACTTGTGCTGATTACTGGGTGGCCATGCTGCTGGATCCCCGTTACAAGGACAATGTAGTGTCCTTAATTCCGTCACTGGAGCTTGATTGTAAGATGCGCGAGTACAAGCGCACACTGGTAGACGCGCTGCTGGTGGCATTCCCACCTGACAGCGGGGGCACAGTGAAAGCACAAGGCGAAGGCAGAGGAGGAGGAAGAGGTCGCAAATGCAGCTGGTGCACTGCCAGCACCTCAGAAGGCAGGGTTAGCATGGCCGAAATGTGGAAACATTTTGTCAGCACGCTACAACAACCAGCACCACCAGCTGATATGGATTGTCTTAGCAGGATGTACTGAATGATGGGTCTGCCCCCTTCAACCTCTGGGTCTCAAAATTGGGCAGATGGCCTGAGCTTGCCCTTTACACCTTGGAGGTGCTGGCCTGCTCTACAGCCAGTGTATTGTCTGGGAGGGTGTTATCACAGATAAGCGCAGCCGCCTGTCCACAGCCAATGTGGACAAGCTCACGTTTATTAAAATGAACCAGGCATGGATCCCACACTACTTGTCCGTACCTTGTGCAGAATAGACATGTATACCGGCCTTACCCAGCCATTGTTATACTGCAGCGCAATTGCTCACTGTTGTATTTTTGATATTTCCCACTCTTTTGGGGTGTACCCTAATTTAAACAAAACATTTTTTCAATTAAAACCAAAAAACAGTGTTGGCTACCTCGTCCTCCTCACCCTCGCTTCCACATACACCGCTATGTTCACTGCCTCCTCAACCTCCTACTCCATATAAACCTCCACCTCTTTATTTATTTAATTTTTTGTACGTATTTTATTTTATTTTATTTTATGTCATTTCAATAATTTGTCTCTTACATTTTCATGTAAAATTCACCAATTTTTGGCTGTGATATACCCCTGCTCTACCAAGAAGACAGGTAAACAAATTTCACTAATTTGTCTGTTACATTTTTGGGTGAAATCCACCAATTTTTGGCTGTGATATACCCCTGCTCTACCTAGTAGACAGGTAAACAAATTTCACTAATTTGTCTGTTACATTTTCGGGTAAAATTCACCAATTTTTGGCTGTGATATAAACCTGCTCTACCTAGTAGACAGGTAAACAAATTTCACTAATTTGTCTGTTACATTTTTGAATGAAATTCACCAATTTTTGGCTGTGATATACTCCTGCTCTACTTAGTAGACAGGTAGACAAATTTCACTAATTTGTCTGTTACATTTTTGGGTGAAATTCGCCAATTTTTGGCTGTGATCTACCCCTGATCTACCTAGTAGACAGGTTAATCAATTTCACTAATTTTTCTGTTACATTTTCAGGTGAAATTCACCAATTTTTGGCTGTAATATACCCCTGCTCTACCTAGAAGACAGGTAAACAAATTTCACTAATTTGTCTGTTACATTTTTGGGTGAAATCCACCAATTTTTGGCTGTGATATACCCCTGCTCTACCTAGTAGACAGGTTAATCAATTTCACTAATTTTTCTGTTACATAGTTGGGTGACATTCACTAATTTTTGGCTGTGATATACCCCTGCTCTACCTAGTGGACAGGTTAATACATTTCACAGATTTTTCTTTTACATTGTCTGGTGATATTCACCAATTTTTGGCTGTGATATACCCCTGCTTTACCTAGTGGACAGGTTAATAAATGTCACAATTTTTTCTGTTACATAGTTGGGTGACATTCACCGATTTTTGGCTGTGATATACCCCTGCTCTACCTAGTGAACAAGGAAATACATTTAACTAATTCGCCTGTTACATTCTTGGGTGACATTTTACAATTTTTGACGTGAATAAACCCCTGCTCTGCATAGGTGACAGGGCCTGAAATTTTAAAAAATAGTCTGTTCGATTGGTGGGTGACATTAACCCATTTTTGGCGATAAAAAACTCCTGCTCTGCATAGGTGACAGGGACTTAAATTTGTAAAATTCGGCTTTAATTGGCCCTTTCATTCGATCCTTCCGCTTTAATAACTTGTCCCACATTTCAGCTCGATCACATTGCAGCCATTGACCTCCCTTGGATGTGTTCTCCCTTTCTCACGCTCCCTCTCCGGCACGGAACCCTGATTCGCCGCTAACCGTGATCAACATGGTAGGCGCAGAAAAGAACATCGAAAGTTGATAGAGCAGATATACAATTGGATTGTGGACATCACGGTCACGTGCGACATGGTGGAGCAGTATATGTGCACACGCCTACACGTACTGACTGATGGGTCTGCCCCCTTCAACTTCTGGGTCTCCAAATTGGGCACATGGCCTGAGATTGCCCTTTATGCCTTGGAGGTGCTGGTCTGCCCTGCAGCCAGTGTATTGTCTAAACGTTTGTTTAGCATGGATGGAGGGGGTTATAACAGGTTATATTTCCCAATGTTTTGGGGTGTACCCTAATTTAAACAAAAAAATAATTAAAACCCAAAACCAGTGTTGGCTACCCCCTCCTCCTCCACCTACACTGCCACATCCACCGACTCCTCAACCGCCTACTACATATGGACCTCGTCCTCCAAGATCAAGATTATTATTTTTTATTTGTATGTATTTATTATTTTAAGTCATTTCTATATCCATGTGTTTGCACTTGCCATGCAACCCCATTTTGCTGCCATTTGCAGCCCTCTAGCCCTTTCCATGACTTTTTTAGAGCCATTTTAGTGCTCAAAAGTTCGGTTCATTGACTTCAATGGGGTTCGGGGTCTAGTTCGGGTCCCGAACTCAAACTTTTTTGCGAAGTTCGGCTGAACCCGTAGAACCCAGGTGTCTGCTCAACTCTATTGATAACTGAGAAAACATAACATAAATTCAGTGGAAGAAAGAATACATGTTTTTCTGTTACTGGACATCCTCTTCTATACAGAGCACAGATCCTTTGTTCCAGACTACATGTATTTTTCAAATGCCGCACACTGTCATCTCTGTTTGCTGCGTTCCAGGTATTTAGCATACAGCCTTAGTCCAGTTTTTAAATGAGCATAATATGGACTTAATTATGGCCAAAAGTCCCAAGCTGACAGCATAATAAATAATTCCTTAGTTTGGGATCACTAGACCCATGGTCAGGTTGGCATTTGTGGGTGTAATATGGACACTGTGCAGCCGAGATTTTCCTATCGTCTTATCTTCTACTGTTTACTAGTATTGCTTAAGGAATTTGCTATGCAAATGCCTTGTACCTGATATATGGGTCAGACTATCACATTGCTCAGCTTGGCTAATTTTAGGAAGTAGTTCCTTATTGGTTATCTTTCCTCATGCTGTTTGCTGTTTAGTTGAAGTACATAGCGTGAGCTCTGTGCATTTGTATCCAAGTCCTTGTTATTCTTTGTATCTTGTTCCTAGCCTACGGTATATTAGGGCAACTTGGTTCTCGTAGTCCTTCTAGCCACTGGCTTGCAGTTAGTCTTGAAGTTTCTTGTTTTCCTGTGAACTCTGTTCACTGAGTTTGGTTTTGAATGTATAGGTCTTGCTGGGATCAGTATTGTAGATTTGGGTCAGTGTCTTTCAATTTTATTTATTTCGATTCACAATCATTCTTACAGTCCAATCGGTATACCATCATCATCTTTTGTATGCTTTATTACCTAATGGACATATCCTTAATCATACGCATCCTATAATTTATAGGGGAATTTTTGTTGCCTGCCAGTTCTGATATATGCTTCATAATTGTCACGGACGGTGTACAGGAAACAAGACAATGCAACATGCATATATGACTCACTGGATCCAAAGCTAAGGAACCAAAAGGGAGACCCCTGCACAAGAGCTGGCACTTTCCCTGGCTGCTCAGCCTATGCAAAGATCCCAGAGGTGGATGGTTGCATATCCACGTACCTCGACTATATAACCCCTGAACACCCTACAATAGTGAGAGGACATGGCCACCGGCTCCCTACACCAGACACGGAGGGAGTCAGGGTCACCTGGGATCCAGCAAACAGAAAATAACAGATAAATGTACAGCACTTAACTTTGTAGCAGACTGGGAAACAGGATCAGCATGCACACACACTCCAGGAAGAAGTATAAGCCGCCCAGTAATGCATTATGGGGCGGAATTTAAAGGGATGCAATCAGTCCAACTACATGACAGCTGAGAGAGGCTAACGAGATGAGGAACTGAACATCACAACAAAGAAAACTCAAGGAGGAGGTTCTGAAAGGCCTCTGTCAGAGCTTCTCAGCTGTCTGGTTGTGACAATAATATTATTTGTGTGGCCTTTAGGCTGTTTTACATTTCAGCCCTACTGTAAGTAGTGGTGGTATCTGAGTACCAGGACAATATTAGTACTCTGGAAAGGTGACTGGAAAGGCATGGTGCAGGTGCACAAACACCTTGTGTGAAGCTTGTGTGAAACTGGCCTAATGCAGATTGCCAGGTTCAGAGCTAAAGCCGGATATGTCCCCATTTTCACCCCTCCGGCCCCTCTGACATGAGCATCAGAGCATTCCATGGGCTGTACTTTTACACTACTAGGTGGAGGCTTTTGCCTAGCAGTGTTCCTGGTTACATCTTCGGCACTAATGGGCAGGTTTAGCTTTGCCCGAGCAGTTTTACAGGCTAGGGCAGCGCTAAAGTCCACCCATAAGTGCTGGTGACGTCACCGAGCTCACTGCTGGGCCGAAGCCTCCACTTAGCTTTTCCAATAGACAGTCTAGTACGTTACCAGATCTCCAAACAAAGCCTTTGCTCAGTGCAATTCATGAAATGCTCCGATGCTCATATCAGAGGGGCTGCCGGGGTGAAACCAGGGCATCTGTGAGCAGATTTGCATCTATGAGATTGGATGAAGGCATCTTTGTTACTCTCATTTTCATGTAGGCCCACATTGCTTAGAAAAAATATGCACAATTGAGCCTCTAAGAGGAACAGGGGTGTTGCCATTACACCTAGAGGCTCTGCTCTCTCTGCAACTGCTGCACCCTCTACACTTTGATTGACTGGGCCAGGCAATGTAAACGTGATCATGCATGCCTGGCCCTGTCAATCAAAGTCCAGATGGCACAGCAGTTGCAGAGGCAACATCCCCGTTGCTCCTTGAGGCTCGTTTGCACGCAGCAGTGCACCAGCAGTCCCACTGCCAGCATTCATATAGTGAGAGGCATCTCCCATACAGTAATGTGATTCCCTATAAAACTTTGCTCACAGATACGAGACCACTCAATGTCATCAATAAACATTTTTTACAGCTTTGTGCTTCACTTAAACACTTTCGATATGGTCTCCTGGGTATGGATTAAATGTCACTTTCAGGTTAGGTATAGTATAACACAGTTAAAGGGTGTTTATCCCAAATTAAATCACTCAAAATGGTTTTGACATATAATAATGATCTAATAAACAGTGCTCTTGATTGATTATATGTATATGTGAGAAGTATAGCACTAGTACTACTGATAGTCATCAGAGTCTCCCACTTGGAATTCACTGTTTTTAAAGCAATTTTGAGCTCCTTCTGATGTGAGACTGCTGACAGCAAAGTGCATTTCCAAGGCCAAGTGTCTCTCTTCTGCGCCTCTCAGTGTGCCATTTCTGTTTGTTTAGTTCTTGTCCAGCCTAAGCCATTAATACGCTGTGTGTGACAGATCTGAGGTTAAACATTTACATCTCCATACTCCAGAAGAATTTATACGTCTCATTCAGGACTAGAGGCAGAGTGGTTTTCCTCCCTCCATAACTCACCTACTATGATAAATGACAATGGATTATTTGGTTGTGCTACTGTGTCTCACATCTGAGTGGCAGGAGAGAAATCCGTCTGCCGTGTCTGTACATTCATCCCTGTGTGCGGACTTGTAGAAAGAAAGAAAACCGACAGAAATATAATGGCTTCAACAGTGGGGTGCCTAGGGGGAGGTCCGCCCCGGGTGCTGGCTCTCAGGGGGGTGCCAGAAGCAATGAGCGTTTCCATCAATACAGATGAAAGCGCTTATTGCTGGAGCGCTGAGGCCCCCATACTGCAGCGGGGCCTGAGGCCTATGCGGTAGTGAAATCCAGGTGCAGGCGTGCGTGATGACTTCATCGCGCGCGCCTGTGCCGTGACATAGGTGAGTATTTAGCTTTTAGTTTTTTTTTTTTTCTTTTATGTGCCAACTTTGGGCGACACAGGGGGGGCGGGACACACAGGAGGACATGTGGGGGAAAAATATTATGGTGGCTATCAATGGCAGGATATGTAATGGGTGCTGTGACACCAGATTTACTTCTGCTAAGCTCCTTGAAATGGTCTGGACAAAGACAGTGTGTAATGAAGGTGCCAGCTGTGTCTGGATGGTGGACAACAAAACCTGTTGCATATTAGACATCTTCTCTACTGGTGGTCTGTCTGGAACCTGTTCACAATGTGTGTGTGCCCTCATTTAACCACTGCTCTCAACATCTAAGTCAAAAAAGCATAGATGTCAGGCAAAATGACCACCCTGCTTCTCTCAGTCCAATGATTCACCCCTCAAAATGTCTTTGAGTGCGTCATAGAGGGATGTCTAGCACTCAGTAATCTCTCACCAGGAGGTACACTACCCAAACGTACCTGAGAGCCTTTTTATAGGGTAGCGGGGTAAACACTTTTATGCCCTCTTGTTGCAAGACCCAGTGTCTAATCAGACCACACCTGTAATTATTTACATATCCGAAATTTTTATCTGGTAAGGGTACTTTCACACTAGCGCTGTTAGAATCCGGCAGGCAGTTCTGGCAAATCGTATACAAACTGATATCCTTTTTTTCCAGATCCGTTAATCGAATCCCTCTCATCTGGTATCATCCAGAATAACAGATCCAGTAATACAATTTTTTTCAAAGATCAAAAGTGAAACCCACTCCTCCTATATCCCGGCACATGCGCAGACCAGAAAACCGGATCCGGCAATGCGGCAATTTCCGTAACACTTGGTACCGGATTCGGCATTAATAGATTAATGGAAATTAATGCCGGATCCGGCAAGTGCGGTATTGTTCCGGGATTTTGTCCGGAATTTTTTTTGTCCGGTCGAATACCGTACAAAGGACGGAACGGAAGACATCCTGATGCATACTGAACGGATTGCTTCCATTCAGAATGCATTAGGACAAAACTGATGCGTTTTTTTCCGGTATTGAGACCCTTTACCGGATTTTAATACCAGAAAAGAATAACACTACTGCGAAAGTACCCTAAGTTATGTTTTGTTTGTTTTTTGTCAATGAGTGTATATATCTATATATATGTAGATATATACATTCACGTTCTTCCGTCATTTGTTCTGATTGACAACTGGGTTCAACTCCATGTCTCCTAAGTAAATAATTTCTAAATGGCCACATTGTTTGGAACACAGAGCCTTGTTCTTGGTTCACTGCAGAGTTGGATCTGGGTTAGCACCAGGAGTGAGATGTGCCGTAATTGGAGGCAGTAGCTAAGACACAGCTGCTTCTACTGGCTTGGAAATTTCAACATGATGCTAAACCCCACGTGATGGACAGGACTGTTCACATCTCTCCTGCCGGTCAGTATGAAGGATACAGCTGTGAAATGACAGCTGTGTATAGAGAATGATGTCAGATGACTGCAGCTTCAGTCTCTTCCTGCACTGGCCAGAGATCTGTGCAGGAACAGGATGCAGCCTGTCCCCAAATGAGTAACAATAATGCTATTATTCCTTCTATTCATAAAGCACATACAACTAACTTCTTGGGTCCTCTTTAATATTATAGTGTACCAAGTCCTCCACCATACAGACATATCCGTGCCTAGAAACAATCCGAGTAAAACTATTAAATGAGAATTATCTTCCGTTATTTACAAGCAGTAGTGTAAGGCGCAAATGTAAAATAAAAGATTAAAAACTCTAAAAGAAAAAAACAAAAAAAAAGATAAAAACAAATGATAGACTATTTGTAGATAGGAAGTATAGAAACTGCACACATTTTCATGTAAACATGGATGGATATGCAAGGTATATATGGTATCACTACAATGGTATGAGAAAAGGTCTGTTAAATTGAATAAGCTAGACGATTTGGCAAAATATGGCATCAATGTGATGGATTCACCTCATAAACTTTTCAGATCTGCAGTTTGCAGTGACCCAGTGGTTCACGGCTGAATGGATTAAATTGTACTCTATGCAGTTTGTGTCCCAAAGGCTGTGTATAGGGGTTAAATGTTCTGGCCCCTTAGAGACAGTTGCTGGATGTGGGCTGCTCCCCTCCCTTTAGCTAGGAGCTATGGCTGCAGAAAGTGTGTGTGAGTTGGAAGGAGAAGCAGCAGTGATACACCAGCTCTGGGAGCCAAGAGCAGCCAGAAAAGTGACCATAACCAGAGCCAATCTCTGAGGGGGAGAAGACTTGAACCTAAAAGAAGGTTTAACAGCCATTTTAAGGTAAAACGCTTAGACAAAGAGTCAGTTAAGGCAAAGCATGTATGTTTACTGTGAACTTCACTGCATTCTATTGGGGTAAGAAGTTTCAGACTCCCCTACAACACAAAACATATTGGCAATCTGTTAAAGGACTATATCCCGTAGCTTGGAATTGAAGAAGTATGATGACATGAGCCAGCAACAGTATGGAGCCTATAGGCGCACAATATGCTTCTGCAACCTTATATGACTTTTTCTGGGGTTTAGAGCTCCAATGGCCACTCCTTTCCAAAAAAGTGGGCAGCGTGGGATGAGGAGTAAGTGTTGTGGAGGCAACCATAGCCGGACCAGCACATTTATTATCATCAGCTCCAGGAAATCTGTGTAGACTATACCAGAAATCTACGCTTGCTTGCATAAAGCTGGCACTATTTTGGCGCATGGAACACCACAGATGTGCCACAGTTTTACATCGTGGCACGCAGGGTACTGTGAGCTTATCTGCTCATAACAGATTTTAGCCTCATGTATTAAAGAAGAGGCTATGATATAACTTTATCATTAAAACAAGGTTTTTACAAAGTTACAGCAGGTAAGTACTCTTCCCTCTACAGGTCCTGTCCTATGGTTGTGCCACATGGGCCTTCCCTCCACTGGTCGGACTGAAAGGCCCCCAAAGATTGAAGAGCCCTTTAATTGCAGAAGCTTTTCTGAAAGTAACATGCCAGTCGGCCAGGGAGTTCAGGTCTGTCAGCATGCACAGGGCATTTTATGGCAGCCTGAAGTCTGGCATGCTCAGGGAGTCCACTGCTGTTATAAAATGTAAGGTACGCTCACAAGTCATCTAATAAACGAATACTTATTGCTGGTTTTACCCTGTGTGCTATTCCCATTTACTCCCTTGACCATTAACTCCTGTTCTGTGACAGAATGTTCTGCAGCAGGCATATGTAGCACTGGTCACTGATAACAGAAGCATTTGTATCAATTATTTGGCTTTTCGTAGGAGACTCCAATCTTTTTGTTTATAATGTTGCTGTGCTTCCTACTGCTATATAGCATTATTGAACTCTGTATATATGCATGCGGTTTGGCACCCCGTATGGAAAAAAATAGTTATTTTGAGAAATAATTCTGCACATAATTTGGGACCTATTTAAACAAACAAACAAAAAAAATCCTAAAGAAGTTGTGCAACACAAAAATATTGCAACAGCGGCTGCTGTACGCCACTGTTCCCCCGCTTAACGCTGAGCTCAGCGGTGAACTGTGACCGCTGCTTCCCATTTCACTGCTGCGGTCCTGGGCTCTGTTTCTGTAGGTGTTATTGCTTTTCAGGATTCCAATCCACAGCTTCCACTCAGCCCTGGACACAGCATGAGTTCTGCTGGTTTCGTGTTACACTGCTCTAAGGGAGGAGCGCATCACTCCCTGGGTTGTGCGGGTTAGGTCAAGTGACCTCGCTGACCAACTCTGGCTCTCCTGCATGTATTTTAGTTGCTCAGCCCCCTTCCCAGATGCCTCAGTGTCAACGTCCTTGAGTTTGCTGGTTCCTGATACTCTTGTGTGCTCTTGATCTATACTTTGTTCCTGGACTCTGCTTATCGTCTGATCCCTGCCTGCTTGCTTGCTTTGTCTCTCCTGTTGCCGATCCGGATTGCCTGACCTCTACCTGTACCGCCTGCCCTGACCTATTGCCTGTCTGACCAAGTCTCTGCCTTATCCTTCGGCCCTGCACCGTTGCTCCTGGTAACGTCTCTGCCCGCCTGACTCGGGTACCTCCTGCTCTGCCTGGACCAGCTTCCACTGACTCGGGGATTGCTCTGGAGTGGCACCTGGCAACTAATATAACGGCTCAAGTCTATCCTCATCATCTGAGGCTCTAGTGAAAACCAGGTAGTTGCTTAGACACGCCCCTCCAGAGTATAGCCAGTCAGTGGCACAGTGGGTTCACACCCGCTGATCCGTGACAAATATGTGTGGCTTGTTTGCAACTTGCTGTTCCGCAACTATTGTAGAACTGGGATTTGGCTGTGAAAACAAAGCCAAGTCACAGGCGAGTCACGTGCTGCTCGCAACATATTGTAATCAACGGACTTAATGTGGCGAGAGACATGCGGGTTGAACCACAAACTCCAGCATAAAAGCAAAAAACAATGCATCAGCACCCTGAAAACACAAATAATAAAGTAAATACAATTGTGCCATATTCACTATGTAAAATGCTAATGCTACATTATAAATGTGAGATTCTTGGCAAATTATTCTGTATGAGGACAAGAGATAGCATTAGCAACTGCTTCTCCCCATACTGTGGAGGGAATTACTGCATGCAAATGCAGCGGTCTCTGTAACCGATGAGCAGGCGATTGTTGGGACCTTACGCAGTCTAAAGGTGCCTTTGTATCATCTCAAACATTGGTGGCATAACACTAGAATATGCCATCAGTGTCTGATAGCTGCGGGTCCTACTTTCGGGACCCGCAGCTATCACTAAAACAGAGCCCGCAAAGTAAAGGTGAGTGAACCGCCCATACGCAGCTGCCCTCCATTCTATGGCAGTGCAGAAAACAGCTGAGAGCTGGCTTGGCTATTTCTGTCAACCCCATAGAAGTGAAAGGAGCAGTGGCCACGCTTGCCATACATTCTATGTGAGTTCCGAAAATAATTGATCGCGCCACTCGGCTATTTTCGGCACTCCCATAGAGATAAATGGAGGGCGGCAGTGCATGCACAGTCCACACTCCTTTAATTTGCAGGCTCTGTTTTAGAGATAGCAGTGGGTCCCAGAGGTGGGACCCGCAGCTATCAAACATCGGTTTCACATCCTAGCAATATGCCACCACTGTTTGAGATGACACAACTCCTTTAAATTCACTTTACAAAACAAGATTAGTAAATCTGGACCATTGGATTTAATAAAATAGTATGCAGTAAACTCCAAGTAGACTTTTAGCATGAATCTGTATGTCTGTACAGGGGATTTGGAAAAGCAGAGCTCTGAATTCTTAGGCTAGTTTCACACTACTGTTAAACTGTTCCCACAGGCTGTTCCGGTTAGAGCAGGCATCCTCAAACTGTGGCCCTCCAGTTGTTGCAAAACTACAACTCCCAGCATGCCCGAACAGCCTACAGATATCAGCCTACAGCAGGGCATTGTGGGAGTTGTAGTTTTATAACAGCTGGAGGGCTGCAGTTTGAGGATGCCTGGGTTAGAGGAACAGCCTGCCGGAGTCCATCGCATCCGGCATAGCTTAATACGACCTTTTCCCCGCCTGAGCCCATTAACTATAATGGGACCCAGTGGAGATCCGGACAGACAAAAAACGCTGGTTGTGGATACAGGCCGAATCCCCGCTGGATCCCATTATAGTCAATGCCTCAGCGTTTTTTGTCTGTCCAGATCTCCACTGGGTCCCATTATAGTTAATGGGCTCAGGCGGGGAAAAGGTCGTATTAAGCTATGCCGGATGCGATGGACTCCGGCAGGCTGTTCCTCTAACCCAGGCATCCTCAAACTGCAGCCCTCCAGCTGTTATAAAACTACAACTACAACTGGCAGTTTCTGGCTATGCCGGATGCGATGAACTCTGGCAGGTCGTCCCTCTGCCAGAACAGCCTGCTGAAACATTTTAGCGCTAGTATGAAACTTGCCTTACACTATGATTCATTCATTTCATTGCACCCTGTATAACTGGAGACTCCTGGGACCTGTTACCTGTGATTGAAGAATTCTACAATCCAACTGCACAGAAAATGGAGGTAAGATAGACCTCAGATTTAAGGTTCCACAATAAACGACAATGAGATTACTTGTGAAAAACCATTACCCTAAATTACACGTCTTTGCTGGATTTAGCATGTGGATGGTAATATAGTGCTGAGAGGCTTTAGGGGCACAACACAACCTTTATATCTGTCATTACCAGAATAATTGCAAACTTTCACTGATAACAGCTCAAAATGGGACATATATTATTCATATGGGGAAGTCTTAAATCATCTACTCCAACAAAGAAAATTACATATGGATATACCCTCCTATATAACACTAATGTACATTCTCTTTCAGGAAGTGTACATGAATTATAAAAATTTATGGGCATTCACAAGCAGATATACATCAGGCAACTTCCACAAAAAATATAATTTTTGTGAAATCAAGTAACTATGTTCAAAATTGGTCAAATGCATGGAGGAGATTTATCAAGCTAGGACAGTGGCATCAAAAAGGTCTAAAATGTTTGCATAAGTCTTGTTCTTTGTAGAACTTTGTGACTTTTTGCCTTTACACTGTGCATGCCAGTTGCCACCTTTGTAAAAAGTGGGCGGGGGATGGGTGGTTAGAACCCTAGGCCGCCTGATACATTTGTTATAATTTATTGCAAAAAACTGACATAAATTGTACTTTAGGTCTACACCAGCTCCTAGCTGTGCCTCTCCATAACTGGTAAAGACTGGCGTATATAATTCCAGTCTTAATAAATGGACAGGGGTGATAAACATTTTTATTTTTTTTAATTAAGGAAATGTGTTACTTTTAACTAGAACTCAGAGTGTAAGGCCCCTTTCACACGAGCGAGAATTCAGTGCGGGTGCAATGCGTGAGGTGAACGCATTGCGCCCGCACAGAATCCGGCCCCATTCATTTAAATGGGTCTGTGTACATGAGCGGTGGTTTTCACGCATCCCTTTTGCGTTGCATGAAAATTTTCATGAGGCCCCATAGAAGTGAATGTGACTGTGTGAAAATCGCATCGCATCCGCAAGCAAGTGCGGATGAGATGCAATTTTCATGGATGGTTGCTAAGAGATGTTGTTTGTAAACATTCAGGTTTTTTTTATCACACACGTGCAAAACGCAGTAAATCGCTTTGCACCCGCGCGATAAAAACTGAACAACTGAGCGCGCAGTTTTCACTGATTGCATCCGCAACGCATCCGGACCTAATCCGGACATGCTCGTCTGCAAGGGGCCTAAAGAGTCTTTTTAAAAAGGTTCTAACTAAGCGTTAAGGAGAATCAGTCTTCAGTTCTGCTGAGTGCTGAAGACACCTGTGTGTGACATGCAGAGGCCTCCAGCCGTCTCTTGTCCCCACCTCAGTCCCTGACTATGGACATGCGGCCTAGCTATCACTGTACATCACCCTGCCTATCTGACTTGTTACACACAGGTGTCTTCAGCACTTAGTGGGACACTGAAGATTTACTTTTTAACAAAGTTTAGTTAGAGCTTAGACTCTTTAAAGCTGGGTGTCTAGTACACTAACAGTATCACTGTCCACACACACAGTGTAAAAAGTAAATTGAAATGACAGTTACACTTTAAAGAGGACCTGTCACCAAATCAAAAAATTTGAGATGCCTATATACAGTTGTTGGCCATGATCCCCTGAGAATAGCATACCTGCTTTTATGAATTTCAGTCGCCCGGTTGTGGCGCCATAGAAGTGTAGTCAGTCACGCGTCTCTTTTCCTAGGGGATGTTTGTCCCCGCTGTTACGAGCCCAGCAGCAGCCATGTCTGAGTGCCAGAGTGGGGAGAAACCTCCCTTAGCAAAGAAGAGTAGTGACTGGCCACACCTCTGTGGCATCACTAATATTGGGGGACATAACTCTACAATGGGGGGGACCTATTCATAAAAGCAGGTATGAGGAAACCATATTTGAGGATGCAAATAGGGGAGGGGGGACGCATGGTGTCATGCCCCCAGTTATTTGCATGCGTAAAAGATGTGTGTGTGATTTATGACTTACCTGGTAACAACTGTACTTAGTACAGGGTGAAGTCATCTGGAGCATCTTGATTGGAGGATGGATCAATGGCTGGTCGCGTGGAGAAACCTATAAAAGAAGGGAGATATCAGTTGCTGCACACTCACGTAAGTGGCAGTGAAGTATCGGACCTGCACCTGAAAAAGAGAAATGGAAGAATTACTTAAACAGTTAATCAAGAAGGCTTCAGATGGATTCCAGCGCCGGAGATCGCGATATTCAATCAATTCATCAGGTCTGCGCATCCACTTCAGGCAGGAGCGCAGAGCCAGCAACGATGGATGACATCATCGCTGCGCACAGCCACAGCGATGCTCCGCTTTCTCTCCCACCGAAAAGGAGGACAAGAAAAGAAAAGAGAAGTTATTCACCACCACAAGATACTGTGAGATGTAGAAATACGATTTTTTTCTGCATGACACAGCGCGAGGAGCAAAGATAAAAACGGTCACATACTTACCAACGGTCTCCAGTCCCAACAGCCAGGACATCTCGTGCACCTGAGAAAGAAAGGACACTTTCAAGAGGGTAAGAATTTATTTGCACACACAGAAAATAGTGATTGCTTTATGCAGGGCACTAACACAAAAAATTATCCTTATATTCTGAATACTGACACCAACTTAGAGGATAGGGTGCAGTTATTCAAGGAATTTATTTATTTCATATCTAATAAGGAGAAAAAACTGAATCCGAATTCTGACTGGTCTTCTCTAGGTAGAAACTCGTATTCGGATAGTCTGAAAGAAAATGAAAATACATCCAATAACATCTACACATTAGATAATTCTGGAATCCTTAATGAAAAACATTTAATCCCATCTCTGGAAACAGGCAGTGGGATAAAAGAAACATCATTAAAGGAAACAATGCCCTGCCAGATTTCCATCTATCCAAACAAACCAAGGAAATAAATTGTAATAAGGAATACATCAATGTTTTTTCTCTCCTCCCTTCGTCTAAAGAAATGTTAAAATTAGACAAAAAAGAGGAAGAGGAGAGAAAAAGAAATTAGCAGAAGACATTTTTAAACTGGCTGCAAGCGTTTTGCATTTATGCAGCAGTATTGGGTGAAAAACATCTGTTACATTGTAGCGGATTAATTCTTCATCTGGACAGTATCCTGGAAGCTTATGAAAACTTCGGAGTTACTGAATTGTGTAATTATGATGAATCTTTTTGTCAAAAACTAGCAGTATACCCAGATTTAAAATGGGGATCAAAGAATGTAGGTCTTTGGATCATCCTTATGTTGCCCCAAAGGGCTAACCTTTTTCGTCAACAAATTTGCAAAAAAGAAATTTGCTTCGCCTTTAACGAGTTGGTATGTAGATGGCAAGCTAATTGCAAATAAAAACACGAGTGTACTTTTTGCACATGAAACCATCCAGCATCAAAATGCTTAAAAAAGCATGGTCAACACTTATCATACAGTAAAGAATCCATTAGAGGAGGTGACCCCATCGAGCCTTCAAAGGCTCATTCACTATTTAAAAATATACCCAAAGAAACTGATGGCTCAAATATTAATTGAAGGTTTTTTGGATGTTTTTTATGTACCTTCTTGTTCAAGTCCACGATGTTCTTTTGTTAAAAACCTAAAATCTGTGAATTTAAATAAATAGGCTGTTCAAGAAAAAATAGATAAAGAAATTTCAGAAAACAGAGTTCCTGGACCTTTAAAAAATTTCAGTGTCTCCATTAGGTTTAGTTCCTAAAAAGGAAGCTAACAGTTATCGCTTCATTCATCACTTGTCATACTTAAAAGATAATTCAGTGAATGATTTAATTGATAAAAAATTTACAACTGTACACTATGCATCCTTTGATCAAGCATTATCCTTGCTTAAAAAAGCAGGGAGGAATGCGTTGATGGCAAAAACGGATATAAAATCTGCCTTCAGGTTATTGCCTATTAACCCATCTGGGTATAATTCGATGGGCTTTCAATTTGAAGGTAAATGTCATTATGATAAAGCACTGCCTATGGGTTTTTCCCTATCCTGTTTTCATTTTGAAGCATTTTCAACTTTTCTACAGTGCATGCTAGAAAGTCCTTCAAGTGGTGGTGACGTGATCCATTACTTGGATAATTTTCTGTTCATTGGTAAAGAAAAATCCAATGATTGCATTAATTTGTTAAATACTTTCAGAAATATTGCTGATTAATTCCAAATTCCATTAGCGGAAGAGAAGACAGTATACCCAACAAAGGATATCATTTTTGGGGTATCTCAATTAATACGGAAAAATTAGAATTTAAAATCCCGGAGGAAGAAATCTCTTCCTTGAGGATTTTATTAAACAATTTGCTAACATCTAAGAAGACTACATTGAAACGTTTACAATCAGATCTAGGTTCGTTAAATTTCATAACCAGAGTGATACCAATGGGAAGAGTTTTCTCTTGACGAATGTATTCTGCCACAATGGGGAAAAGCCGCCCAGTTGAGCATATTCGTCTTACAAAACAAATAGATGATATTCAAATGTGGCTACGTTTCCTGGAAGATTATAATGGAAGAACTATGTGGCAGCAAGAATTTATAGATTCTGATTCACTTCAGTTGTTCACTGATGCTGCTGCATCAGTGGGTTATAGAGCAATGGTCTGCAGAAAAATGGCCAAAAATTGGCTAGTTGAACCATATATAAAAAACATAATTTTCCTTAAACTTTTTCAGGTATTAGTAGCTCTATTAATTTGGCATGATAATTTTATTTTATTTTCAGACAACAAGGGTGTGATTTTCTCAGTAAACTGTCTATCCGCTTAATCAGAGGTAGTAGTCAACATATTGAGACAAATCGTCCTAACTTGTTTAAAATACAATATCTGGTTAACAGCTAAATATATTGTAGGCAGGTCAAATATAATCGCAGATTCTTTGTCTCGGCAGAACGTCTCCTATTTCAGACAGCTGGTCCCAGAAGCAAAAGAAAAGGGAATCCCATGCCCATCAATTGTGGAAGACAATCTGGAAATGATCAAAGGTTTGATTAGCAATTCACTAGCCCCTACTACATGGGCTACCTACACAGCCGCATGGAATAATTGGAGAACATTTTGTTCTGCCAATAATTTCAGTATATGGGATTTATTTATTCGGTATTTAGTTATGTTGGTATTTATTAATTTGGTTTAATTAATGGTATATTTATTAGGTAACATTAGGCACTGTGGCCAATTATTTTCCAACAATAAAAACAGATTTAATATTTTAAGCGTGGTTAATTATTTAGCGTTTCATAAATTTAGATGGGTACAAGATTGGGGTCTATGACACCATGAGGAAACCATATTTGCGGATGCAAATAAGGGGGCACATGGTGTCATGCCCCCAGTTATTTGCATGCGCAAAAGATGTGTGTATGATTTATGACTTACCTGGTAACAGCTGTACTTGATGCAGGCTGAAGTCATCTGGAGCATCTTGATTGGAGGATGGATCAATGGCTGGTCGCGTAGAGAAACCTATAAAAGAAGGGAGATGTCAGTTCCTGCGCACGCACGTAAGTGGCAGTGAAGAATCCGGACCTGCATCTGAAAAAGAGAAATGGAAGAATTACTTAAACAGTTAATCAAGAAGGCAGAGACTTACAGAGGCAAGGACATGTCTTCAGATGGATTCCAGCGCCGGAGATCGCGATCTTCAATCTATTTATTTGTTATTTAGTTATGTTGGTATTTATTAATTTGGTTTAATTAATGGTACATTTATTAGGTAACATTAAAGAGGACCTTTCACTCGTATACAAACTAAAAACTAACTCTATCTGTGGGCAGAGCGGCGCCCAGGGATCCCCCTGCACTTACTAGTATGCCTGGGCGCCGCTCCGTTCGCCCGGTATAGGCTCCGGTGTCTCAGCTCCGTCTGTTGTACTGGACTGATTTTTTGTAGGAGGCGTGTCCCTTGCTTCAGCACTGGCCAATCGCAGCGCACAGCTCATAGCTAGGCTATGAGCTGTGTGCTGCGATTGGCCAGCACTGCAGCAAGGGACACGCCTCCTACAAAAAATCAGTCCAGTACAACAGACGGAGCTGAGACACCGGAGCCTATACCGGGCGAACGGAGCAGCGCCCAGGCATACTAGTAAGTGCAGGGGGACCCCTGGGCGCCGCTCTGCCCACAGATAGAGTTAGTTTTTAGTTTGTATACGAGTGAAAGGTCCTCTTTAAGCACCATGGCTAATTATTTTCCAACAATAAAAACAGATTTAATAATTTAAGCATGGTTAATTATTTAGCGTTTCATAAATTTTGATGGGTACAAGATTAAGGTCTATGACACCATTCTATGCTCAGGGGAGCATGGTCAACAGGAGTATATATGCATCTCCCATTTTTTGATTTGGTGATAGGTCCTCTTTAAGCTTTCATGCATGTTGATTATGTACAGTTTTATGGGAAATAGGTTTTCAAAATAAAGACTGCTTTCACTGGAAAAGTATTTTTTTCCATGTGGATACAGATTCACAAGAACCAATCATAAGTATTTGAATAAAAACATTTTTGAACATTGTCTTTATATAGATTTTCAAGCATATTATACATTTTGAGAAGTACAGAATAAAAAATAAAAAAGGAAGATCAAAAATAACTATAAAAGAAGACATGATACATGGTATTTTCATGTTTACATGTACAGTATAAGACACCACATATGAGAGGGGGAGCCCCTTGATCCACCCTTACTCCAACAGAGGGAAGAGTAGTTCGGGACTATGTGGGACAGTCTGTCCGGTGGGAGATACCAACGTAATTGAATCTTTCTATTCTGTTCAGCGTGGTTAATGCAGTGAGAACATTTAATTGACCAATACAGGGCAGATTTCCAATGTTCCAGAAGGAAGGATTTGTTTAATTCCTCTTCCCATTTGAGAATGCATGGATCTTTTGATCCCTGCATAGAGGGCAAGAGTTCAGAGTAGATTATGGAGAGTCCTCTACAGTTTAAACCTTTATCAGAGAAAAGGAGGTGGAGCAGGGAAGAGGGGCTCGCTGTGTTGGTGAGAGAGATTGTGTTCAGATAATGTCGTATCTGCAGGTATTGGTAAAATGTAGAGTTGGGAAAAGAGAAGGACTTGTGGAGAGAGGCAAAGTCTAGAAGAGTTTGACCTTGGTACAGTTGGCCAATGGAATTAATCCCCTTAGACTTACATAGGGAAAGGTAGAGATGGGGGATATGGTGTTCCAGCACTGTAAGCGGGAAATCTGGGATATAAAATAGGGTGGGAGGGAGTGATCGGAGGCAGTCCCATGCAAAAAAGGATGCTTGCATGTTGAGTAAAGGGAGATTGTATTTAAGTTTACTTAGGGTATGGGCGTCTAAGAAGGCATTGAGAGAATGTCCTTTGATAATGGACTCTTCTATTTGGAGCCATCTTTGAGGATTGGACCCCCCCACTCCTTAGTCTGGTCTACCAGGCTAGCTACATAATATTTGCAAAGGTCCGGGACTACCAACCCTCCAGAGAAACAGGGCCCTTTTAGAGATTCGCGGCGGGGAGGATCCCCAGGTAAACCACATCATACTGTTTAGGAGGTGGGTGAGTATATGATTAGGCACACGTAAAGGGATACAGAATCTATACAAAATTATTGGGAGAATCATCATTTTTACAGTGCTAATCCTTGCAACCCAGGACAAGCAAAGTTTTGAGTACCTCTGATATTCACTTGCCAGTTCCCTCTGCAGGGCTCAGTAATTAAATGACACCAGTCTCCCTACCAAGTTGGGGAGAAGAATGCCCAGATATGAAATATGGCCTCTGGTTTCCTCCCGGATCTGGACAGGTAGAATAGAAGATTTATTAACATTTAGTTTATAGTATGACACAGCTGAAAAGCGTTCTAAGATGGTATATGCAGCTGCAAGAGGTTCAGTGGGATTGGTAAAGGACAAGACCACATCATCGGTGTAGAGTCCAATGGTGTGGACCGAGGATCCCACACAAACTCCCTCCACCAGTGGGCTGGTACAGAGGAGATCCGTCAAAGGTTCCATGACTAACACAAACACCAGGTGACAGAGGGCATCCCTGGCGAGTGCCATTAGTAATTTGGAAGGGCTCAGAGAGAAAACCAGAGGCCAATACCCTCGCCTCCGGGGCAGAGTATAGACCCATAATAGCCAGCAGCATATGTCCCTGAATTCCAAATTTGCTCAAAACTTGCTCCAGGTACCCCCAGTGAACTCTATCAAAAGCTTTTTCAGCATCAAGTGATAGGAAGATAGTGGGGGGCCTGGAAAGCTCCACAATCTAGACTAAGTTAATAAGATGTCTAGTTCCATCTCTACATTGACAGTTTGGGGACAAAGCCCATCTGGTCTTCTGCAACCAATACAAGCAAGACTGTGTATAATCTAGTTGCTAGTAGTTTAGAAAAGAGTTTCAGATCCGCATTTAACAGCGAGATGGGTCTAAAATTAGCCGGTTGGTTCAGAGACTTTCCTGGCTTAGGTAGCGTGACTATAGTGGCCGATAACATGTCCCTAGGGATGTTCCCCATTGTGAAGAAACAATTGAATAGTTTAGTCAGCTAAGGTGCGAGCACAGAAGCGTATATTCAGAGATGGGGGTATTGTCACAGCTAAGTTTTCCGCATACAAGGAAGGTAGGGCAATAGAGTCCAAAAATGACTGGATCTCATTTGTAGAGGGTTGGGGGATGGCTGATTCGTCTCAGAGATTATATAGAGAGGAATAAAACTTAGCAAATGCATCAGCAATCTGCTGGGGATGTGTTATTACTGAGTCTGGGAACTGGAACTATTCTATTCTGCTAGACGCCGCCTTCAATGTAAGCGTTTAGCTAGCAAGGCACCTGATCTCCCATATTGTAAAATCTTGCCTTCATGCGATGAACTGAGTGTTCATATTCAGTGCAGTTTCTAGGTAAAATTTCTCTCAGGGCGAGTGTAAAAAAAACTCCCCCCCCTCACAACTGCTCGATGAAATAAGTGTCTCCCCATTGTAAAAAAATGTGGAACCACATTGCACGGACTGGTCACAGTGACGCACCCAGTGACGCACCCAGTGACCCACTGCCCCATAGACTCAGGCTCTCACTCACAGCAGGCTTCTTTCTCAGCATTGCTCCGGGCGGGCGGTAACAGGCAGGCAGTGTGGGCGGCGGTGCTCACCTTACTCACTGTACATCACGCAGTGCGTGAGGTACAGTGAGTGAGCGCCGCCGCCCGCATTGCCTGCCTGTGGGGGGACATTATTTTTAATAAGGATCACTATGGACATTATTTAGAATGGAGGCTGCTGTGGATGTCATTATAACCATATAATGTCTGATAGGCCTAGTCCTGAGTTATATTACCCTGCCCTGTATAATAATGTACCCTGATACCCCTTAGTTATATTACTCCAGCGGGGTAATATAACTAAGGGGTATCAGGGATGGGTACATTATTATACAGGGCATGGGCAGGGTAATATAACTCAGCTCAGGACTAGGCCTATCAGACATTATACAGTTATAATGAGTAATGACACCAACAGCAGCCTCCATTCTAAATAATGTCCATAGTGATCCTTATTAAACTTAATGTCCCCCACAGTGACAGTGGCCCCCATTTTCATGTCTCCCACAGTGGCCCCCCCATTGTAATTAATGCCCCCCCATTGTAATTAATTCCCCCCATTGTAATTAATGCCCCCCCCCCCATTGTAATTAATCAGGCATCAGCACTGCTCAGGGGCTCAGGGCGGGCGGTAACAGGCAGGCAGTGCGGCGCTCACTCACTCACTGTATGTCACGCGCCTGCGCCGCCTAGTGGGAGGAGCAGGCGCGTGACATCAGTAAGTGCCGCTCGCACTGTCTGAAGAGTGAGAGGACTCGGCACTCCAGCGCAGGTCAGGCGAGATGTCAGAGGGAGCCAGGGCGCATGGCCGAGAAATGACAAGAGGGCGCCCCTGCCGGCGCCCCCCTTCTGACAGCGCCCCGGGCGGCCGCCCGTCCCGCCCCTAGAAACGGCCCTGTTCATATTTATACAGTAATAGGGAACGAGTTGCTGTTGGAGGGCTAGTGTGAGTGTGGTTTTGTGTTGTAATTCTACAGTGTGTAGAGCCTAAATTGTGCTTTTGACATCTCTCTCCTGTGCTTTTGTAAGTCTAGAAGCGGTTTTGATAAATAGACCCCTCATATACGCTTTTTGAGCTCCCCACAGTGAGGTAATAGATATACCTTCTACATCATTAAGATTGAAATATTCTTTCAAGGAAGATAGAAAGTCTTCTGTTCTGGTTGGGCAACGGAGCAGATATGGATTAAGCCGCCATTGTGGAGGGGTTGGACTCGGGACATTATCGTCAACTTCCACAGTGATGGGAGCGTGATCTGACCATGGGGTACATCCAATATAAGAGGAAGTTACTTTGTGTATCAGGTCAGCTGACACTAGAAAATAATCCAGTCGGGATTGGGATACATGGGCCTGGGAAATGAAATGTTGATATCGCCAGATGTCATGCAAGGGATAATCCATGAGAGTATGTTTAAGTTCCCCCCTGGCAGAGGTGGATACTCTGTCACAGTCCATCTTAATGTCCATTTAGACTGAGCAACGCCCATCTGCCTGGGTTTTCTGAGCAGAGTATAAATGTAGTTGGTTCCTACATTGCCCTGAAAATGTAGGCTTAAGTAAGTCCAAGAGAGGCGGTAAATTAGTGTTAGGTACCAGTCTGCAGAAGCCACCTTGACGGCTGGTAGATGGGCCCGACACAAGTTTAACCCCTTAGTGACCAAGCACATTTTTTTAAAATTGCATTCCAAGAGCTAGAACTTTTTTATTTTTTCATAAATGTAATTGTATGAGGTCTTATTTTTTGCAGGACAAGTTATAGTTTTTAATGCACAATTTTTAGTACATGTAATGATTGATTAAAGCCAGCCGTTTAGCTAAAACCCCCTTTGTTTACGTCAATAAAAACACGTATGGGTGGTAAGGGGTTTCAAAATGTGCGCTAAGAGCTTTAATTTTTCCATTTATAGTAATTATAATAGCACTTTAATTTAGAATGATCCCCATTTCTCAGCTCTATAATTTGTATGTGTAAAGTTGTGCAGCCATTTCTTTATCAACCATCTTTGCTTTATGGATATGCACCTGTGACTATAAATATGAATGTGCTAGTCTAAATTTCTTGTAGTATATATTGAGGGTAGCACCTCTTTTAGACTGAGCAACGCCCATCTCCCTGGGGCTTCTGAGCAGAGTATAAATGTAGCTAGTTTCTACACTGCCCTGAAAATGTAGGCTTAGATAAGTCCAAGAGAGGCGGTAAATTAGTGTTAGGCACCCGTCTGCGGAAGCCACCTTGACGCCTGGTAGATGGGCCCGACACAAGTTTTATCAAAATGTGCGCTAAGAGCTTCGATTTTCCCATTTATAGTAGGTATAATACCACTTTAATTTAGACTGATCCCCATTTCTCAGCTCTATAGTTTGTATGTATAAAGTTGTGCAGCCATTTTTTTATCCACCATGTTTGCTTTATGGATATGCACCTGTGACTATGAATATGAATGTGAATCTGCTAGTCTAAATTTCTTGTAGTATACATTGGTAAGTTAAATTCACCCCCCCCCCCAACGAGGATTGAACCACTAGCTACGGACATCACCCTGTTAAGAAACCGCTTCAAGAATCTGTGCTGATGTGCATTGGGAGCATAAACTGCTGCTAGGGTAAAGGGAACATTATCAATCAAACATACTAAAATCGCATATCTTCCGAGAGGGCCCAAAATACACTTCTGTACTGAGAAGGACGTCATATTCCTAACACCTATAAAAACACCTCGTTGGCGCTTTTTAAAAGTGTGAGAGTGATACATATGCGGGAATAGGCAGTGTGAACACCTATGCGCATCTGCAGATAAAAAAAATGTGTCTCTTGCACAAAAAGAACATCACAATAGGAGTGAATGGCATCCCGCCATAACTGTGCTCGTTTAAAGGGGGAGTTTAATCCCTTAACATTAAGAGAGAGAACCCTCAGCCCCATTGTGTGAAGGAGTTCGATCTACTGAGGCAACAGCATTCCAGATAAGCATGTACATAGTGCACTTATGATTCTGGGCCACATGTCTAAGTAACAGAGGGTGGTCATACCATGTAAAAGAACATATATAGCAGGTCAAAAAAGTAACAAAAAAGAAAACATGGAAAGAAACAAAGAAGATACTCTGCCTAGAGTGTGGCAGAGCCAGGAGTCTTGAGAGACGTGACTCTTTCATGAGTCACACCTAGAAAGGGATAAAAGCAAACGGCGGGTCCATAATACACCCCTGGAGGTAGCAAAGAAAATGGGGAGAGCCCCTTATAACAAATATCTTGAAGTGTCCTCAAACAGTGTCCCATTCAGGAGAGACCTTGTCAGGCTTGTCTTGTTGGACATCATGGTTGTGGGTTGATGGAGATAGGAGGCTCCATTCCTGGAGCTTCTGAGAAGCTAGCTAAGAGGTGCGGCACATGTGTTGCACTCCATTGTAGAAGATGATAAGGTGAACCGGAAAACCCGACTGGTATCTGATCTGGTGTCTTCTGCAAATTCCCGATGCTTAGCCAGAGTGGCCACAGATAAATCAGGGAAAACAGAAATTCAGTGGAAAATATCCGCCGGCATGGGATTTTGGCATAATGCAAGCAGAAAGGCCTCTATGGTCTGAAAAAAGTGCACTTGGGTCAATACATCCCTGGGTGTTGATGGGCCTAGACCCAATGGTTTAGGGATTTTGTGGATGCAGTCTATAGTGACAGCCATGTCTGAGGCTGTGGGGAGTGCGGCCTTTAACATGTCCTTCAATAGAGGCTCCAAATCGGCACGCCCCCACAGTCTCCGAAACACCACCGAGGAGACGCACATTATTTAGGCGGTGTCTGTCTTCTATATCACACATCTTGGCAAACAATCTACTGACCTCTTCCTCCAATGCTTCATTTTGCGTCAATGAGAGCGTTGTGTGACAAGGTCAGTTTAGCCATCTTGTGCACCACTTGGGCTGTGTGGTCTTCGAGTTGCTGTATTTCTCGCCTCATTAACTGTATCATCCCTTGCATGTTGTCTTTGAGGGAAGCCCTCAAGGAATCTAGGAGTGAGCGTAGCGTACCCTCCCCATGAGTGGGTGAGGGGACAAGCCTGGGCAATCATCTGCCCCAGAACCTGAATGCAGGCTTGACGAGGACGCAGGTGAGTCCGGAAGTGCAGGCGGTGAGGCATGCAGTGGGCCCGAGTCCGGGGTCACCGATTTACCAAAAAATGAAGTCACTTTCTGGGGCTTACATATTAGAAACCACCCAAAAAATCACCCCATTTTAGAAACTACACCCCTTAAGCTATTCAAAACAGATTTTACAAACTTTATTAACCCTTTATGTGCCCCACGAGAATTTAATGAAAATGGGAATGAAATATGAAATTGTCACTTTCTTTAGCAGATTTTAAAATTGAATCTATTTTTTTCTGCAACATATCAAGAGTTAACAGCCAAACAAATCCCTAAGTCCATTACCCTGAATCTGGAGTTTACAGAAACACCCCATGTGTGCTTAAAATCTGACGCTTGGCTGTGAAAATGAAAAAATTATGTTTTTTCAAGAAAAAGTTGCTTTACACCTACATTTTTCACTTTTACAAGGGGGAACAGGACAAAATGCACCCCACATTTTGTTACCCATTTCCCCCCGAATACGCCAACACCCCATATTTGCTAAAAAAAATTATCTATGGATGCATGGCAGGGTTAAAAGGGAAGTAGTGCCATAGGGCTTTTGGAGGACAGATTTTGCAAGATTAGCTTTTGGGAGCTATGTTGCATATGAAGACACCCTGAGGTGGCCCTAGAGTGGAAACACCCAAAAAGTGACCCCATTCTGGAAACTAAACCCCTCAAGGAATATTTCAAGATGTGTAGTGAGAACTTTGTCCTCAAAGGAGATTCATGGAATTGGCTGTAAAAATGAAAAAAAAAAATGTTTTTTACAGAAAAAGTTGCTTTAAACCCACATGGGGTAACAGGACAAAATGCACCCCGCATTTCCCCCCGAATATGCCAACACCCCATATGTGCTCAAAAAAATGCAGAGCTTTAGAGGCAAACTGCAAAATATGGATTTTGCAGGCCTGAATAAACAGGCCCAAATTTTTCACTTTCACAAGGAGGAACTGGAGAAAATTCACCCCTTAATTTATTGCCCATTTTCACCTGATTATAGCAAGACCCCATATGTTCTTGTATACTGCTATATGGGCGTACTAGGGGTCATAAGGAAAGGAGCACCAAATGGCTTCTGAAAGGCAGATTTCACAGGAATAATTGACAGGCGCCATGTTGCAATTAGACACAACCTGAGGTACCCCTAGAGTGTAAACCCCCAAAAAGTGACCCCATCCTGGAAACTACACCCCTCAAGGAATATTTCAAGGTGTGCAGTGAGCACTTTGACCCATCAGGCGTTTCACAGAATTAGGAAACGCTTGGCTGTGAAAATGAAAGGTTTTTTTTTCCAGAAAAAGTTGCTTTACACCCACAGGACAAAATGTGTTAAAAAAAATATGTATGGGCGCACAGCAGGCCTTTAGAGGCAAGAATAAACAGACATGGATTTTAGGTGCCATGTCGCATGTTAAAAAATTCCTGAGGTTCCCAGAAATTAAAAACCCCAAGAAGTGACTCCGTTTTGGAAAGAGCACCCCCGTACGAACATTTTAAGGGGTTGAAAGGGCAATTTTGACCAAACAGGTGTATAATAATTAATATGTAGTGGTTGGTGAAAAGTAGATATGTAAGCTCTGTGGACAAAATCTGTTATTTGGAACACACCCTGCATCTTTTTTGGGTCCTTCCCTTTCTCGCTGTTTGGGGGACTTCACCAGGAAAATGTTGCCCTGGTACAACTCGGGCACCGTAACTTGCAGAAGTACTGGGGGACTCGATTGCTTGGTTAGAAAAAATGAGGGCCTTTATCACCACCTCTTGAAACTGTAGGAATGTTCTTGGATGGCCTGCAGATTTAAAAAGCACAAACGCATTGTACAGCGCCATCTGTATGAGGTGCGCGGCCAGCTTTTTCTACCACACTTTTCTTTTTAGTGTGGCATTGTAGGGCTTCAGAACTTGATCTGAAATATCAACCCCCCCAAGTTTTTATTGTAGTCCAGCATGCAGTCTGGCTTGGGGACAGTGGTTGTGGTACCTCGTACAGCAGGCAGGGGAGCTGGTGTTAATGTGAATGGTGGTCAGTAAAAGGACATCCCTCTTGTCCTTGTACTTGACCACCAACATGTTCTCATTGAGTAGAGCAAGGCTTTCTCCTTTACTTAGTGGTTGCCCTACCAGGGATTTAGGGAGGCCTCTGATCTTTGCGTATTGTGCCGCACGCCACAGTACCTCTGGAAGCTAGAGACTGGAACAGTGGTAGACTCGTGTAGTAATTATCCACATAGAAATGGTAACTCTTATCCAGCAGTGGGTGCAGTAAGCCCCACACTATCTTCCCTCTAACTCCTAGGATGGGGGGAATTCTGGGGGTTCAATCCGGGTGTCCCCCCCTTCGTAAACCCAGGACTTGTGAGTGTACCCAGAGCTACTCTCACAGATTTTATACATTTTTATGCCATACCTTACCCGCTTGCTGGGCAGGTACTGGCAGAAGCTTATCCTCCATTTGAAAAGTAATAGAGATTTGTATACGCAGACATTTTTTTCTGGGGTGTACACTTCTGAAAACTTTGCATTGAAGTGGTCAAGGATGGGCCTAATTTTGTACAGACGGTCAAATGCGAGGTCATTCTGGGATGGGCACTGTGCATTATCGTTGTAATGCAAAAATTTCAGGATTGTTTGGAATCGATTACGGGCCATCGCACTACTGTAAATTGGAGTGTGGTACAGGACATCCACATTCCAATACGGAGTAATCTTTGGTTTTTTAACAAACGCCCATATGCAGCAAGAGCCACCAAAAGGTCATCATCTCTGCGGCATTTACTAGGGTCCAACCTAGGGATCTAGCATTGGGCAATGTGGGGTTCTGGGAAATAAATTGCTGGGCATATAAATTTGTTTTGGTTACCATCAAATTTATGAAATCTTCAGAGAAAAACGTTTTCAAAAATGCAATTTCAGTGAAGCCCACACAATCTATCTGAATTCCTGAGCTGCCCACAAACTCAGGAATTTGGGGCTGATAATTGTCAGGGGGTGGGGTCCATATGGGGTCACTCTGGGGGGCTGTCTTCGCTACCCTAGGGTGCCTTCTAGAGGGTCCCTCATCACTGGATGATGATGATGAGGGGGTAGAGGAGTAAAGTGGCATCCTCTTCTCCCTCACTGGCTGACTCAGTATCAGAGGCAAGATATGCGTATGCCTCTTCAGCTGTGTAAACTCGTTGGGACGGACGAGCCATTTTTATTTTATTGGGGTGAAATGTGTAAAACTTTATTTAGTATTTAGTAGGGGTGTGTATGAGGTGCTTTCACACGTTGAAGGGGCTTGTAATAAATTGGAAAATAAATTTAGGAAAAAAAAAAGAACAAAAATTAGCAAAACAAAAATATATTCTTTTCTGCACAAAAAAAAGTGGTGAAAACTGATCAGACACAATCAGTAATGGACACTACTGATCGGTGCTCAGTGGTTGCAAAATGCACGCACGCAGAAGGTGTGTTCGTGCAAAATCCCAAACTGACACTAACTGCGATATATATATATATATATATATATAACTACCTACCACTAACTGCAACTCTTTTTTTCCCACCCAAATGTAAAAAATAAAATAAAATAAAAAATGAGCATACTACTCATCGGTGCTCTGAAGCACACACACAGATGGTGCGTGTGTGCAAAAGCTGTACTATAAAAAGTCACTACAGTGCTTAGTGGTTTTAAGATGTCAACACACTACAAGCTGACTTCAACACTGAGTGATTGGGCATCAACTTGGCAAATGAGGTTCAATGTGGACAAATGTAAAGTTATGCATCTTGGTAGTAATAATCTCTGTGCTTCATATGTCCTAGGTGATGTAGCGCTGGGAGAGTCACTTATAGAGAAGGATTTGGGTGTCCTTGTGGATGGTGGATTAAATTACAGCATACAATGTCAATCAGCTGCTTCTAAGGCCACCAGGATATTGTCATGCATTAAACAAGGCATGGACTCGGGGGCAGGGATGTAATACTACAACTTTACAAAGCGCTGATGCGGCCTCATCTGGAATATACAGTCCAGTTCTGGGCACCAGTACATAGAAAGGATGCACTGCAGCTGGTAAAAGTACAGAGGAGAGCGACTAAAATAATAAGGGGCATGGAGGGTCTTAGTTATAAAGAAAGATTAAAATAATTGAATTTATTTAGTCTTGAGAAGAGACGTCTAAGGGGGGACATGATTAACCTATACAAGTATATAAATAGGCCATACATAAAAAAAAACTGCGAAAAAGCTGTCCCATGTAAAATGCGCTTAAAAGACAAGGGGGCACTGCCTCCGACTGAAGAAGAAAAAGTTCAGTCTCCAGAAGCGTCAAAGCTTCCTCAGGATGTGGTCACAGCAGGAACAGTGGACAGTTTCAAAAAAGGTTTAGACGAATTCTTAAAAGTAAAAAACATTAATGCTTATGAAAACGTGTAGAAGACTGAGTCTCACTTCCTTCTGGGATTCGCGTCCCCACCTATTCCTTGGTTGAACTTGAGGGACGTATGTTTTTTTTCAACCGTATTAACTATGTAACTGTTAAAGGGGTTACCACTATGAAGGTCACTGTTAAAGGGGTGGTCAATGTTAAAGGGGCGGGAACTGTGAAGGTCACTGTTAGAGGGGCAGGCACTATGAAGGTCACTGTTAGAGGGGGCGGGCAGTATGAAGGTCACTGTTAAAGGGGCAGGTACTGTGGAAGTCATTGTTAAAGGGGCAGGCACTGTTCAAGGGGTGGGCACTGTGGAGGTCACTGTTAAATGGGCGGGCACTGTGGAGGTTAATGTTAAAGGGGCAGGAACTATGAAGGTCAATGTTAAAGGGGTGGTCAATGTAAAAGGGGCAAGTACTGTGAAGGTACAGAGGGTGGTTTAGAGATCTAGAACTGCTGCAAATAGAAAAAAAATGTAATCACTGCAGCAGTTCCAGATGTTCTTTTTTTCTTCTTTTTTACAGGAACAGTTGAAGTCGCAGTGGTGGTGCACCACAAGTCCCAGCAAGCCAACCAGCAGCACAGAGGGGCACAGAACCTCTCTGCATGTAGTCACCAGAAAGAATGGCTGCATGCAGGGAAGTTCAGCCCTTTACTGTGCAGCTGTAGCGCTGCTATTGGCTGAAACAACGTTCCAGCCAATAGCAGCGCTAGCAGGGGAGGCCAAACACTGGTGTCCCCTGTCTGACGCAGGGGAACCAGGTGCTGACAAGTTCAGCACCAGTCAACCCTGTACAAACGCTGTTCCACCCCCCTGCAGCTTCCTGGATGAATGAATGAAAAATCATCCGGAGCTGTGATTGGCCGGTCTGCAGAAATCGGCCAATCACAGCGATCGATGTTGCAGGGGGGGCGGAAAAATCTCCCTGTGGCTCTAGGGAAGATGGCTGCCTGCCGTCCTGAGCATCCATCGTCACCCGGTCACCAAACGATTTCGCTCAGGGAACAGGTGAACACTGAGCCGTAGCTCTTTTGCGCTGGTATTTTGTACCTAGTTCGCAGCGCTGTACAGTAACGGTGCTGGTAGCGAACGGGTTAATATTCTTTTGTCCGGTTACATGCAAAGCAACCTGTAAAAAAAGAGAGATTAAGCAATGTGTACCAGACATATGATGTATGTTAGTATAGTTTAAGAGGCATTTTGTTTTGATCCATCATAATAGCCGTCTATGGGCAAGCATAACGGATCCGACTGGTTTTCATTATGCAGGACGGAAAACAAAAGTCCTTTCATTTTACATTCTGTCTGCAAATTCCTTATATTCTGTTATAACGGAATCCATAACGGAATTCCTACACCACCCAAACACTGAACCCGTAAAGTTCTGGTTCACTCATCCCTAATCTCTATGATCCCCTTCATCCTGGTGGGATCACCATATTGGATGGTTGTTTTATTATACCACTGTCACCAGAGATTACCTTTTTATGTGGCCACATTCACTGGCAAGAAATGTTCTGTGATCTTCTCCGTTAATACAGCTCCCACTTTTACTCAGTGGTTTATAATATAGACAATCACAGGTACAATCTTTTGGGAAGAGCTGATCCTGTCATTTACAACTTGGTGATTATGAAATGGTAATAGACCTTTCAGGGTTGCTACTGGCTTAGGGCTAGCACAAGTCCCAGGTAGAGTAACCTGATGATTGGACCACTGGATTACATGTCCCATTTTACCATCCAAGGATATGCAAGTGATTGGACAGCAATGGAGCTGGTCTCAACCTTGATCAGACTGACTCTTGTTTGTTCCTCTGTAGCTCCAACATGGATATCTGGGTACTATTTGACTATTTTCTGACTAACTACTTTGCATGACGTTACTTAGATTGGATAAAGTATCACAAACTATATTATCTGGGAACTTTATAACAATATTTGGTCAATGAATTTACTATTTTTCTGGAGTAGTGTGTAGTTTTTCTGGTACTAAGGCTCATAATGCTGTATATATGGTATAGCTGACAGTATTAACTTAACCATTTACATAACACTTCTATATTTCACAGATTGTCATCACTCACATCAGTCCAAAATCTAAATTCCAAATGAACCTATCTGTATGCTTTTGGAGTGTGAGAGGGAACTGAAGTACATCAGAGACATGTTGAGAACATATAAACACCATACAGATGTTGTCCTTGGGTTGTATTTCGAACCTAGGATCCTACCAGCGTTGCAGTGCTCTGAAACTGATGCAAGTATTTACGCACTTAGATATAGGTAGCATTTTTTTTAGAGGGACTGAACAGAGAGGAATTTATATGAAGGACAACCGGTCACTTAGTGGCTCTGCCTGGATACATACAGAAAGAAGCTTGTAAAGTTGTGAGGGAGACGTACCAATCTGATTTTGTCCCTAGGGCAAAGAAAACCTGGCATTGTCCTTGGGCAATGATCAAGGTCTTTAGTCATAAGGAATGCCAGGCAGTTAAACTGAGACATGTCCTATACTGTTCGTTGCTTCTTTTAAATTATTTGTGGAGTTTTAGATTATTTTTATCCCTCATATGAATAAATAATGGGGAGCAATAGCTGGCACTCTGATAGAGGCTGATCTACTCCCCAAAGTTCATTTTAAAACTTCTAAATGTAATATTGCTTTAAATATCATAAATGCTACAGAATGTAGGTAAACTGGCCTCTTAAGTACATTCTATTCGGGCAGATACAATTTAGAGAAGGCAAGGGATCTTTATGGCCTGTAGATTTCTAGTTTAGTAAAACATCAAGGCTACGGGACGTGATATATTACAGGTGTCTCTAGAAGTGAGGAGTTTAAACTATTATTTCCTGAGGTCTGAAGATGATAAATGAACGTCATGGACCATCTTAATACACATTTTGTAAATCAAGGAGTCAGACTTCCACATTAGCTCCCTTTCAAGCAAAGATATACTTTTTTCCGGAAAGGAGGCACATAAATATATAGCTGTATATTTGTAAAATAGGTGTTATATATTATTATATCTGTCTGTCTTACCCAATGATTTATAGCCAAAAAGTGATGCATAGTCAGCAGAGGTAAGAGCCGTTAGGGCAACTTATGCAGATAACATATGGGGATGTTAAAGAGAACCTGTCACCATGAAAATGCTGTGAAATCTGCAGGCCGGCAGCATGTTATAGAGCAGGAGGAGCTGAGCAGACATATTAGAGGAAGATCTTCAGTACAACTTTAAATTTATTTAACTCTCTTCTCTATGTTTAGGAGTTAAATAGGAGGTCCTACAAACTGATTGAGAGCTAATGCCCTAAGCCAGTGATGGCTAACCTTGGCACTCCAGCTGTGGTGAAACTACGACTCCCAGTATGCTCCATTTATTTCTATAGAGTTCTGAGAGCAGCCAAGTAAGGGGGGCATCTTGGGAGTTGTAGTTTTACCACAGCTGGAGTGCCAAGGTTAGCGATCACTGCCCTAAGCTTTGCCATGCAGAGTTAGATTCTGATACAATTGAAAGTGCTGCCAGGCTCCTACCTCCAATTAAACCTATTAGTGGACACACATTTATCCACTAACACAAAAGTTCAGCATGTTGAATAGACAATTGATCCTCTACTGACTCCAACATTCTGGTACCTTAGTTAACCTTTTCCAGACCTCCTCCATACATGTACGGCGGAAGTCCAGTCTTGAAAGATGACCATAACTGCTGTGTGTCTGCTCTTGTACACAGCAGATACCAGTAGGTAATATCTTTGTTCGGCAGTAATGCAGATTGCAAACATTTACATAGTAACATAGTACATAAGGCCGAAAAAAGACATTTGTCCATCTAGTTCGGCCTGTCATCCTGCAAGTTGATCCAGAGGAAGGCAAAAAAAAACTGTGAGGTAGAAGCCAATTTTATAACATGACAGGAGGCTTCCTATTTTGCATTAACTCTCTTTACTAACTCCACAGCAGTAAAGAAAAACATAAAGAGTAACAAGTAAATCACTGCGCAGCATAGTATATAAGGGTCATGCTGCCTGTACACTTCCTCTTTCTTTACTGCTCCATCGCAGACAGGTCAGACTTTTTGCTCCCCTGGAGCTTTACTTACTTATTGTACTTTAATCTTGATTATATTTTATTATCATTTCCTTGGTTTCCCCAGGTTCCCCCACTGCCCCCTAGCCTGGAGTACCCTCCTGGGCTTCCTCCTTGCGGCCGAAACAGTTTGCGGCCGTTTTCGCGCCGGCCCGCTTCCAATCGCGGCCGGCCTAAAAATTTAGCCCCCGGCTTGCGGCCGACACTTGCTGCCGCCATTTTGGGTCGCGGACATCGTGAGATTTCGTGGCCATCTTAATTTTACCTCAGGCATCTCATTGGGGACTCAGTGTGGCTGTACTAACTTGCTGTCACCCCTGCATTGCTGGTTTTCAGCCCCTTTGTGTCTGGCACCCCTGTGCCTGTCTCGGATTACCTGCTCAGCATTCCATCTGCTTCAAACAGACTGCTACTCAGTTTTCTCTGTGCCTCATCTAACTACCTATCAAGCTCTATCCTGTGGCTGCGTCAGTCAGGTCAGTGCTGCTGCCTGTTTATTATTGTGACCTGCACTTAAGGGTCCCAACCCTGTGCAACCGGGGTGAGCCCCCACTATAAATACGCTGCTTATTGGGAGACTAGCTGTTTCAGTTCTCTCTAACTGGGTGAGCCCCAGTTTATAAGGTCACTACTATACCCTGCTGGGGTTTGTACTGGGCTCTGTTCCCATACTATTAAAACTGACCCTACACCTGTTCTCAAGACCTGGGTGCCCGTTTATTACTGTGCCTTTCGGTGACATACCAGCCTATCCTTATCATGGAAAATTCCCAGAATGCCCCTGTGGACTTCATGGCCATGTTTAACGCAGCTGTCGCTGCCTCTCTGGAGAAGGCACTCTCCAAGGCCCGAGCTTCGTCTCCTGACGTACCTAAAACCCGCAGACGTCCACGTCACGAGTCGGACTCCGATCGATCCGGCTATCAGACAGGAGATGAATCCCTGCCCTACAAAACGCCATGACAAAGGCGAGGATCATTCGCAAGGAGATTCGCAGAGTTCTCTGGCTCCATTCCATCCCTCTACGCAACCTGGCCAGGATTGTGGGACTCCTCTCTGCTTCCATTCAAGCCATATTTCCGGGTCCTCTCCACTACAGGGCCATGCAACGTCTCAAGGCGAAAAACCTACGCCGCAGACCTACTTACGACCAACCCGTCCCGGTGACGACGGAGGTTCGCGAAGAGCTGTCATGGTGGCTGGACAGCATGCAAGCCTGGAACGGCAAGGCCATATTTGGAGACACTCCAGATTTCGCTTTGGAATCAGGCGCCAGCTTGTAGGGATGGGGTGCCACCAACGGAACCATCTCCACGGGAGGAACATGGACGACGCAGGAGCTCTCCATGCACATCAATTGCCTCAAACTCCTGGCGGGATACTTCGCGATCCGCAGCCTGGCCCGGGAGAGCTCCAATTGTTGCATCCTCCTACGCATGGACAACGTCTCTGCAGTCCAGTACATCAACCGCCTGGGAGGCGCTCGCTCACGCCTGCTGTCGGATATCACGAGGGACATCTTCGACTACTGCCTCCCTCGCAAAATCACGTTACAAGCGGAATACCTGCCGGGAGAAATCAACCTCACAGCCGACTGGTTCTCTCGCCACTGGAGAGACGTCAGAGACTGGAAGCTAAACACGAGAATCTTCAGGGCCCTGGCAGCCCGGAGGGGTCCCTTTCACCTGGATCTGTTCGCCTCTCGCAACAATCGCCAGACCCCGGCATTCTTCAGCTGGCTCCCGGACCCGGAGAGAAAGGCGACAGACGCATTTCTCCAACAATGGCAGGCGACAGGAGCCTACGCCTTTCCCCCATTCTCCATGATTACGAGAACACTACACCAGACGCAACAAATCAAACTAGTTCTCATAACGCCCTTGTGGCAGAGCCAACCGTGGTTCCCAGACCTCCTGGCCTCCTCCTGCATGGATCCTCTCCTCCTTCCATCCTTCCAGGACCTGCTCACGGATCCCAAAGGATGTCTCCACCCCTGGTGGCTTGGTCTCTTTCCGGGGTTCCTGGCGAGTCAGCGGACTATCTTATGGGACTCATGGGCCCCGGGAACTAGACGCTGCTACCTTTCAGCTTGGGCCTCCTGGTCTACTTGGTGCATGGAACGGGACTCCGATCCATTTACGGCACCTGTTCCCATGATTCTTAATTTTCTTTCCTCCTTGTTTTCTTCTGGCCACTCTTATCGTTCTATCAACGTCGTTCGCTCCGCGATTTCGGCAGTCCATACCCCCGTCGGGGATCTCCCGGTCGGCAAAGACCCTCTGGTCTGCCGCCTACTCCGCGGCATGCGGCTCCGCCACCCCCCAGATACCATCAACTATGGGACGTGGGACTGGTTCTCCGTTTTTTCAGGGATTGGCTTCCGAATGACCGCCTCTCCCTTCGCCAACTATCCGCTAAGTGCGCTTTTCTCCTTTGTCTGGTGTCTTTCCGACAGGTTTCGGACGTTCGATGTGGATGCCTTTGAGTTGGCCCCTGAAGGAGTCACATTCCATATCTCTCGTCGCACTAAGTCGGGTTCGGCGTCGGTCTTTTACCCCTTTTTTCCAGACGACCCGCAGCTCTGTGTCGTGTCCACCCTCCGCAGGTATGTTTTGGTTACCTCCTCACTCCGTTCCTCTACGTCGGGTCAACTCCTAGTTTCCTACGTGCGCCCTCACGCCCCAGTCTCGGTCACCATGCTGGCCCGTTGGATCCGCTGGATCCTTTCCCTCGCAGGTATAGACCCCGCTTTCGGCGCCCACTCCGTTCGCGGAGCGGCGGCTTCATCAGCCTTCCTGGCAGGGGCGTCCCTTTCGGATATTCTCCGAACGGCGGACTGGTCTAGGGAATCTACTTTCCGTACCTTTTATTTTCGCACTCCTCCTTCTGCGGGGACGTCTCTTCTTCAGCGTTAAAATTGCAAAATAGGAAGCCTCCTGTCATGTTATAAAATTGAAGATTATGCTAGCTTTAGTGTACTAATAATCTTAATTTTAATAAGGACAGGAGGCGACTATTTTCCCTCCCTTCTGTTCCCTACTTTAGTAATCTCTCTATTTTTGGGACATATTCGGAATCTCTCACCCTCATATTGCCTTCTAGACGGACAGAATTTAGTTGTACTACATGCTTACACCTACCATACATTTAGCCACTAGACAATTTACACTCTGTTTGTAATGATTTAACTTTACACCATTCCGTTAAGGCCCACAGGCATGAACAGTTACGGTTCATTACCTGACCTATATTTTATACTCTCCTTTCAGTGTAACCCTCTTCAGGACCTCCACTGGTCGCTGGTTTGTTAACCTCACGACTCCATAGGATGGGATGAGGGCTTCGTTTGGTCTTACCTCCAACCTCGTTTACCAGGAGTCTCCTCAAGTTCCGCTCGTCAGAAACCGCTGTTGCAGTTTTTCGTTGTATTTCTGGATGTTCGAGCTCAATCGGGACTTGGATGTCGCTTCATATAAAGAGGAAGTGTACATGCAGCATGACCCTTATATACTATGCTGCGCAGTGATTTACTTGTTACTCTTTACGTTTTTCTTTACTGCTGTGGAGTTAGTAAAGAGAGTTAATACAAAATAGTCACCTCCTGTCCTTATTAAAATTAAGATTATTAGTACACTAAAGCTAGCATAATCTTCAATTTTCCTCCCCAATGCTGTGGTGAAATGTGACCACTACATCTGGGAGTGCTAAAATCGGGAGCTACATGCTTCCCAGCCCGGGCCGCCTTCCCTGGCTGAGATTAGGGAGTGTGGCCTGTACTAGTAGTAGGCCTAAGCCTGTACAAAACACCCATACTATAAAAATATTTATCTCGTGCTGCAAACGTCGTAATGGAAAAAATCATCAAAATGGACCATTTGCCATAATTTTTCACTTCACCTCACAAAAAATGCAATAAAAAGTGATTCACACTTAAAAATGGTATTAATAACAACTATTTATCGTCTTGCAATAAATGAGCCCTTATATACCTCCATAAAAATAAAAAATAAAGTTATGGGGAGTCAGAATATAGCGATGGAAAAAAAATGATTTATTTAATATTATAGAAAAACTATATACAGTTGCAAGAAAAAGTATGTGAACTCTTTGGAATGATATGGATTTCTGCACAAATTGGTCATAAAATGTGATATGATCTTCATCTAAGTCACAATAATAGACAAACACAGTCTTCTTAAACTAATAACACACAAAGAACTAAATGCTACCACTGTTTTTATTGAACACACCATGTAAACATTCACAGTGCAGGTGGAAAAAGTATGTGAACCCTTAGATTTAATAACTGGTTGAACCGCCTTTGGCAGCAATAACTTCAACCAAACGTTTCCTGTAGTTGCAGATCAGACATGCACAACGGTCAGGAGTAATTCTTGACCATTCCTCTTTACAGAACTGTTTCAGTTCAGCAATATTCTTGGGATGTCTGGTGTGAATCGCTTTCTTGAGGTCATGCCACGTCATCTCAATCGGGTTGAGGTCAGGACTCTGACTGGGCCACTCCAGAAGGCGTATTTTCTTCTGTTTAAGCCATTCTGTTGTTGATTTACTTCTATGCTTTGGGTCATTGTCCTGTTGCAACACCCGTCTTCTGTTGAGCTTCAGCTGGTGGACAGATGGCCTTAAGTTCTCCTGCAAAATGTCTTGATAAACTTGGGAATTCATTTTTCCTTCGATGATAGCAATATGTCCAGGCCCTGACGCAGCAAAGCAGCCCCAAACCATGATGCCCCCACCACCATGCTTCACAGTTGGCATGAGGTTTTGATGTTGGTGTGCTGTGCCTCTTTTTCTCCACACAGTGTTGTGTGTTTCTTCCAAACAACTCAACTTTGGTTTCATCTGTCCACAGAATATTTTGCCAGTACTCCTGTGGAAGATTCAAGTGCTCTTGTGCAAACTGTAAACGTGCAGCAATGTTTTTTTTGGACAGCAGTGGCTTCCTCTGTTGTATCCTCCCATTAAATCCATTCTTGTTTAGTGTTTTACGTATTGTAGATTCGCTAACAGGGATTTTAGCATATGCCAGAGACTTTTGTAAGTCTTTAGCTGACACTATAGGATTCTTCTTCACCTCATTGAGCAGTCTGCGCTGTGCTTTTGCAGTCATCTTTACAGGACGGCAACTCCTAGGGAGAGTAGCAGCAGTGCTGAACTTTCTCCATTTATAGACAATTTTTCTTACCATGGACTGATGAACAGCAAGGCTTTTGGAGATACTTTTATAACCCCTTCCAGCTTTATGCAAGTCAACAATTCTTAATCGTAGGTCTTCTGATAGCTATTTTGTGCGAGGCATCATTCACATCAGCCAATGCTTCTTGTGAAAAAACAAACCCAGAACTGGTGTGTGTTTTTTTTTATAGGGCAGGGCAGCTGTAACCAACACCTCCAATCTCATCTCATTGATTGGACTCCAGTTGGCTGACACCTCACTCTAATTAGCTCTTGGAGATGTCATTGGTCTAGGGCAGTGATAGGCAAACTGCGGCTCTCCAGCTGTTGTAAAACTACAAATCCCATCATGCCCTGCTGTAGGACTGATAGCTGTAGGCAGACTGGGCATACTGGGAGTTGTAGTTTTACAACAGCTGGAGAGCCACAGTTTGCCCATCCCTGGTCTAGGGGTTCACATACTTTTTCCACCTGCACTGTGAATGTTTACATGGTGTGTTCAATAAAAACATGGTAACATTTAATTCTTTAAGCAGACTGTGATTGTCTATTGTTGTCAATTCAATGAAGATCAGAACACATTTTTTGACCAATTTGTGCAGAAATCCATATCATTCTAAAGGGTTCACATACTTTTTCTTGCAACTGTAAGTGTGGTATCATCGTAATCGAACTGACCTGGAGAATCAAGGTACTAAGCTCATTTTTGCCACACAGGGAACATCATAAAAACAAAACCCATAAAACTGTGGCGGAGTTGCTTTTTCTTTCCAATTCCACCCCATTTGGAACTTTTAGGGAACTGACATTTGTTTGACATCCCTAACCTCAGTGGTCGACTGCTTGTCCTGATCTTTTGCCGAGCAAGAGTAAAGTCTATTTTCTAAGACAGTCCAAGGTGCTGTTATCTAATATTGGCATCTAACATCTACATATCATTCTCCTTGTACCACCACCGCAGTGATATCCTTCAGAATTGCCTGCTTCCAAATTGATTCCAAATCTGGGTTTTCTTTTTCTAGTTTGTGTCCATGTGTGAGAATAAACACAAGTCCCTGCATTCATGTTCTAAAATGTAGGAGAATGTATTCAAAGAAGAGTAAGCAAAGAAGTATCTCCCCAAGTGTCACCTTCTGGAAGTGGCTCTCTCTGAGTCAATGTCAAGCCTTTGAACACAAGGGAAAATAGCTAAGCCATACACCCATCCACAGACTTTTTCAGGGTGTTTGTCTCTCGACAGTACAAAGCAGAAGAATAATTCATATCTTTGTTCCACTGATTATTTCTATTACAGAGATTGGCATTATTGGAAACCCCTCTGCCACAATGACATGATACTCTTTGAGGCATTGCTTCCCATGTGGATAGTATTACCAGACACAAGTTCTTACAGAGGAGATTTCCTTTGTTTATACTGGCACTTCATTAATATCTAGGTGTTATGTGCTTTTTTTTTTATTATTCTCTGGTAAAAGAGTTCATATCCCTTCATATGTTAATCTTTTTATGTCTCAATATTATGTAATGTCTACAATTAATTTCTACAGACTTGAAAAGTCAGTGCTCGGATCTGTTCTTGAAATCAGTGACTGTACACAAGTATTAGATAAATAGCTTCATTCCCAATGGGTAGATTAACAGGACAACTATTTATCATACAGAATATGGGAACTTTCTCCCCTGTGTATGTATTTTATTAGCAGAAAATATTCAAACAATTCACATCCAGTTGAGAAGTTTCAAATCTGCAACATGTTAGACAATAAAAGACCATAAAAACATTTCATAGAACGTCCAGCAATTATGTGAGCAGCAATTTCACGTATTCACAGTTGTGCTCTGTTCTTCAGCCCCAGAGGGGCCTCAGACATTGTGCATTATCATTACTCCAGGAGGTAGTTCTGAAGAGGGAGTAGTTTATATTGGGTTATGGAATCTAGAAAAAAACATTAAAAATGTATTAATTGAAATATATACTGTACATCCACATATTGTCTACGAATCTGCAAACATCCAAAAATAAGCATATTCCTAGGTCGTTCCATATACCTATAAAATCTTTTCCACACATCTATAATAGCCATTACGCTGCATGAACCATTCTCTCCTACAGTATCCCCAATTACCAACGGTAGGTACAGTATGGAAAGAAACATTCCTATCTATAAAAATAAAAAAAAAAACTTAAAAGGGTTTTTCAACATTTTAATACTGATGACCTAGCCTCTGAACGGGTCAGCAGTATCTGATGGGGTTGGGTCCACCACCTGGGACTGTTTGAGAAGGTACCAGTGGTCACAGTAGCATCACAGCCTTCTCTTAGCTCACCAAACGCAGCACCGTACATTTTATAGTACTTGTTATCGCCCTCAGCCCCATTCAATTCTATGGGGCTGAGCTGCTCCTAAGCCATGATGAACATGGAAAGGCCTGTGAGAAGGCCGCTGCACTCACAGGATCTCCGGTGCTTTCTCAAACTGATGGTCAGTGGCCCTAGGTGTTGGACCCCCAATGATCAGATACTGATGACCTATCCTGAGGATAGGTCTTCATTATAAAACTCCCAGAAAACCCCTTTAAATCATGGTTTCAGTATAAATTGACGCTATATTTTCCATAAATTGTTTTTTTCTACTCATGACTAAGTTGTAGAGCTGCAGGACACTATGTTAGCAAATTGTCTACTTGGGGATTGGGCAACATTAAAGGACACGGGTTGACTAGGAAGCCAAAGAAATAACGATCATAAATCAACAAACTGTAGGAAAATGCATCCCATATGATATGTCATAAATGATAAATATACAGATATTTCCTGGAGCTTGCTGCTTCTCATTAGCTTTATTATCTCTATAAATAACGCTATCCTGGGATATGAACGGCTCTTTAAAGACAAAAGAATGTGACATTGCCGCTTTCCTTTATATCTACCTCTGTCATCTTTACATTGGTTACTTTAATGTGTAGGTTCATGTTCTGATTCATCTTTTGCATGTATGTACATGTCATAAGGCTGATTGTTTATTGAGTTCTATAGGATGCATTTTCTTGAAAGGGATTGTACCATCTCAGCATTTCTGGTATATTGCTAGGATATGCCACAAATGTCAGACAGGTGCGGGTTCCATCTCGGGGAACATCTCTTATCTCCAAAACGAGGCCCCTGAAGCAAAGGAGCACATTACGTGTGTGCGGCAGCCTCTCCGTTCACTTCTATGGGAGTCTAGAAAAAGCCGAGCACACTCGCCCGGCTATTTTCAGAAGTCCCAAAGCAATGGAGAAGATGAGGCAGGGCAAGCATGGTCACCTCACCTCTTCATTCACCACTATGGGATTGCTGGAAATAGCTGAGTTTGTGTCGACTATTATCGGAACTCCCATAGAAGTGAATGGAGGGTGGATGTACATACATGCTTATCATTTCACTTTGAGGGTCTCATTCTGAAGATAGGAGCAGGTCCCATAGGTGGACATTTGCAGCATATTATAGCGATATGTCATGCCCAGATTGGATAACCACTTTAAAGGAAGGTAAATACAAAGGTGGTAAGACTGATATGAAAAAAGTAACTAGACTAGGTATATGATTATGATATACATGAAAACTGCATATTTTGGTGAATTCATCATTCTTAAATCTCCCCATCTACCCAAGACATGACTTTAGCAGGAGTTTTTGTGTCATAAGCAGAAAACATTGGGGGAGATTTGATCAAAACCCAAACAAAGGAAAAGAGTGACGGTTGCTGATTGCAACCAATTAGATTTCACATCTCATTTTTTATATTGAAAATGAAAAAAAGCAATCTGATTGCTTGAAATGAGCAACTCCATTATTCCTTTGCACCAATTTTGATAAGTCTTCTCTTCAGTAAGGATAGGCATGGTTTCGGACTCAGTTCTGTTGATCATGTACTAATCTGCAACAGTGGTTTTCAGACTGATCGGTTTACCAACGTGATAAAAATACAATACAAAAGGCACAGAATGTAGCAATGGATTAACATTTAAAGGGGTATTCCAGTTATATTACGTTATCCCCTGTACACAGGATAGGGGGTAACTATTAGATCGGTAGAGGTCCTACCACTGGGACCCCCACGATCACAAGAACGGAAGTGGAGGCAACTGAAATTAACTGAGGCCAGTCGGGCATGCCCTCAGGAGCTCTATTCAGTTCTATTGGAGTTCTGCTATACCCAACGGACAGGGGAATGACAATACAACCGAAATACCTCTTTAGGAGCTTCTCTGGCCCATATGGCCTTAAAATGTTTGTCTGCTCATACATAATAAAGCAGAACATACCGTAGCAGGGAAGTTTTGACAACATCTAGCGCCCCCTGTCGCCTTCCCTATGTCCTTCCTTGGGAATCCTTTCACCAGAGCCACCTAAGTCTACTGTGCATGTTAGGAAATTTGGCCCTAATTACTGGTTTTATGGACCTTTTATAAAAGCACACTTTTTTTTGTCTAAAACGAGTGCCAATCAATATAGCAAGTCGATCTGTACCTCTATATACATAGAGCAATCATTGGCACTATGTGCCTGAACAATCGATAATGCTAGCATTCGGGCACAAACAGTTCCATGATTGTCCGAAGCACCCCCCAGTTTACACAGGGATATGAGCCGCCGATAAAAGGAGATTTTGTAATGCAACATAAAAGATGTGAACACCCGAAAAATCTGTGTTTGCTGGTTTTATCGATGGCAACATTGCACGGAGTGTTGATTGATTGAATGTATACAGATATACTTTTGAACACTATTTAGCTGTCACGAGTCCTGATAAATGCATAGTCCATTCTCATCTACAGGGGCATTCACAATTCACTTGGTTCCAAGTTTCTATTTCTGATTATTTCCCTATTACTATAATTATTTGCATTCTGTGCCATGACCTCTACAACAAGCGCTGTATAATGATGCAGAAAAAAAACTATCGGGTGCAGAATGCAGTGCATTGTATCACACAAGCTAAACCATCACCAGCAGCAGAAATCCGAATGCTGCTCTGGACTGCATGGGGAGCAAAGAAATATATCTCAGTAGTGACTTGACTTTTTAATGTATGTTCTACAGTATGTGAATGTAAAATGTCCATTTGTGAAGTTACGCTTTACTAAAGCTGCATGTGTGCCTTGTTGTTGCAGAACAATGGAAGTCAGTTGCATGAAATTCCAATAATTGATTATCTTAGATTAGCAACCAGTGGCCTCTATACATAAATGTTCTCTAGTTTGCATAACTTCTAAATGCATATAACCCACAATTGCTACTGAGTTGCAGGTTTAGGACATGTTACCCTCTAGTCTAGGGATACACAACCTGCAGCCCTCCAGCTATTGCAAAACTATAACTCTCAACATGCCCTGATAGCTGTCCAGGCATGCTGGGAGTTGTAGTTTTGCAACAGCTGGAGGGCAGCAGGTTGGGCTGTCCCTGCTCTGGTCAGAATGCTGCTGGTCAATGACCTCTGTAAGCCTCACTGCTGGATTTCATGTTGTAGAAGACCTTCAGATGCTTTTCATTCCTTAAAATCACCACTCCGCTTTTAGTTGGGATACTGTAATGGCTCATATCTATCAATATCTGTGTGTGCCAGATTCTCATTACAGCTCAATTCCCAAACATTTTTCTTAAGGAACTTTGAGAAATGGAAGGCATTCTCAGTTACCTTACATGACTTCTATGTCTTTCACATTTAGAAGCATGAACCTCTCCTATATAGTTTTCTTTACAGCCAAACACTATTAGATTAATGAACCATGCCCATAGAAACCACTTAATAAGAAATAGTCTTCACTTAGAGTTTTAGAACGTGTTTATTAAGTAAGTAGCCTTCGGACACCAATATATAAATACATAATGTGCTCCTGCATGCTATTTTATCAGACCGAATGCCACCAAAGGCCACTGCAGTGTAAACAGAGTGAACGTGGTCATAGGAGAAGTTACAGGTGTAAATACAAAATGTGACCAGCTTGCCTGTTAGATGACCCATGCATAATGACATATTAAAACTGAGTCCTTCACCTGAACAAGCTGGGCTCCCGAAACCCTCATTGCAAAACCATACACTGCCATGTGAGGTTCTTGGCCATACAGCATACTACACCATTAAGTGGATTTAAAGTTACCTGTCAATCGCAATGCTTTAGACCACTACTAAAAAAGTAACTTTTACCACTGGCTGATTATATTATAAACCTAGCACTCAACAGCAGGGTGGAAACTCCCAATCTGTTTATTGCCAACTTTGCTAGAAAGGTCTCTGCTGAGGAGCTTCACAACTCAAATCACCTTATGTCCTGTCAGTGCAAATTCTCTGCAACCCTTCTCTGCCACGGAAAGGCTGGGCCCAATATACTTATGCTTTAGTGAGTTACTATGGGGTGGGGTGGGGTTGGGAAACACCCAGATTTAAATGTAACCCTCGCCACAGTGTACATAACCTTTCACCTTTAAAAACAGCTTTATAAAGGTTCAGTGTTTGGATTTATATTGAACCTATAAGTTTGTTGATTTAAAGAGGTCTGTAGTAAGTATTACAGTATATCACAGTCATCCTGCCGCTTAGCATTACAGCACATAGGTACTAATTAGCGTTTACCGCTTACCTAGCAGCCATTTCTCCGAGACACACTCCAGGTCTGGCGGTTTCTTCCCAGGAAACATTCCGATGCATACCTTGGCTGGGCGTAGCGTCTTGCACACCTTACCACCGCATAACTGCACCACATCAGAGAGCTTTTCACAAGGAGGCTGGCTGTTTGGAGATATGAAGATGGCCGGCACATTGGAGAACAAATCTTGATGGTACTCTCCTGCGGATAGATGATGCTGCAGTCTACAAATCTGTTCGAGGAAAACAAATTGGAGGAATTTACAAAGAACACCATTTCTCTTTTAGTGTTACTGATAATTTTTTTTTTATTTGCTGTTTTTCACATTGTTGGATTTCAATTTTACATTTCTTCCTCTTCCTATCACCTCTAGTAGGAAAAAGGAAATTGTTTCTCTAGCCACCTATGAACCAAATGTTTCCTGAGCACACAGGTTTTCTCCGTACCTAAAGTCCCCACAAATAACAAAACAAAATTAAAATATAGGAACATCTGTCTAAAAGATAGTATTTAATAAGCTATGCACACATTTGTAACCAATTTTATCACACCAATGAATCTAAAATATAAACTTCAGAAAGTCTTGATCAAAAATCTCCTCTGCAGACTTGTGTCTTCAGTATTACAGGTTACAAACAAACTCTGTGTAGTCTCATCTTGCAGTCATACTCCCTTCTATCTGCCGCCGACTACTTGCTCATCTGCTGGGACCGATGGATGGGAGTATGACTACAGGGTGAGACTAAACAAACCCTTGTTAATGGTTTCTTGGTAAAGAAGAGTTCTTTAGCCTAAAAATGGTCCATATCCTCGAAGTCACGTTGCAAACATGCCCGGTCAAAAATGAAACAGGACCTTCTGCTTCTGTCTAAAATAACTGTGCGCGTCTGTAGACAGGACTCCAGCATGCACAGATTGCTCATAACACTTAGCACAAACTGTCTAAAATTGTGTAGGTCCCCCATGAGCTGCCAAAACAGTTTGGACCCATAAACACATGGGCCCGAACACCTTGAAGTCTTTGACATGTTCCTCAAACCATCCTGAACAATTTTTCCAATGTGGACAGGTGCACTATCCTGCTGAAAGAGTCCACTGCCATTAGGAACACAGTCACTCTAGCCATATACTTGGTCTGCAAGAATGTTCAGAACATTGCCAAGTGCATCACACTGCCTCGGCTTGCCTTCTTCCTGCAGAGCATTGTGGTGCCATCATAAAGTGCGTGACACATACAGACCTGGCTGTCCACAAGATGTATAAAAAGACATAATTCATTAGAGAAGACCACTTTTTTCCATTCTGCTATGGTCCAGTTCTGATGCTCACATGCTTATAATAGGCACTTCTTGCAGTAGAGAAGGAACAACATTAGTGTGCTGACAATTCTGTGGCTTGGCATCCCCATCCTCAGCAAGCATTGTGTATACTGAAACCTATCATGGGCAGCATTAACATTTTCAGCAATTTGTACTACAGTAGATGGTATCAGACCAGACAGGCTAACCTTCTCTCCCAACAAACATCACTGAGCATTAAGTAGCCATACACCTGCAAGCTGGTTCACCAGGTATACCTCCCTGGACAACTTTTGGTAGGTCACTGCATACTGGGACCTTGTCAAAGTCACTCAGATCCTTAAATCCACTCATTTTTCCTGCTACCAACACCTCCATTTCAAGAACTGACTGTTCACCTGCTGCCTTATATATCCGACCTCTTGATATGTGCTATTGTAAGACGATAACGGACGTTCACTTCACCTCCCAGTGGTTTTAATGTTCAGTATATAGTGTTGCATTCTGTTGACAAGACGAGAATTGAAAAGGGAGCAACAGCAAGCAAAGGAACGCTTGTAACTCTATTGTGCAGGTGGATTTATGCAGGTGGACGCAGTGAGGTTTATTCAGCAATATTTACTGCATAGTCTCGCATACATTTTAATGATATAACACAAGTAAAAATGGTTGCTGAACATGCTGAACTTTTCTCCACTACAATGGTCTCTGTATCCAACGGACCAAGCATCATCCAATTAACAAAGGGAAAAGGGACACTTCCATTAATTTTTGTAAGCACACATTAACAACCTGTATGTGTACAGTCTGCAATATTCTAAATAGAAAATAGGTGGATGATTTTCAGGATATACTGTAGTCTACTGAAGTCACTCCATGAATTCTACTTCCTTTGGACTTTTAGCATGCCAAACAGCCTAACCTAACTCCGTCAGACCATGACGGCAAATGGAGACAGCCCCCTTGTAGTGGTTCAATTATATCATCACATATTACACTAATCAATGCCATGCAAATTTTTATGACAATTGAATTTTTTTTTTTTAAACAGCTAAATCAAAATTTCAGTCTAGAGCAGTGTATCAGTGAGACAAGCGAATATTGTGAAAAAGTAGTAGAAAACAAATCTATACATATTAGATATCAACATGATTGTACTGGCCCACAGAATAAAAGTAACATGCCAGTAATTTCACAGAGAACGTTCTAAGTTTAAAGTGCAAAAAACAATGCAGAATTGAAAAAACTATTACCATCCCAAAAATGTTAATAAGATATTTATGAATAAGTTTTATGGACCCTAAAATGGTGTCTCTAAAATGCAATCCACCCTGCAAAAAAAAAAAAAAAACTCATACAGCTACACTGACAGAAAAAATAAAAAGTTATGGAAATAAATTGAGATTATTTTTTAAAGGAGTTGTAAAAGAATGGGGGTTGTGTCTCCCCCCACTTGGCCGGACCTGGAAGGAAAGATTACATACCTGCTCCCTAGTGCAGGCTCTCCTCTCCTTCATGCGTGTGATGCTCCATTGGGATCCCTCAATGTTAACATCCAGTTTGACGTCGCATGAAGTCAATCACAGGCTGCGACTGGCTCTCCTTAAGTCATGACAAATTGTCACATGATGCAAGGAGATCCGGTCTCCGCTGCAGCAAGTAATTGGCTGCGGCAATGTCAAACCGGATGTTGACATCAAAAGAGCCCAGCAAGCATCACAGACCAGGAGGAGAAACAGCGAGAAGCCGGGACCAGAAAGCAGGTAAGTAATCTTTCCTTCACAGGTCCAGCCAAGTGTGTGTGTGTTGGGTTTTCAAACACCCCCCTCATTTTTGAACAACCCCTTTAAGCAAAATTGCCCAGCCCTAGCCTGTACTTTTATTTATTTCATGCTGCAAATATAGCACCAACGTATTTCATATGGCAGTCCCAGTCTCACAATCCAATGTCCTTATCCCAGACAGGCACACACTAGCATCAATGTTATGGAAGCTGGCTAAGTTACCAGAATGTTTTTAGAGGGTGGGAAAAAACTAAAATACCTGGAAGAAACTGATTAAGAGATATGAAGAACTCTGGATTCAAAAGTCTTTTGCGGGCTCATTTGTGCAAGAATTTTGCGACTTTTTGCAATTTTACACCAGTCACTCCAGTTTTGAAATATGGGTGGAGAAATGGGTGTTATTTTATTATTTTTTTTAACGTTTCAATCACACTCCAGTAGAAGGGTGGAGTAGGAAAACTAGAGTGGCTTTTCTAGACAAAAATGTTAGGTTTAACATATTTTATTTCCGTGTCTGTTCCTTTTTTTTTTTTTTTTTTGAGGTTCCATTCATTTCAATGGGTCCGCAAAAAAAAACCCTGAAGTTAAGCTGTGTGCATTCCATGTCCGTTCCACAAAAAAAAATAGAACATGTGACTGTTCTATTAGGGGCCAGTTGTTCCGTTCCCAAAAAATACAGAATGCAAACTGACATCATCCGTATTTTTTTAAGCCCTTAGGATAAGGGCTCATGCACACGACCGTATTTTGTATCCGTGTCCGTTAATTTGTTTTTTTCTTTGCAGATAGGATGTGGACCCATTCATTTCAATGGGTCCGCAAAAAATGCAGATAGCACATCGTATGCTGTTTGCATCCGTATGTCCGTTCCATAGCCCCGCTAAAAAGATAGAACATGTCCTATTCTTGTCCGTTTTGCGGACAAGGATAGGCATTGTTACAATGGATCCACAAAAAAAAAGGATGCAATACGAATGTCTCACGGACGTCATCCGTATTTTTTGCGGATCCATGTTTTGCCGGACCGCAAAATACATATGGTCGTGGTGTGCATCAGCCCTTAGACAAATTTATCAAACAGCATACGACATTTGATAAATCTGACATAAGGTACACCAACACAGACTCGAGGAAAACTGACTTTGAATATTCCCCCACAATCTCCATGTAGATGTTATAGGTTATCCATAACTGGATTAGAACCCAGGCCACCAGTTCTGAAAGGCACAGCGCTAAACAATAAGACACTATACTGCCCACGTGTCAATTTTTTCTTTTCAGTTTTTGGCTTTTTTTGTATTATTGTCTTGGTATATTTATTTTAATCACAAGAAGCCCTGTATATTGGAACTGAAACGTGTAAAGTAAGAGACAATTCTGAGTAGTTAAAAATAAATCCTTCCAGTCAGCCGAGACAAGATACTGATAAATCACCGACCGGTAGGAAAAAGAGAAGAAAGCCATTTGTTAGCTATTTCAGAAAACATGACCGACCCCAGATGAAGAGCATTTTTCAGTATTAAGAATGTGTGGTGAGGTTAACATGAATAATGTTTGGATTGGACACATAAGACTTCCTCTGTGTGCCAAGTTAGTGAACTGTACTAATAGGGTAATTTATCACATCTAGAAGATGTGCTACACCTCTCATGTCTGTGCTCAGCGGAGTCCACAATGACATGTCTCTTTATTAAGCAAAATAAACAACTACTTCATCTTCCCGTCTCATGTCATAATATGGACCAATAGAACGGATCAGCAGACAGAAAATGTATGGCTAAAAGGCATATCTTACATACCAATCTCCCCCAATGCTTGCAAGGAAAAGCCAGTGCAGTGGAAATACATTTGAAATACAAAACTTAATTAATTAAATTAAATTAATTTTAAATACATTTTCAAATCAATCAAATTCTACTTCTGTTTTTGTCAGCCATGGCCCAATGTTCATTCTGATATACTATAGAATACGACAAAGCCTCTAAACGACCACCAGAAGAACGTGCGCGGAGTCGACTATTATATTTCCAGCATAACCTACACTAGAGAATCTAATCCCATCAGTTTCAACCCTAGTGGAGCAGAGTGACCAAAGAAAAGACATGACCAATCATGCGGACATGCTGGTGGGATAGGTTGTGGACTGCCCGAGCAAAGAACTAATGTCCTATTTTGCTCCTCGTGACTGCTGTGACCTGACCTGACATGAGGAATGAGGGAGGGTTGTGCGGTTATAACAGTATTAGGAATATGGAACGCAGAAGACATTCATATTAGGTGAGGTGCAAATAAATTATGTTAGAGGTTTGACATCGATTACATGGCATACTGGAAAAGTTATTTGCATTTTTTTTATTTTATTTTTTGCATTTTTGATCATGTTAAAATGAATAATGACTCCGGCCAGCAGATGGTGCATTCACACACAACTTGGACATCTCAACCAAGAATAGTCAGCTCCTCCGCAAACTCCTTATCCATACAGCCTAATATGATGACTTAAAGGGGTTATCCCATCTTAGACAATTGGGGCATATCGCTAGGATATGCCTCCATTGTCTGATTATAACCGATATACTTCTCAAAACCAATGAGAGAATCATGTGTGAGCGCCAACTCAATAAATCCGATAAACAACAACACACATATACGTACATCACAAAATATTTTATTAGTTCATCACATAAAAAGACAAAACCTTAGACATAGATAAATATATATGAATAGCAGCAGTAAAGTGGCATTACTGCGAATCAGCGCCCCACCAAGGTACCAATATGGAATGTTCCATTCTCTTTTATGGGATTTCTAAGAACAACTGAGCAAGTTTGCATACTGGGAGTTGTAGTTTACACAACAGCTGGAGGGCTGAGCTATAGAATATACTGTATAGCAATTTCTTGCAATTGAATGTTCTGCAGGACTCTGCTACCCATGTTGTGGTTGATGCCATAAAAATATAGTAGAAAGGGGTTAAATGGCTTGGAAACGATGGTCTGCACTTTTTACCCCAGGACAGCACCATTCTTGTCCATGGTTTTATTTTTTCTTCTCATTTTATAAATGGATTTAGTCAAGTAAGATAAAAGAAGTATAACTTGTAAGCTTTAGCTACTATGTCTTATGTATGACCGACAGTTTTATTTTTAGTTCATTTGAGAAAAAAAACACATACACCCATTTCTGATAGTATACTGCCTATTCACTAAAACAAATGAGCAAGTGAAATGGCAGGGTACAGCTGAATGTGCCATATCTGAAGAAATTACTCTGTAGGTGCTACTAGTCAACAAGAAATTTCTTCTGCATTCTGAATGTGTGTTCTGTATCTTTTCGTGATCAAAAGAAATATGGTGTTAGGCAAATACTATACAACTGCATTTACAAAAAACTATTTAAAGGATGGGATTTAATAAATGATTTTTTTTCTGGATTTCAAAACTAGAGATGAAAGAAAATAATTGAGAACCTTAGCATCAGAAAGTCATCATGAGTGAATCTTCAAATAGACCTATTGCTCCACAACTACTTTTAAGTTATTTGATTTACCAAGTCTGTTGAAAATAAATTCTGATCAAATTAGCCTGTGTTTATTGTAGTATAGCTGTTATGCTGGTGGCCCGTGCCCCCCCCTCCCCCCACTCCACTATCCCACTCCACTATCCCACTCAACCATAAAAAATTGGGGCTAGTGCTTATAGTGAACTTCTCTGTGGTATTTCTAGAGTTAATCTTTCCCTCTGTCCAGCTGCTGATCAGGTCTCCTATTTATACTGGGCTGTTGGTTTCACCGCTTTGCCTCAGCTTTAGGTATTCTTGTGTTTGCTAGTTCTAGTGAAGATGTGCTTATTCTGTCTGCCCATGCATGAACTCTGCCTGTTTATCGACGCTGATACTCTGCTGCATGCCCTGACCATGGATTTGTTTTACGGATACACATGAACTCTACCTGCTCTGATTTTGACCTGACTTAGAGTATTGTCCGCTCTTTTGGTGCTTTGCATCGGTGTCTCTAACCCCTGAGAGTCAGCTGCCAACTACACCTGGACTATTCCAGGAGGTAGTGACCTGGTTGGTTCCCTGCAGTAAAGTCTGGGTCTCTGTATATGGGTTAAAGGGTGACTACCAGAGGACCAACAGGACAAGGCCTTGGGTTTATCCCAAAGTCAAACCAGTTAGTTGGCACAGTGGGTCCACACCACTGCTCGTTACAATAGTTAATACTTGAGATAATATTTTTTACTTGAAACAATTTGGATATGATTTTCACTGATACGGTCTGTGCGCACAAGACTGACTTCTTGAAGCAAAACTGCTGTTTCTTTAGGCAGTGAGGCTATTTTGCAATGGATATACTAAATTAATAATGTTATTTTGACCTTTTTGGGGTATTCCAACAATTTATTAAAGAAAAATAAACTCAGTTTAGAAATGCAATGAAACGTAAAATTGCAGAGTATACGAAAAATGTGTAAATCTGAAGTTTATATATAAATGTAAACAACATTCTGCAGGCAGACTGAGCGGGAGGTGAGCAGACTGATATATCATTTTGTGGGAAAATATTCAGTATAACTTGTAATTTATACATTTATATCTGTGCTCATTCTGGGCTTTGAAGTCAAGGAGGCAGTCCTATCAGTGATTGACAAATATCTCTGTGTACACAGTCATAGAGGAAAGGCTGTCAATCAGTGATAGGACCGCCTCCTTAACGTCAAAGCCCAGAATGAGCAAGAATTTAAAATAAATTAATACAACTAAGGCTATATGAACACAAGGAATGGACATTAGACCAGTGGAAATCTGTGCTTTGGTCTGATGAGTCCAAATTTGAGATCTTTGGTTCCAACCACCGTGTCTTTGTACGACGCAGAAAAGGTGAACGGATGGACTCTACATGCCTGGTTCCCACCGTGAAGCATGGAGGAGGAGGTGTGATGGTGTGGGGGTGCTTTGCTGGTGACACTGTTAGGGATTTATTCAAAATTGAAGGCATACTGAACCAGCATGGCTACCAAAGCATCTTGCAGTGGAATGCTAATCCATCCGGTTTGCGTTTAGTTGGACCATCATTTAATTTTTCACCAGGACAATGACCCCAAACACACCTCCAGGCTGTGTTAGGGCTATTTGACCATGAAGGAGAGTGATGGGGTGCTGCGCCAGATGACCTGGCCTCCACAGTCACCGGACCTGAACCCAATCGAGATGCTTTGGGGTGAGCTGGACCGCAGAGTGAAGGCAAAAGGGCCAACAAGTGCTAAGCATCTCTGGGAACTCCTTCAAGACTGTTGGAAGACCATTTCAGGTGACTGCCTCTTGAAGCTCATCAAGAGAATGCCAAGAGTGTGCAAAGCAGTAATGAAAGCAAAAGGTGGCTACGTTGAAGAACCTAGAATATGACATATTTTCAGTTGTTTCACACGTTTTTGTTATGTATATAATTCCACATGTGTTAATTCATAGTTTTGATGCCTTCAGTGTGAAGCTACAATTTTCATAGTCATGAAAATAAAGAAAACTCTTTGAATGAGAAGGTGTGTCCAAACTTTTGATCTGTACTATATATATATATATATATATATATATATATACACACACACACCTTACGCTAATGCTGCCAGAATTTTTTACTTTTCTTGAAAGATCCCTAGTCTGCCCTGCTATAATCCCCCAAAGTTTTTGCGCACAATATGTTAATACGAAGCATCAGAACAGGGAGGAAGAGATGCCAGCGTTTCTCAGTAGGTGTCTCCTTCTCCCCAGCTATGATGCAGTCCACTGCCATTGGACCGCTCAGTAGTAACATAATGGGCACCAAAACTTTAGAGGATCACAGCAGGACAGGCAAAGGGTCTTTAAAAGAAAAAATCTGGCAGCATCAGTGGAGGGTACTCCGCATGTAAAGGTACACAAAAACATACTGTGAAGGGTCCTCTTTAACAAGGATCTGCTTTCATATAGTTATCTGTAAGACTGGGTTCATATCAGCATTAACCTTTCCGTTCTCCTTCTCCATTGTAGGAACAAAAGGATGTAAAGGACGGATTTGTCACATAACTGAGCCGAAAGGAGCCTACGGACCCCATAGACTATAATGGGATCTATTAGCTTTCCTCTAAGATTTTTGAAGCTGAGACAAAAGTCCTGTGTGTAGGAAACCTAACGGACTGCATTATAGTTTATGGGGTCCGTAGGCTCGGTTCGGCTCAGTTTTATAACGAATCTGTCCTTTCCATTTTTCTGTTCCTATAATGGAGTAGTGCCTCCCCAACAACTGGGGTGTGGCCCACCAGTGAGGTCTGTCTCTCAGTTTGAGAAGAACTGTTTTATGCTGTTGCTGTTTTTGCAATCTCAAAGTCTTTATACTGATGGCTTTAAAACTCAGGCTTTTTTTCATATTTAATTTGCAGATTATATAAACGTGTGTAGCAGCAACTAACATAATCCACCATAATGTCATTTTACCATCATATAAGTGACTCACAAAAGCGCCCCAAAAAAAGGGAAGATGAACAAAAAATTCTGAAACTACCAAAAATAAGCAGCTATTTTTCACAGGCTGCTGTTGGTTCTGCAACTACGGTACTGAGACCATAACTGGTCAGTGTGAGGAAATAAGCGAGAGACCTTCGACTGCTACAGTGACTGAAAGCTCTCAGTCGTTGATGGAGGTGGTTAGTACCCACAGTGAAACATGTAGCTTCAGCCCTAGCATTGAAGAAGTGGAGCCACATACAAGTGCCAGCATATCTGAAGTACAAGAAACTGTAGAAAGAGAAGACACTGGCACTGTCTGTATAGAACATACAGTACTTTACTTGGAGAAATGTATGTTACAGATAGGGGACATTTTCTCATTACAATAACAGACCCCAACATAAAAAAATGGCCCCTGCAGACCTAAAGGGCCATTTCCCAGAGATAACAATAACAGGTGTTTCTTTGAAAAGTACTATGACAGACTTAAGCAGGTCATAATATTCCAGTCATGTCATTCTCCAAAGCTAAACATTGCTTATTGCGAGCCATGCTGGTTATTTTGTGATCGTAAAAAATTAGGCTTTGAACCAACATGGGCTAAAGGAATCTAAAAATGGCTAAGGCTCTCAGACAAAATACAAATTCATGAAGCTTCCCAAGCTTGTATTGTATATAACCAATGGAGAAGAAAAAAAATTATAGATGAGGAGACTGCAAAAGAAATTTTAAAAGAAAAACTTTTGCCGACAAGTCCTTCATAGAATAACCAATGTGACCCTAACCATGACAAAGTCTAATCTAGATTTCTGTGGTCACATAGAAAAAATAGGAGAGAGTAATAATGGCAACTTTCTCTCAGTTGTAGAGCTGCTCGCATAATATGACCATGTTTTGAAGGAGCTACTCCAGTTACCTCAGGAAACAGCTAAATACCTAAGCCCCAAAATACAAAATGAAATAATAGATATCCTTGCAAAAAAAGTTGAATAAGGCATTGTGAGTGAAATTAAAGCCTCCAATAGTTTTTCCATAATTATGGACACAACACAAGATGTTTCCAAAGTTAACCAATTAAGTCAAATATTCCGATATGTGACTGCAAGCAGAGACAAAAGCCAAAGGGCAACTGCTATAAATATACAAGAAGCGTTTTTAGGTTTTCATGTCGTAGAAGACCCTAGTGCTGCAGGAATTGAAAATGACATTATAGTAGAGGTTTGCAGCTATCAAAATTTCGGGGGCAGGGTTATGATGATGCTGCCACCATGATTGGAGTATACTCGGGTGTTCAAACTAGCATTCAAATTAAAAAGAGAAATGCCTTGTACATTCACTGTGCAGTCCACAACCATAATTTAGTTCTACAAGATGCCGTGAGCCATGTACCCGATGTGTCAAGATTTTTTGAGGCGATACAGAGTTTGTATGTTTTTTTGGGAGAAAGTATCACCCGATGGTCTGTTCTTCAGTCACTAACCACAGAATCCTCTGTGACCCTAAAAAGATTGTGCCCTACATGATGGTCATCCCGCTATGACTCACTGCTTGACCTACGCTTTCGGTTTGTTGATGTCCTTAAGGCACTGTCTAAATTAATATTGACTTCTACCAAAAGTAAAGAGGGGGAAGAGGGCAGGGTCCTTAGGAATAAAATTGAATCTTGAGTTTGTCTTCATACTTGTTCTACAGAATAAAATTCTAGACATGATAAATGCTAAATCAAAGGTTCTGCAGTCAGAACATATGGATCTGTGCAATGCTGCCCATTAAATTCATAATGCCATTGAAGCTCTTAGCAGTTACAGAAACAAATTTGAAGATGCTAAAACAACTGCCATCACACTCGCAGAGAAGTGGGGAATTCCTGCAATGTTTGTGAATAAAAGAGTGTCCAAAGTAAAGCGCCATAGTGATGAGCTATGTTTGGACGAAAGACTGCAAGACCCAGAGAAGCGATTTAAAACTGCAATTTTTTTTTGCTACATTAGATGTAATAACATCACAGTTGTCAAGCAGATTTGGTAGCATGAACACTGTAGTTGAAAGATTTCGGATCATTCAGCCACATGTGCTGGCGACTGAATCAGACTATACCTGGTTTCAAGCCGCACTGCAATTTCAGTAGTATTATCAAGATGACATGTCTTCAGATTTTCCAGTGCAATTGGTTAGTTTTCTTAACACACTACAAAATGAGATCTCTGAGCTCCACACAGTTAAAGTTTTGGCACACCTTCTTATAATTGACAATGATGCTTTGTCATCTACCCTACCGGTTGTATGTACAGAATTAATACTTTTCCTCACATTATCAGTGACGGTGGCATCTGCAGAAAGATCATTTTCCAAATTATCTCTGATTAAAAATTACTTGAGAAACAGCATGTCACAACAACGGCTTTCTGGCCTTGCCTTTCTAAGCATTGAGAATGAAAGAGCAAGAAAACTGGACATTCCAGCTATTGTTGACAAATTTTGCTGAGTCTAAAGCAAGACGGCGCAACTTCTAGTAATATGTATTTTGCGTGAGTGAGCAGCTTGTTGGGTACAGGGAGTTATACTATCAAAAAGTTCATACTAACCCAGTTCAATTTGTTCAATTTTTGTTTTACTAAACAGTTAACTAGTTTGGTTTCACTATTATTTTAACTGCCTTCTTTTTGGCAACAATGATACAGATAGTCTACAATTAATAAAGAATTCTTATGTCAAAACACAACAAACTCCTTTCAACTATTTGAAAGTAGCACTGTTTTCTGCACAACAAAAGGTTTATATAAAAAAGGCAGATGTTACCAACATCAAAAATACTTAATATAATTACTAAATGCTACCATCTCCTTTCCTACAGTGAGAACAAATTGGTTCCTTTCTACTTGATGCCTCCTCGTTGGACTTGATCGGTTAATTTTCACGTTTCATTTGGATTTCTGTTCTGTTAAGAAGCACGACTTGTACTTATTCACAATCAAATTTCTGTAAGTAAAAAATGTATTATATTTAAAATTTGTATCTAATTATGCACCAGACTGACCGCTAATATACTGTCATTACCATCTTTTTAACTGTAGGTGACTTACCAAGATATGGGTCCAGACGGTTTATGCCTTATGTGGGGAGTCGCATATTTTATATGGTAGCAATAAATACAATTAAACAGCTATCTGTCCTATTTAATATTCTACTACAACGCATTCAAACCTATAGTGGGCGGGGGCTCAGGGTACCTAATTCATAGTTACGCCACTATATACACTCACCTAAAGAATTATTAGGAACACCTGTTCTATTTCTCATTAATGCGATTATCTAGTCAACCAATCACACGGCAGTTGCTTCAATGCATGTAGGGTTGTGGTCCTGGTCAAGACAATCTCCTGAACTACAAACTGAATGTCAGAATGGGAAAGAAAGGTGGGCTACAACAGCAGAAGACCCCACCGGGTACCACTCATCTCCACTACAAATAGGAAAAAGAGGCTACAATTTGCACAAGCTCACCAAAATTGGACTGTTGAAGACTGGAAAAATGTCGCCTGCTCTGATGAGTCTCGATTTCTGTTGAGACATTCAAATGGTAGAGTCCGAATTTGGCGTAAATAGAATGAGAACATGTATCCATCATGCCTTGTTACCACTGTGCAGGCTGGTGGTGGTGGTGTAATGGTGTGGGGGATGTTTTTTGGGTACACTTTAGGCCCCTTAGTGCCAATTGGCCATCGTTTAAATGCCACGGGCTACCTGAGCATTGTTTCTGACCATGTCCATCCCTTCATGACCACCATGTACCCATCCTCTGATGGCTACTTCCAGCAGGATAATGCACCATGTCACAAAGCTCGAATCATTTCAAATTGGTTTCTTGAACATGACAATGAGTTCACTGTACTAAAATGGCCCCCACAGTCACCAGATCTCAACCTAATAGAGCATCTTTGGGATGTGGTGGAACAGGAGCTTCGTGTCCTGGATGTGCATCCCTCAAATCTCCATCAACTGCAAGATGCTATCCTATCAATATGGGCCAACATTTCTAAAGAATGCTATAAGCACCTTGTTGAATCAATGCCACGTAGAATTAAGGCAGTTCTGAAGGCAAAAGGGGGTCCATTAGTATGGTGTTCCTAGTAATTCTTTAGGTGAGTGTATATACATACATACACATATATATATATATATATATATATATATATATAATGTCTATGAACATGTTGGCTATTTTGAAACAGAAACAAATGTAAAATAAATACGCTAGGAACAAAAAGTACCCGGTTTATTTCTGGTTTACTTCACAGGACTACATAGTCTTCTGAATTCATTCCAACCTAACATTATGGGCAAAGGGGATTTAGATTTTAAAGGCAGAATGTGTGACAAATATGCGGCGCTGACTTATTTTGGGGTGATGCCAAAGCTATGACACCAGAGGGAAAAACTACTCCTACATTTAGCCTAGGGAAAAACAAAATGAAGGAGATTTACCATGAGAGGAATGTCTAAAGTCATGTGTGCAGGAGGGTGTATTGCCATCATTTGCACAAAATGTAATGTTTGATAAAACTGATGCATCTTTACATCTAGCACTTCTGTTTTGAGATGTTACTCCACTTTTTATGCTACCTCTTTACTGGAATACGATTGTGACAATTTGTTAAAAAGTCTCTGTTGATAAATCTTACTTAAAAGGCTTTTCCAGCTTTATGCATGTTTTTAAATTTCAAGCCCAACCTGTTGTACCTGCTAAACAAAAACATACTCACCTGCTCCCCAACGCTCCAATCCATCTCCCTGGCTCTCTTCTGTGGTCTTCTGGTCCTTGTCCTGTAAGCTTCTGGATAAATTGGGTTTCAAGTGCTGCCGCAATTAAGGACTGGCCTCAGCGATGACATGTTCGCAAGAGGCATGTGATTCAGCAGTGACGTGTTACTTTGGAACGGTCACGGAAGGTGTACAGGAAACAAGAAAACACTAAATGAATATACGACTCACTGGATCCAAAACTAAGGAACAAAAAGGGAGACCCCTGCATCAGACCTGGCGCTCAGCCTATGCAAAAATCCCAATGGTACCTCGACTGTATAACACCTGAACACCCTATAATAGTGAGGGGACACGACCACCGGCTCCATACACTAGATACGGAGGGAGTCAGGGTCACCTGGGATCCAGCAAACAGAAAAACACAAATGAATGCACAACACTTATCTTGTAGAAGACTGGGAAGTAGGATCAGCATGCACACACACTCCAGGAAGTAATATAAACCGCACACTGATGCACTATGGGGAGGAATTTAAAGGGATGCAATCAGTACAACTACATGACAGCTGAGAAAGGCTAACGAAATGAGGAACTGAAAGCAAAACAAAGGAAGCTCAAGGAGGAGGTTCTGAAAGGCATCTGTCAGAGCTTCTCAGATGCCTGGTGGTGACAGGAACACATCATCACTGAAACCAGTCATTGGCTGCAGTGGGGAATGTGAATGCATCTGAATGGAGGTTACAGGACAGGATTGGAAGACAGCAGAAGGGATCTGGTAGCTGGAAACAAAGGGCTGTGACCAGATGAGGTTTTTTGTTTTTTTCAACAGGTGCTACAGGCTGGGCTTAAAATTTAAAAAAGTGCACAAAGCTGGAAAACCCATTCAAATCAGCTTGAAAAGCTAACCACATCCACTTTCCAAGACAACAGTGGAAACATAATGTCTATGATGTTGGAAAGCCCCTTGGGTCTACGATTTTCTAATATTAAAAATATTAAGGACCGTGAACTCTAGATCGGTGGCGAATAGGGATCAGCAAATCGACTTCGGATGCTTCATCTGAAGTCGATTCGCATGAAGCCTTGTTTTAATACTGTACGGAGCAGGAGCTCCGTACAGTATTAGAATGTATTGGCTCAGATGAGCCGAAGTTATTGCTTTGTGAGGTCTCACGAGACTTCGTGTAATATCTTTGTGGATTAATTATTACTGTAAAAAACCTTGATACAGAACTCTGATTTGGTTCCAAGGTACCACTTGGAATCGAACCTGAGTTCTGTGGCAAGGTTTTTTTTACAGTAAAAAATTCTCAAAGTTATTACACAAAGTCTTCGCAAAGTAATAACTTCGGCTCATCAGAACCAATACATTCTAATACTGTACGAAGCTCCCGCTCTGTATAGTATTACAATGAAGTTTGATGCGAATAGACTTTGGAAGTAGTCAACTGCGCAAATTTAACCCCTCAGACGTCGTGGTCAAATGTGACGATGGCATCTGGTAGTGCAAACACGCGGAAGCATGCACTCCCAGGCATGCACCAGCTCCCCCTAGCAGGGATCGGGACAGTATGTGCAACAGCCTCAATCCTCCTGAATGATCTGACATAGGTTCCTATTGGCTCCATAGGAGCATAGCGTAAGTCTCATAGGCCCCAATGCTGATGATTGCTCATTTACCTTCCATAGTGAAACTATTAAAAAGTGTAAAAAAAAAAGAAGAAAAAGAAATATATAAAACTGCTTAGAACCCCCCTTTTCTCGAAATCAAAATAGATTAAAAAAAAAAAAAAAAACACCCATACTATTAAAATATTTAAAAAATATTTATCCCATATGGCAAATGGTGTAAAAAGTCATACACACTCCAAAATGAAAAGTATGAATGAAAAATACAGATCCCCCCTCCCGCAAAAAATGAGCACTCACACAGTACCATACAATTAACTACAAATAAAGTTATAGGGTTCAGAATATGGCAATAAAAAGAAAAAAAAAGATTTTCTTCAAGGTTTTTCTTTTTCTTTCAGTATTAAAACACAAGAAACAAATATAGAAATGTGGTATCTCCGTTATCGTACTGACCCAGAGAATGAAACTTACAGGTCAGTTTTACTGCATAGGGAACACAGTGAAAACAAAACTCATAAAACTGTTTTTTTTCCCACCCAATTTAGATTTTTTTTCCCCAGATTCCCACTACATTGCATACAATATTAAATGGCGCCTTTAGAAAGTACAACTTGTCCCACAAGAAACAAGCCTTTATACGGTTATAAGAATGGAAAAATAAAAAAAAGTTTTGGTCTGGAAAAGGCAGGAAGTGAAAAATGAAAAGGAAAAAAAATTAAACCCCCCCTCCCCCCCGGATTGAAAGGGTTAACTGCTAATTGAAGATTAATATACTTTACTCACCTATAGAACACTGACATATTCCACAGCGCTTTACAGATATTAGCATTGCTTGCTGTCTCCATTGGAGCTCACAATCAAAGTTCCCGATCAGTATGTCTTTGGTGTATGGAAGGAAACGGAGGTAACTGGAGGAAACCCATGCAAACATGGGAAGAACATACAAACTCTATGCAGATGTTGTCCTTGGTCAGGACCTAGGACCCCTGCACCGCAAGGCACCACTGTGTCACAGTGAATTAACTTCAGCATAGATAGAAGGTAATAAATGACATGCAAGAAAATCTTTTTAAAAAGAAAAGAAATGTCATGCATGGGCAATTCACAGAAGTGTAAAAAAGTATAAAAAGTGAATGAATGAAACACAGATATATAAAGCCTAGACAAAATCTACAATAAAAACTATTGGCATAGCAAGAGCATGCTATAGATTTCCATCAAGATCTAGATCCAGTTACGTTCTTCTTGAAATCCCTTCCTTACTAAAGGTTGACTTTCTTGGCCTTTTCACATGAACTGCTCTACTCCACATATCCGGTGATCTCATGTGCCCTTCCACCATAATTGTCTCTTCTGAGCTTTAGACAATGGGGTCTGAAGCCTCTAGGGAAGGTAATTTCCTTGGTGTAAGAGCAGAGGTTACACATGAAGATTCCACATATGACTGCTGTTAACAAATTAACCCCGCACACAAGAAGCCACACTTACCAAGGATGTCTAATATTTAGACTGTGTAAATGTAGACCAGGTGGTCACAAGATGCACCAAATTTATCACAGTGGCAAATGCTGTATGATAGATTTGGCAAAATTTTTCTTAATTTTTTGGCTTGCTTTAGGCTATTATGTTGGCACCAGAAAAGGACTGCACGGCAATAATAACTGTGGCAGAGTTTACTGCTCTCCTAAAGCACTTTTGAGTATCCCCCCTCCCAAACAGTAAGTGTGGCTCACACAGTCATTTTTTTTTTTGGCACAAACACATAATAAAAGTCTTTGCCCAAAAAATGGCACAAACAACTGCAGAAAACTGGCACACTAACCTTATTAATTCGGAAAAGTGGTGACTGATGTTTACAATGTCCAGGCTAGTTTTGCTGCAGAGAGCATTTTGTATCTGGAATTTCCATGTTGGCCGTGGTTAACAAAATTTCTGCCAACAGAGACATGCAAAACGGATAATATAGAGGGAGGCCGAAATGGAAATAATGCAATAACAAGATCAGGGTCTACTGTGAAAACAAGTGCACAAAAATAGGAAGTTGTGTGTGAATACATACAAGCACGAACACTAATATATGGAAATCTATGTCAATGACGACAAACTGGTGCCATCCAATCTACAGCGCTTGTGTGAACGGTGCCTTAGCCATTATATGGTACATACAAGGAAGCCATGCACTCATGATATCCAGACACTAAGTACACGATTACACAAGGTGTCTCTGTTTATTTAAGCAAAGGGTTAAGGGTTGTAAACTACTAATAGAAAAACTTCCCTTTAAACGAATAAAACTCTCATCAGTCTCACAGTACCTGGCAACATGCAGATGGATATTGCAGGGATAAAGAAAACAGGTTTCTTTCCAGGACAAACACACATCAGCCATGTTACTGAAAGAGAAAGTCTGGCTGGAGTGGTGGGTCACGGATATAGAGATAGGAAGGGTCGCTCACACATAGAAGGCTAGATACTTTCCCAGGACACATTCTTTTCCTATCTGCCAGCTAATCTGACATGACACCAGAAAGGCCTTCTTGATTTATCTGACCACATTCACAGGCAGTGGAGACCACTCTTTATCCAAGCAAGATCCCCGCAGAACACATGGCACAGAATGCAGTTTTAATCAGTAGTAAAGGCATCGCACAGTGTATTCAGCCAGTGCCAAAGGCCACAGTTTAGAATGAAAGCAGCAAAAGAGATGGGAACGTAATTATCTCGTGGCCATAAATAACTTAATAAAAAGGTCATAAATCTGACTTCCAGGACCACGCATTTCAGCAAGTGTATGAAACATGCCAATACAAGGAAAAATAATCCGACAACCTGACGTTTGAAATAAGAGATCCGGACTGCTATCAGAAATTATCCCTGGGATCTTGGGAGTGAAGGTCACCCTCCTGCCCTATGCACTGGACACAAAGCCATGAAATAAAGTAGACGAACGTTCTCAATTAACTACAGGCCATGTTTCCACAGTAAAGACCTATGTGATTGACAACCCAGGGCCATAGAAAGGCATGTCATTGTAGCATGACACCTTTATTGGGATTTGAATCCGATGGAACAAACAATGGAGTCTATTCATACAAGTGGAAACTGACCCAGCTGTTATTAGTATACTTCTGGTGAATAATAAATCATCTAACTCATGACTAATTACAACTACAACACTCATCATTATTTAACAACATCTGCCACGACTGTCTACTAAGTGAAATGTGCTGCATGGTATACAGTACAGACCAAAAGTTTGGACACACCTTCTCATTCAAAGAGTTTTCTTTATTTTCATGACTATGGAAATTGTAAATTCACACTGAAGGCATCAAAACTATGAATTAACACATGTGGAATTATATACATAACAAAAAAGTGTAAAACATATGAAAATATGTCATATTCTAGGTTCTTCATTGTAGCCACCTTTTGCTTTGATTACTGCTTTGCATACTCTTGATGAGCTTCAAGAGGTAGTCATCTGAAATGGTCTTCCAAGAGTCTTGAAGGAGTTCCCAGAGATGCTTAGCACTTGTTGGCCCTTTTGCCTTCACTCTACGGTCCAGCTCACCCCAAACCATCTCGATTGGGTTCAGGTCCGGTAACTGTGGAGGCCAGGTTATTTGGCGCGGCACCCCATCACTCTTCTTCATGGTCAAATAGCCCTTACATAGCCTGGAGGTGTGTTTGGGGTCATTGTCCTGTTGAAAAATAAATGATGGTCCAACTAAACGCAAACCGGATTGAATAGCATGCCGCTGCAAGATGCTGTGGTAGCCATGCTGGTTCAGTATGCCTTCAATTTTGAATAGACCGAACGGAAAGGTCCATCGATATGGCGTCTTCTTGGCTCTGAGCCAGTCGGTCAAGGGCTTCAGGTTCCTTCTTTTCTTCAGGGTAGAGGGGGCCAGATCTTGATAGACAGCTATGGGAACCCCTTCATATGTTAGGTCGGTGAAGTTCCTTGCGGCTTCCAGCACTGCCGTCTTAATTTGGTAGTTAAGGAACCTACAAATGATGTCCCTAGGCGGCTCCGATGGTTTGGGCTTGGGTCGCAAGGCCCTGTGTGCCCTATCCACTATTATTTCTGTTTGCTGGTCTGGGCCCAAGATGGAGCTGCAGATCGCCGTCACCGTCGCAGGGATGTCCACTGCTTCAACGGTTTCGGGTACTCTCCTGAAGCGCAAGTTGTTTCTGCGCCCCCTATTCTCCTGATCCTCCACTGCGTTATGGAGCTTGCTGACTGATGTTCCAGGACTGCAGTTTGGCGAGACTCCAGGGCCACAACCCTGTCTCCTATATGGTGGACATCGTGGCGGAGGGCTGTTAACTCACTCAATATCGTCTCCATAGCCTTGCTGAGGGATTGCTTCAGGAAGCGACGGGTGATCGGGAGAGCTGTCTTGCAGTGAGAATCTTCAGTATTGCTTTCTCCCTCGGGCACCTCAGTAGAGCGTTTGTTCGTCCTGTGAGACGGGGCCGGCGCCATCTTAGTTTCTCTGGCCGTGCCTGTGGCGGCAGCCTTTTTTTATAAATTTGTCCATATCTCCGCTATTATTCGGAGGTTTGAGGGCACTAGGGTTATCTCAAGCCCTAGGGTGACCAATTTTGACTATTGTCACGTCTGTCTGCTAGCGTTGGCTGGTGCTGTGCAGGATTTAGTACGGAGAGCTCCTGACTATGCGGCCATCACAGTCCGGCGCTAGCTCCGCCCCCCTACTTGCACATATTCTTAAGACTGAACACTTGTCAGTTATAAGTGGTCTAGATGACTGGGAAAGTGAAAATTCTGCTTAAAGGGAACTTGTCACGTTGAACCTGGTGTTTGAGCTGCAGGCAGCATGTTATAGATCAGGAGAAGCTGAGCAGATTGATATATAGATTTGTAGGAAAGGATTCAGTAGAACCTGCACTTCATTTAAATTCCTACTCATTCTAGGCTTTGAGGTCAAGGAGGCGGCCCTATCCGTTATAGAGGGAAGGCTGTCAATCACTGATAGGAACGCCTCCTTGACTTCACTATGTAGAAGCATTCCACAAAATTGTATTTTTTTTTTTACAATGGGAGAAAATGGCTGACCTATGTCTATACAGTGGCATACATTGATTCTAATATGTGCTACTGTAACCAGCAAAGTCCACTATAGACAATGGACGAGCTATGTATAGTTCTAAACAGCAATACATCAGCAAATCTTGCGCAAGTGCCCTACGCTTCTATGGGAAAGGGAGAGGAAACCCGTGGAAGCATATGGGGGGAGCACACAGTGGGGAAGTGCATTATTGTGATGTAAGTGGAGAGGGCCAGAAACCTAGGCAGCTTAGGGAAGGTGCACAGAGCAGGGAAGGGCAGCAGGCTTGGGCACTTTCAAAAGCAAAGTCCGCCCTGCTGGGCACTTGGGAGCAGTCACAGAGAATCTGCCAATTCTCTAATGAGACAAATGACATCCTTTAGACATGCCTGTGCAATGTTCTGATGACAGTTAGAGAGTGAAAACTAAGTTACACACTCCCTTTAAACATATACTGTTAGTGGTTGATTAACTACCATATATGGCCGACGTGGTCAGCAGCCACAAGCGGCAGGACATGTTTTATGTGCCGTCGGATGCGCATAAATCAAGTGCAATCATCACAACTTTAAGGGTACGGCGGCCACAAGGTCAGGTTTACTGATGCAGTTGTGGAAGCTAAAATCAGGAGTGGATCATAAAATAGAAAGAGAGTAAGTATAAAGGACACATATGACTTCTCTTGAATTCACTCCTGGTTTTGGATTCCAAAACTGCATCAGGAAACCTGACTGTGTGGCCCTATCCTGAAAGTGCCAGGTCTATCTCAGAATCTTATTTACCCATTGACTTCTATTTAGAAATGAGATGTTGCAGTTCCTAACCACATCATGACCGCAACACAACTGTGCCATGTTGGTCGTACCATTAGGCTAATTTCCAACTAGCTGAAAACTAGTAGCATCTGGATGGTGAAGTCTCATTAATTCAAATTAATCACTCTGCAAGAAAAAAAAGACCCCACGTGGACACCACCCAAGTTCAGTTTTAAAATTTGCCTTTGTTACCCCTCCCTGTTCTGGTATTAATGACCTAAGAGATAGGTCACAAATATCTGAAAGGCGGAAAACCCTTTTAAATATACAGTCGATATAAAAAGTCTACACACCCCTGTTAAAATGTCAGATTTCTGTGATGTTAAAAAATTAGACAAAGATAAATCATTTCAGAACTTTTTGCACCTTTAATGTGACCTATAAACTGTACCACTCAATTGAAAAACCAACTTAACAGGGGTGTGTAGACTTTTTATATCCACTGTATTTATGCTGATACAAAAACACAAAAGTTTATTTTCTTCAAATACTCTAGCTCCCACTCCTTCTTGGATTGTTTTTTCCCAAATTTACATCATTTGCAGTTTTCCCTTATCCCCCATGCTTGAATCCTACTTCCTGGTTTGTCATGTGACCTCAGTCCTATCATGCCTTAGGGCAGTGAGATGTATCCTGACATCAGGACATGTGACACCAGTTTATTTTGTAGCTCCACACATCCAAAATGATCTGTATAACTGTGCTAATATTCATAGTTATGTTTATATCTCGCTCTCTTATCCATTTACCTAATATCTATCCATCTCTCATATCTCTCTCTCTCACTCGTATCTATCTTTCTCTCTCTCATATCTATCTCTCATCTATCTATCTTATAGTTATCTCATATCTATCAATCATCTATCTTTCTCATATCTATTTTTCTCATATCTATCTTTCTCATATCCATCAATCCTTCTATCTATCTCTTTCTACCTCTCTATCTGCCTATGCATCCATCCATAACTGACACTACACATAGCGGAGTGGTTATTAAAGGGAAGAAAAAGAAGTGCTGTGAGCATGTGCGTCCTAAATTAGAAGGTTGATTTGCCACAGGGCACGATGGCAGGCTAATAACTTTAAAATAAAGCAGATCCGATACATAGTGGTATTTGGTAAAAGTGATTATAACAGTGATATCTGTTGGGCGGGATACAGTTATATTGGCGGCACAACCCCTTTAATAGTACACTAAAATAGACAAGTGCTGCCTGCCCCATGCTATAAAGTGCCACTCTAAATCATAATTTGACACATTTTATGTTTCATGCGCAATTTAAAGCATGGAAACCAGAACGCTTCTTGCTTCAAGTATGTCAACCTCGACTGATCAGAAAAGTATGATGGGAAAAAAATTAAAATTATCGTAAGCATCAAGATTAGCTGGCATGATTAATGAGATGACAAGAGAACAGATCAAATGCTGCTTTCAATTAGCCTGAGAAAACATGAGCATGGCCTTGTTTGGTTTGTGGAGATGGCCATTCGCTGCTAGATGTTTAGAAATGCAATACCATGATAGCTCCATAAACAAATGTAGCCTATATATCTGTAACCAGTGTCATATACCACAAATAAACAGGTGAGCACCGCTCTCTTATCATGTGGACTGTATGGTTGATCTATGGTAAAAAAGCAATTCGTAGAGCCCGCACCAGTCTGTCCTAGTCTCTCTTATATCATCTTTCTGTATTGTCATTTTTAAAGAAAAAGGGGGATTTTATCAAGTCATGCACTCCAGAATACTGGCTTCAAAAAGTCTCAAAATAGGTGTGAGGCATGTGGAGTTATGATTTCATTCCTGCCATTTGCTCCAGGAGTGGGCAGAGGAAATCAAACTCCACAGGGGGACCCCGATTCAAAGGGTGGCCCTGTGTTTATCTTTCACACCCCACTCAGCCACACTGGCAACTCAGCTTCTCTGGCAGGATGAATGCTGGTGGGGGGGCCAAGTTGGTAAACAGAACAAAAGAATCCATCAGACATCATGGAACCGGGAGTTCATAAGGGATTATGAATTGCCCGTCCATCACAGGAATAAACCAGTTACATATCTGCGACCCTGGGACAAAGACGGACATGCCCCTGGTCGTCGTTTGGGGGTCGGGTGCCAGGAAGGGGAGATACAGAGATCTCCCAGTAGGAACCTAATAACAGCGCCATGTTTGATCTCCACCTGTAGCCGGAACCCAGCCGGATACGGTGCTGCCAGAACCATCACCCTGTGATCTTCCGGGGATGCGAGGTGTGGTATTCGTCACAATAGGGATTTGTAGCTTTTTAGGCTCATGTGTTCAAAAATTTCGAGACATTATGCATTTTTACTCAGTTTACTCAGTCCAGGTTTGAAAATATCGATTGGTTAACCCCTTCCTGACCGGACAATTTTCCATTTTCTTTTTTTACTCCCTGCCTTCCTGGAGCAATAACTTTTTTATTTTTCCTTTCACATAGTAGGGCTTCCTTTTTTTTTTGCAGGACAAGTTGTACTAATATTGCATGAGGCCTTGCAGTGCTGGGGTCCTAGGTTCAAATCTAACCAAGGACAACATCTGCATGGAGTTTGTATGTTCTCCCCATGTTTGCATGGGTTTCCTCCGGGTGTTCCGGTTTCCTCCCATACTCCAAATACATACTGTGAGAAATATAGATTATCATTTATTGGCAGCCCTGATAGTCATTTGATTCACCTTTTGGCATGTACACAGTGAGTGTACATGCAAAATATCTTCTCCCCTCCCAACCATCTCCTGTCAGCTAGCAAGGGAGGAAGCCCCAGGGGTCCAGGCTTCAAGGAGGCCCCAGGTGGATAAAGTCACACCTCAACCAGCCAGGTTGGAGACAAGCTATTCCTGCAGGAAAACCCCCAGCAGGAGGTCTCAGCCCTTGCCCACACTGATAAGGAACTTTGATTGTGAGCCCCATTGGGGACAGCTTGATGCCAACGTCTATAAAGTTCTGCGCAATATAGTAGCGCTATATAAGTGAATAAAAAAATAAATAAATACAATGTAATGAAAACTCTGAATGGGGTGGAACTAGCAAAAAAAAATAAAAAAAATCGATTCTGCCACAGTTTTGTGTGTTTTTACAGTGTTTCTTATGCAGTGAAAGTGACCTGGATTGGTACACCCATGTTTTAAAACTGATAAAAAAATAAAAATAAATGGCTCCCCTTTCTTCATGACAAATGGTCACATGAAGCAAGAAAATCCGGTCACCACTACAGTTGCAGGTGATACCTAACCAGATGTTTACAGAGAGGGAGCCCAGTGGACCATTGTAGGCCAGGAGAAGGAGTGGGGAGACAGGGTCAGGAAGCAGGTAAGTAAGCTTCCCTCTACAGGTGAAGCCAAGTGAGGGGAGGGATATAGCCACCCCCCCCCCCCCCACCATTCTTGTACAACCCCTTTAATATGGAATGCAGTGTTAGTATATGCCAGATGTAACAGGGACCATGTCTTTCAAACTTTCCACCTTTGTCTCAACAGTCCACACAATATTATCCCAAAAGACCTGGGGATCTTCTAGATTATTATTTTTTGACAAATGCAAGGTGACCCTTTGTGTTCTTCTTTGTCAGCAATGGTTTTGCAACTCTCAAATGGATGTCAATTTTGCCCAGTGCCTTTATACAGAGGAATCGTGTACAATACATTGACCTTAACTGAGACAAGTGAAACCTGCAGTTTTTATATGTTCATCTGGGAACATGTGAGACTTCCTGGATATGACATTGATGTTCCCTTGGTGAAATTTTGGAAGGTTCAACTTTTCCAAGTTTTTTTCCATTTGCGAATAATGGCTCTTACTGTGATTTGCTGGAGTCCCAGAGTCTTACCAAAGGCTTTATAACCCTTTCCAGACTGGTAGGTTGAAATGATTTTGTATTTGAATCTCATTAAATCATGGCATCATGTGCTGCTTTTTGGGAGCTTCTAGCCTGCTTCGCACTGCCGGACAGGTTCTATTTAAAAGATGTTTAGATTCAACAAGTCTGTCAGTAATCATGTCTGGTGTGGCCAGTGAAATTAAACCCAAATGTCAACTGACTGGTAAATAGTTAACTTAGTAGATAAGGGGGCAATTACTTGTTCACATAGTGCCAGGTAAGGCTGAAGAGCATTTCTCCTTAAATTAATTAACTTAAAAAAAGCATTTTGCGGGAGATTTATAATCTCCCATGCGACTGAAAAGTGGTGTCAAAAAGTTGAAAACTATGGTTTTGCTACTTTTTAAACTTTTTAATTACTTTTTTACAAATTTGTCACATCTCTTCCTTGTACGTCAGCAAGGGTGGGAAGTGAGTGTGGCCAGCCCCCCAGACAAAGTTATCTTAATTTACACCAGTTGTCTGGCGCAAATTAAGCCAAAATTCTACGTTCGCTCTCAGCTTTTGTAGATTTTTGTTTAGGTGCAAGGATTGCAGGAGAATGAGCCTAATTTATGATGAGGCCTGCACCTTGTCATAAATGTGGTGTGTCCTCCAGCAGCACAGGGCAGAAAGTGCCAGTTTTGATACATCTTTCACATTGTGTTTACTTGGGTCATCCTGGTTTTAATAGAAAAAGTATTTTGATTATCTAAAAAATTCTAATGTGACACATATGCAGAAATGATGTTGGAGACGTGATAGAGAGCGCTATGCATCAGCCACTGTTTTCACCAGACGAGCCTTTGGTGGTGGTGGTGTTACAGTGTGGGCAGGTGTGTCTAGTCAGTACAGAACTGCCCTACACTTTGTGAATGGTACAGTGACAAGCCCATAGCTCTGTACCCCAGAAACTCAATGACCCGAGGGCCGCCCTTTAAGAAGAGTGGGATGCCATGCCTCAGCAGAGAATAAGTCATCTTAACTCATAACTATTTGCTTAGTTAAATCCAGGTGGCGAATTATTATTTTTTGGACAGGCAGTGAACTAATGGTATACTGTACAATACTATAGTATACCGTGTACTATTACTAAGGCTTTTGTATTTTCATGGCATTTATTTGTTTATTTTTTATGTAAAATCATTGGCGTAACTAGAAAAGCCTGGGCGCCATTGAATGTCCACGCCCCCCCCTCCATGTTACCCATCCACTGGTCATGTAAGAAATATGAAAATAAAATGTTTACTAGCGCAGGATAGAAGGAGTCAATGTTTACTTTAAAGTATACTGCCCAGGGCCTGTATGCCCCCTTAGTGTCCAAACACATTAGTTATGATGCTTATTGTCCCCAGACAGTTGGATGCCCCCCTGGGTATTCCCACTCAGTAGTTATGCTCCTTTAGTGCCTTCACACAGTAGTAATGTCCCCTTAGTGTCCCCATACAGTAGTTATGCCCCTTTAGTGCTAAACACAGTAGCAGGCACGATGCTGGGCTGAGTAGGAGAGCATAGGCTGGGGAATAATCCTCTCCTACTCAGCCCAGTAGGTGCGATGATGTCACTGCATCACACCTGCTTGGGAGAGCACCGTACTGGGCACCCCTGCCAGGGTGGTAATTCTGCCACTGTGTAAAATTAAAGCAATGATACCAGGGTTAACTAAAACATAAATGGGTACTCCCGATTTTGAGAACTTTTTACAATTAATCAGTACTGTGCCTTACCTAAATAAAGAACCTGCTCCTGCCATTTGGTTCCTAGTGTAGAGGCTCTTCTCAGCAATGTTTTTGGTCCCAGGCCTGTACACATCCTGATGGGATCACGTGTGCTGCAGCGGCCAATTACTGGCGGCACATGACCCAGCAGTGACGTGCTGCTTGAGGACTTATCACTGCTAAGGGGAGTAATTGGCTGCAGCAGCGGATGTGACCCTGTCTGGATTTGTACAATCCTGGGATTGGAAGCATTGCTAAGGGTAATTCTGTGCAGGAACAGAGCAGGGTAAGTGGATTTATGTTTAGGTAACGCACAGTACTGATCAATTCTCAAAAGTTCTCTAAATCTGGAATACTCCTTTAAGAATATTGTTCACATGTGGCAATTTTCTGCAGAATTGTCTACGACTGAAAGCCTGTTTAAGATATAATGGAGTTGTTTCCACACTACTGTATATTCATACCTACAAATCTTTTACATCTGTATATACGCTAAACTTTTATTAAAGAAACGGATTTATCAATTAATTTTAAAAAATCAACATTTTAAAATTCCAAATTTTTTCTTTTCTTGTCAAGGAGTTCAGGGCTGCTAACAGATTTACATTTTGTATAGCAATACACAGCAATGTAAGTGGTGATGAACTGGCGTTCCACCTGCTTTACCTTCTTTTGACATAATTTGCCGTAAACATGACCGCCTGACCATTTGTATTAAACAACTGCAACTTGTCAGCAATTTCCTTCCGTACCTTATTTTTTTTTTTTACTTTACCCTTTAAAAGGAACTTGAGAGGAAAATCACCCTTGTAGACTTCTAACAACAGATGACTCAGTAGCACCTGAAACTATGTTATACTGGCATTCTGAACTTCCTGCTTCATGAAATACCAAACAAGTTGTGTTTCCTTTACAAATAAGCTATTACATCAAACCTTGTCCCTATAACTTCCGCGTGTGTCTCTGATCCAACATTTTTGTTGGCAGACTTATAGATATTCTAATTAAAAAAGCAGAGGAAAACACGCATCCGTCATCTGGATGGACTCACAAAAACAAGCCAGTGTTTTAGCTTCAAGTGGTGAAAACATCGGAGAAAACAACAAAAACAGAATTGAAAAGAGAAAGCCTGAAAAATAAAAGTATCGCAAAGCCAGAGAAATGTTAGATAGAAGATTAGAAATAATAACTAATTCTGGATTATTGCAGAAGATTATATTAAAAGGTCTTGTCTATCTTTATATCTGTTTATATCCATTCTAATCAATCTGTCTATCTTCGGGTACTACTACACATCATTAAAAAAACTGCAGTTTTCTTCCAGCAAGGGAAAACACACAGTAGACCCAATTTGCATTAAAGGGGTTGTCTCACTTCAGCAAATGGCATTTATCATGTAGCGAAAGGTAATGCAAGGCACTTTACTAATGTATTGTGATCGTCCATATTGCTTCCTTTTCTGGCTTGATCCATTGTACACTCTATTCCAGGAGTTACGACCACCCTGCAGCAGGGATAAAACCTGCTGTGCATGCGTGTCTTTGCATGCTCCTATATTTGCAAGCACAGCTGGTTAGTGCCTTTTCCTTTAGTGTGCAAGCATGGCCACCACTGCTGGATTGCAGGGTGGTCCTAACTAGTGTAAAGGGAACTTGTGTTTTCAATTTTGACATACAAGGTTCGGGTTATCTAAGAATTCCATTAAAGATTCTGCTACCACGGTCCATAAATTATGGTCTGTGGTAGAGGAATCCATAACGGAATTCTTAAATAACCGGAACCTTGTACACCGAACTTGAAAACAGAAGTTAGCTCATCCCTAGTGCAGTGTATAATGTGATTGTGAAAATACATTTTTGCCACATCCAAAATGCAACATAGCCGTAAAATGTGGCAGCACCCTAATCAATCTCTCAATTACATCTGTCGATCCATCTATCTAATCTCTATCAATTAATCAATCTATGAATTCTATTTATTTCACCCTCTCCCACTGTGTCCTTCTTCCATACCATGTGGATTGTAAGCCGTCATGGGCAGGGCCCTCTCTCCTTCTGTACCAGTTTGTAACTCGTCTTGTTCATGCTTAGTGCAATTGTCTGTATTATGTATGTAACCCCCTTTTCATATGTACAGCGCTATGGAATGAATGGCGCTTTAACCGCTACCCGACCGCCTAACGCAGGATTCCGTCCTGCGGGCGGCTAGGTTATTCCTCGTTGACGCGTCATCTCGCGAGTCGCAAGATTTCCTGTGAACGCGCAGGAGTGCTCGTTCACAGGATCCGAAAGTAAACTAGTTGAACTACAGCCTGCCAGCAGCGATAATTTGCTGGCAGGCTGTAGATGCGATTTTTTTTAACCCTTGAAAGGTATATCAGACGCTGTTTTGTTAACAGCGTCTGATATACCTGCTACCTGGTCCTCTGGTGGTCCCTTTTGCTTGGATCGACCACCAGAGGACACAGGCAGCTCTGTAATAAGTAGCACCAAGCACCACACTACACTACACCCCCCCTATCACTTATTAACCCCTGATCACCCCCCTGTCATTGATCACCCCCCTGTAAGGCTGCATTCAGATGTCCGTATGTGTTTTGTGGATCCGCGGATCTGTGGAGCCGCGGATACGCAAAACACGGACACCTGCAATGTGCTTTCCGCATTTTGCGGATCCGCACATTGCCAGAACTATATAGAAAATGCCTTTTCTTGTCCGCAATTGCGGACAAGAATAGGACATGTTCTATAGGCTGTACAAAAAACGCAGTGTTCGCCCGATCAGGCCTGATCTTGTGCGCACACTTGCGTTCAGTCCGCCCCACCGCAGTGACAGAATTATTTTTTTCTGATCACTGCAAAAACACCGTAAAATCGCTGCGGCGCTATAAAGATCACTTTTGAGGGGCATGGCGAGTTCATAGAAGATTATTTTTATTAATATTTAGTTAGCGGAATTATTATTATTTTTTTTCTTACAAAGTCTCATATTCCACTAACTTGTGACAAAAAATAAAATCTCACATGAACTCACCATACCCCTCACGGAATCCAAATGCGTAAAATTTTTTAGACATTTATATTCCAGACTTCTTCTCACGCTTTAGGGCCCCTAAAATGCCAGGGCAGTATAAATACCCCATAAGTGACCCCATTTTGGAAAGGAGACACCCCAAGGTATTCCGTGAGGGGCATGGTGAGTTCCTAGAATATATTTTTTTTGGCACAAGTTAGCAGATTTTTATTTTTTATTTTCTCTTACAAAATCATTTTCTGCTAACTTGTGCCAATTTTTTAAAAAAAATTCTAAGAACTCGCCATGCCCCTCACGGAATACCTTGGGGTGTCTTCTTTCCAAAATGGGGTCACATGTGGGGTATTTATACTGCCCTGGCATTTTAGGGGCCCTAAAGCGTGAGAAGAAGTCTGGAATCCAAATGCCTAAAAATGCCCTCCTAAAAGGTACACATTGGAATTTGGGCCCCTTTGCGCACCTAGGCTGCAAAAAAGTGTCACACATGTGGTATTGCCATACTCAGGAGAAGTAGGGCAATGTGTTTTGGGGTGTATTTTTACATATACCCATACTGTGTGTGAGAAATATCTCTGTAAATGACAACTTTCTAATTTTTTTTATACAAAGTTGTCAATTTACAGAGATCTTTCTCTCACCCAGCATGGGTATATGTAAAAATACACCCCAGAACACATTGCCCTACTTCTCCTGAGTACGGCGATACCACGTGTGACACTTTTTTGCAGCCTAGGTGTGTAAAGGGGCCGAAAGTCCAACGAGTACCTTTACCCTGGGTTCACACTTGAGCGTTTTACAGCGCGTTCAAACGCGCTGTAAAACGCTTAAGACATGAAAACCAATGCTTCCCTATGGGAAGGGTTCACACCTGGGCGTTTTACAGCGCGTACGAACGCGCTGTAAAACGCCCGACGCTCAAACAAGTACTTGAGCTTCTTTGGGGCGTTTTGACGCGCGTTTGTGGCCATAGGACACTGCAGGCAATGACACAAACGCGCGTCAAACGCGCGTTTACTATTACAAAAAACGCGCATAAAAACGCGCGACAAAAACGCGCGTAAAACGCGCGTTTGAGGAACGCTCAGGTGTGAACCCAGGGTTAGGCTTTACAGGGTTGCTCCCAATTTAGCCCCGCCCAAAATGCCAGAACAGTAAACACACACCAGAAATGACCCCATTTCGGAAAGTAGACACCCCAAGGTATTCGCTGAGGGGCATATTGAGTCCATGAAAGATTGAACTTTTTGTTACAAGTTAGTGGAAAGGAGACTTTGTGAGAAAAAAAAAAATCTATTTCCGCTAACTTGTGCCAAAAAAAATAAAAAATTCTAAAGAACTCGCCATGCCCCTCACGGAATACCTTGGGGTGTCTTCTTTCCAAAATGGGGTCACATGTGGTATATTTATACTGCCCTGGCATTTTAGGGGCCCTAAAGCGTGAGAAGAAGTCTGGAATCCAAATGCGTAAAAATGCCCTCCTGAAAGATACTCATTGGAATTTGGGCCCCTTTGCGCACCTAGGCTGCAAAAAAGTGTCACACATGGGGTATCGCCGTACTCAGGAAAAGTAGGGCAATGTGTTTTGGGGTGTATTTTTACATATACCCATGCTGGGTGAGAGAAATCTCTCTGTAAAATGATAACTTTGTATAAAAAAAATGGGAAAAGTTGTCTTTTACAGAGATATTTATCTCACCCAGCATGGGTATATGTAAAAATACACCCCAAAACACATTGCCGAACTTCTTCTGAGTACGGCGATACCACATGTGTGACACTTTTTTGCAGCCTAGGTGCGCAAAGGGGCCCAAATTCTAAAGAGCACCTTTAGGATTTCACAGGGCATTTTTACGCATTTGGATTCCAAACTACTTCTCACGCTTTAGGTCTCCTAAAATGCCAGGGCAGTATAAATACCCAAGTGACCCCATTTTGGAAAGAAGACACCCCAAGGTATTCCGTGAGGGGTATGGTGAGTTCATAGAAAATTTTATTTTTTGTCACAAGTTAGTGGAATATGAGACTTTGTAAGAAAAAAAAATAAAAAATTTTCCGCTAACTTGTGACAAAAAATAAAAACTTCCATGAACTCACTATGCCCATCAGCGAATACCTTAGGGTGTCTACTTTCTGAAATGGGGTCATTTGTGGGGTGTTTCTACTGTCTGGGCATTGTAGAACCTCAGGAAACATGACAGGTGCTCAGAAAGTCAAAGTGCGTAAATTCACATTTTTGCACCATAGTTTGTAAACGCTATAACTTTTACCCCAACCAATAAATATACACTTATTGCATTTTTTTTTGTAGAACAATAATTTTAGAGAAAAATTTATATAGAAATGTAGTTTTAATTGAAAAATTTTACAACAGAAAGTGAAAAATTTCATTTTTTGCTAAAATTTTGGTTAATTTTGATTAATATAAAAAAAATTCAGCAGCAATGAAATACCACCAAATTAAAACTCTATTAGTGAGAAGAAAAGGAGGTAAAAGGTGGTAAGTTGTATGACCGAGCAATAAACCGTGAAAGTAGTGTAGTGCAGAATTGTAAAAAGTGGTCTGGTCATTAAGGGAGTTTAAGCTAGGGGAGCTGAGCTGGTTAATAATAAATAATAATAATCCATGAATTCTATCGACCTATCTATCAGTTCTATCCATCAGTTCTAAGTAATCTATCTATCTGCTCCTATATAGTGGTTTGTTATGTAAGTGATCAGTGTCAGAACTATGTACTTGTAGATAATAGATAAGAGGAGTTTAGAAAGCTGAACAGGCCACACATGTTGGTCTTTAAGGAAAAAATATGTGTGTGGTCCCAGAATGAACATTTACATAACCAATGTCTGAACATAAATTACAAATGCACAGGATTGATCTCTCGGCTCTGTATCTACAGTTATATGCCCTATGGGATATTTTAACACTAACCGAGTGACCCATATTTGACAGTTTTATTAATTTATGCACTATAAAGGCTGTAAATAAAAATATATGTGCGTGACACTGGTTAGTGTTAAAAAAGTAATGTCTAAAAATTGTCTCCTGTCAACTTTACGATAATTCAGTTCAGAAAGCATATCAGTCCTGGATAATGTGGGCTGATATACAATAGTGAACTTATTCCACATCTAACAGAAGTGGCCACTCTGTTTACCCTGACTTATTCATGAAGAACACTAATTAAGGAGCTGGTTGTAAAGCGATGTTGAATATGTTGGCGCTACATAAAGATTATCATATGTTATCTGCCCTGTATCACTCATTTACTAGCTAGACAGATGTGAAACAAGAAGACTATTCAAGGAGTTACTGTATTTTTCACCCTATAAGACACACCTGCCCATAAGACGCATAATACATTTTTTTTCATCAGACCTCAGAACAGACCCCAATGTTAATAAGTACTCAGATCAGACCTGCATATTAATAGGTTTCCCAATCAGATCTCAGATCAGACATGCAAATTAACAAGTCCCTCAATCAGACCTCATATTAGAGCTCAATAAATTCCCCAATTAGATCTCAGATCAGACCACCATGTGAATGGCCCCCATCAGATAAAAAAAAAAAAAGAATCAACTTACCTCTCCTGCTCCGGACACCACCGCACTTCTTCATCTTGCCGTGCGCTGTGCTGTGACCTGATGCGCACAGCATGAGGTCACAGAACGCCAACGTCCTCACGATGTGTGCAGTCACAGCACAGCGGGCGGCTGAGGAAGACCAGGAAGTGCTGAGTACAGAGCCTGGGGAGCACTGCATTCACTGGTTACCGGTCCTCCTGTACTAATGAGTGCTTCCATAATGAAGTAGCTCATTTGTATTCACCCTATAAGGCACACTGACATCTTCCCCCCACTTTAGGTGCGGACGAGTGCATCTTATAGGGCAAATAATATGGCATATGTGGTCACAATATTTTTTTTTGAAGGAAGAAATTATGCTCAATGTCTCTGGGATTGCAATTCACAATGTAACAAAAAAAAGTATTTCCTCCCATCCCATTTTCTTCCACTTATGCATATTTGTCACACTTGAATGTCCAGCACTATGTGAAAAATTGCCTTTTTTTTTTTACTAAATAAACCAATAAACTAAATTAAATTGAAAGCTGGGATCTATTTCACTAGCCACACCAGACATGATTACTGCCAGACCTGTTGAATCTAAACATCACTGAAATAGAATCTGCCTGGCAGTGTGAAGCAGGCAAGAAGGTCTCAAAAAGCAGCACATGATGCCACGTTCTAAAGAGATTTAAATATAGATGTGAAACAAAGTCATTGAGTAAAACACAGTGAGAGCCTTATCCACAAATAGAAAAACTTGTAGTAGCGCAGTGGTAAAAATTTCTAGGAGTGGCTGGCCTACCAAACTTCAGCAAGAGTACATCAATGCCTCAAAAAAGAACCCAAATATCTAAAAACAACTGCAGTTCTCACTTGCCTTAGTTAAGGTCAATGTACACGTTTCCACAATAAGAAAGGCACTGTGCAAAAATGGCATCCATGTCATAATTGATGGAACCTTGAATTTGGCTCTCTACACTGTGTGCACAATTATTAGATGAGTAATTTGACCATAATATCATTTTTATGCCTTTTTTCCAGCTCTAAGCAGTATAAACTGGAATGTTTATTGGATTGTGCAAGAAACGTGTTAAAAAAAAAAAAGCAAAATAACTGTCAAAGATATTAAGAAGAATTAAACGTGAAGCTACTAGGAACCCATTATCCTCCAGTGCTGTCATATTCCAGAACTGCAAGTGCCCAGAAGTGCAAGGTGTTCAGTTTTCAGAGACATAGCCAAGGTAAGGAAACCTGAAAGCTGACCACCAACAAGACACATAAGTTGAAATGTCGACTGGGCCAAGAAATAGCTGAAGACAGATTTTTCAACAGTTTTATGGATTGATGAGATGAGAGTGACTCTTGATGGACCAGATGAATGGGCCCATGGCTGGATCAATAATGGGCACAGAGCTCCACTTCGACTCCAGCAAAGTGGATACGGGGTACTGCTATGGGCTGGTATTATTAAAGATGAGCTAGTCGGACCTTTTTATGTTGAAGATGGACTCAAAATCAACTCCTAAACCTACTGCTGTTTTTTAGAAGGCACTTTCTTCAAGCAGTGGTACAGGAAAAAGTCTACATCTTTCAAGAAAACCATGAATTTTATGCAGGACAATACTACATTGTATACATCAAACTACTCCACTGCATGGGTAGCCAGTAAAGACCTTAAAGATGAAAGAATAACGACATGGCCGCTGCCTTCCTCAACTGACCTAAACCAATTGAGAACTTGTGAGCCCTCCTTAAATGAGAGATTTACGGTGAAGGAATACAGTACACCTCTCTCAACAGTGTCTGGGAGGATGTGGTTTTTGCTGCACATAAAGTTGATTATTAAAAGATTAAGAAACTGACAGACTCCATGCATGGAAGGCTCATGATTGTTAATGAAAAGAAGGGTGGCTATATTGGTCACTGATTTTAATTTTGGAAATGTTTATTAGTTAATTATTCTCACTTTCACAGAGGAAAATAAACAAGTGAGATGGGAAAATGTTCCTTTTTCATTTAGTTACATAATAATTCTGCATACTAATAGTTGCCCAATAATTATGCAAAGATAGATATTCTCCTAAGAAAGCCAAAACCTCACTTTTACATTCTTAAATATTCAGGTTTAAGGTTTATTAACATTTTGGATTGACCGACAGAACTGTAGTTGCTCAATAATAAAATGAATCCTCACAAATATTGAAATATGACAAATTAACAAAACAGAAAGGAATTGTCGGGGGTATATACTTTTTTTATAGCATTGTAAATATTATGGCACAGAGTTAAATAGTAAAGGTAGTAAAAGGGTTGTTTCAGAGATTTCCCAAAAATAGCACATATGTATAAGAAATGGGAAAACAGTGGCATATGTACCATAGAAGCAGGCCAAACCACAAGTATGGGTCTTGTACTGCCAGCTGGCCATCCACTAAACTGCTCTTGATGTTGGAAAGAAATTATAAAATTCTGTTTACCTAATGCAGCCTCTAGGGGGAACTCACTGTATACAGAATTATCCAGCTCCATTTAAAACCAGAATTGCAGTTGCATACCTTTTTTTACTGTTTTACTGGCAGAGTAGATTACTCAAAAAAATAATAAATTATTCAAGTACTAAAAGTCTTGCCTCCAAATATGGACAACACTTGACTATAATTCCCCATGAACTCAATGGGAGCTGTATAAATCTTTAAGCAGTGAGTGAGTAAAAAAAATCGTATTACTTCAATCACTGATGGTGTAAAGGGAGTATCAAGAGCAGCTCATTACAAGGTCCACTCCAACTACAAGGTTGTGGTTCAGGTATGACAGTTTTCCTAGATATTGCTGTCTTTGTTCCTTATGATGAGTCTATATGATTGTTCACCATGACTAATGTTCTACGTTTTACTTCTCAGACCCATTGATCCTCCGTTGGACCCCAGAGGTAGTATGCACCCCAGTCCGGCTTTCTTCCTCTTCTCTTCCCCCAGTCTCCACACACTACACTATCCACACAACACACTCTCCTCTCTTTATTTAGTTTGTTCAATTTTTTCCTTCATTTTATTTCTATTCCACATCTATTTATTCATTTTATCACCCTTTTTCTTTTCGTCTCTCCTTTTCCACATTTCTGCCCTCTTCCTATTCCTTTTTGACACTTAATCCTTCACTAATTTTTTCCACACACACCTACCTCCTTCAACACTATTCCCTCCTATTCCTTTTTTTCTCCTTTCCTTTTTTCCCCTCCCCCTGCTTCCCCCACACACACACCGCTATACACATTTACCAATATGTCCCCTCACACACCGTTCACTTGTTCCACACTACTGTTATCTCCACCTTTCCCACACCCAGCATGGCCGCGCCAGCTTCAGTGAATCCCTGCCCAGCAACAAGCCCTCTCTGCTCCATTTCACGCCCAAAGCCTCGCACTGCACCTTCTTAGACGCCGTCTCTGGCGCTCTCTCCTACACACTGGCCGGTCACCCCCAGACGAAGGTTCGCCATAACGCGGGTCGGGGCTGGCGCCATACTGGTAAAGACACAGCATGGGTAACTGTTCTTTGTCCCTTATATGTATTTGACACACTAATGCACTTTCACTTTATTTGATTTAGTTTTGTTTATCAATATGGACAATTTTTGAACTTTGTATCTGCTGTGTCTTCCTCCAGATGATGTCGCCTTACCCTGTACTGATGTCTTTTAATCATGTATTTAATTCTGTAATAAAGCTTTGTATTTGATTTGCAAGTGGTCTGCTATTGCTTTATAGGTATTTATTTAAGTTATTATACCATAGGCTTTTTTGTGATAAGTCTAACCCATTAGGGTGCCAATTTGGTAGATACGTTAATTTTTGGGGCTTCTTAGTTGTTGTTTGGTTACACTTCATAGCAGTCTTCTCTACAGCCACTCATTGATGCATTTGTAGAGGTTTTGACCGATATCTTCTAATATTTATCTTTTTAACACATTGGTCTCATCTATAATCAGCCCTATGACTATATCTTTAGAGAACATAACCCTTTACCTCTAACTAATGTATTCATGTTTTTTTTCATTAGTGACTTATATGACCAAGGTCCGAAGCGATCGAAACATTAGACTCGGAGTCACAATATAGGCATTCTTACGTTATTACTTTTGTACCCATTGGATGATATGTCAGAATAAAATAATTTTATTTGCATGATAACCCTGAGTGTGCGGTGGTATCTCTCTTACTAATACTGTATACAGAATTATACAGCTCCATTTAAAACCATAATGGCAGTTGCATACCTGTTTTACTGGCAGAGTAGATGACTAAAAATAACTATAAATTATTCAACTACTAAAAGTCTTGCCTCCAAATATGGACAACACTTGACTATAACTCCCCATGAACTCAGTGGGAGCTGTATAAATCTTTAAAGGGAAACCGTCATCAACTTTATGCTGATCTCACTGAGGGCAGTATAAAATAGTGACAGAAATGCTGATCTCAGCGGTGTGTCATTCACGAGCTAAAAATAAGTGGTTGCTGAGAACCAGCATCATAATCATTGCAGCCCAGGCCTCGAAAAGAGTCAAATCTACCTGAGAAGAGTCATGGTTATACATAATCTCCTGCTCTCCTGCCCATCTGCTGATGATTGCCAGTTCTCTCCTAGAGAGAAAGGGAGAAAACTAGGTAGAAGACTGTCAGTCACCAGCAGGTGGGCAGGAGAGCAGAAATTCATGACTAACCAGGACTCTTCTCAGGTGGACTGGACTCTTTTCCAGGGCTGGGCTGCAATGATTATGATACTGGTTCTCGGCAACCACTCACTTTTAGCTGATGTGTGACACAGCGCTGAGATCATTATTTCTGTCACTACTTTATACTGCCCTCAGTACGGTCAGCATAAAGTTGATGACAGGTTCCCGTTAAGCAGTGAGTGAGTAAAAAGAATCTTATTACTTCAATCACTGATGGTGTAAAGGGAGTATCAAGAGCAGCTCATTACAAGGTCCACTCCAACGACAAGGCCCAAGGTTGTGGTTTAGGTATGACAGTTTTCCTAGATATGTGCTGTCTGGAGGAAATGTCTTCTAATGATTTCAGATTCATGTAGCAGAGCCAAATATGTGTATATGTCTAGCATATACATTCCAAATAACAATGTCTTATCTGTGGTTTCCACAAGATTACAGGCACACCAGCTGCTGAGTTATCTCAATTCTCTGTGTTACTATTTCATAGCCCACAAAACAGAAAATTTAACTGGTTGTCCAACAAAAAATATTCTACATTTTTCAAACCAGCACATGGATCTGAATACCTTTGCAATTGCATGTAGTTAAAATGTATTATAGCTATGGAGTTATTCAATGTATTTCTAATTTCTCTGTCCTGCTCACTGGCATGGAAGCACATTCTCAGTTCCATCCTTCAACTGCCACCAGCTGCAGCAGAGGGGACACACACCACTGAGAATGGACACACCACCTAAACTTGGAGCAATGAATGAGGAGACTTCTGCATCCATGTGAGGTAAAGAGCTGGATCTAGCTTTCTTAGAAAGAGGTCGTCATATATTAGATGATTCATGCTTTTCATTTTTTATTTTTTTTACATTATTCATGGGATAAATCCTTTAAATGACAATTTCAGTTGTGCTACATCTACAGCTGTTTTCCCAATGCTTATCTGGTCAATAGCTATTCTTCCAGACCTCCATACATGTACAAATGCTCGGGAATATTCTGATTGCGGAGAGGAGAATAAGCTTAGCAGATGTCTGAGGGGGGAAAAGGACACCAGCATATACAGCATATGGATGACTGGTACCCCTGAAATTGGCGTGCCTGGCCAGAGTTTATCTAACCTGTCTGGGAGATATGCTTTACAGCAGCCACATACACACAGTGGTCTGGAGAGGATCGATTGACTTTTATGGGAGAGTTTTCTAGGCATTTGACCTGTGCTGAGGTCAGGAGTAAGATGATAAGCAAATGGTGGACTCTGTGTTATCTATATGAAAGTGTTACATTACTTTTTAAACCCGCCTGTGATGATAATGAGATGACTGATGATAAAAGATCTTTATGGAAAAGGACGTTTCAATATATTATTAGGCTTAGTGAGCAGTTGAAAAATTAAAGGATTTTAGGCCTTTTTTTTAATAGTTAAAACTATACAGTGACATGGATAATAAAAAAAATATTTTTTTAAATAACCAACATTCTAAAAAAAATATGTTTAACATAAAAATGTGATTTAAACATAATATTCTGATGACACATTCCCTTTAAAGGGTTTCTACCACTTGCATATCACATATTTGGTGTTCAGACACTAGCGATCCGCTAGTGTCTGATGTAGCTTACAAGCTAATTATTACATTAATCCGTTCGGCCGATACCTCAAAAAAAGCACTTATATCTTTATGCAAATGAGCCTCTAGGTGCTATGCAGGCGTTTTTCCAGCACCTAGAGGCTCCGTCTACCTTGCAGTTTGCCGCCCAGCGCCTCGCTCCAGCACGCCCATCTCTTACTGTATTCGATCCTCCCCCTGCTTCAGCCTTCAGAAATCCCGCGTCTGCGCCGTTCGTCGCGGCATTCGGCGCAGGCGCAGTCAATGTCTGACCGCTCCCCGCTCAGACATTTCGCCTGCGCCGATGACGTCATCGGCGCAGGCGCAGTGGAAATGTCTGAGCACGGAGCGGTCAGACATTGACTGCGCCTGCGCCGAATGCCTCCGAATGCCGCGACGAACGGCGCAGGCGCGGGATTTCTGAAGGCTGAAGCAGGGGGAGGATCGAATACAGTAAGAGATGGGCGTGCTGGAGCGAGGCGCTGGGCGGCAAACTGCAAGGTAGACGGAGCCTCTAGGTGCTGGAAAAACGCCTGCATAGCACCTAGAGGCTCATTTGCATAAAGATATAAGTGCTTTTTTTGAGGTATCGGCCGAACGGATTAATGTAATAATTAGCTTGTATGCTACATCAGACACTAGCGGATCGCTAGTGTCTGAACACCAAATATGTGATATGCAAGTGGTAGAAACCCTTTAAGAACTATCAAATTACTTCAAAGCAGTAAATGAAATAAAGGGTGCTTTCCATCAGCACCCTGAAGCTATAAACAAGAGCCAAAGCTAAATAGTGCTTTTCAAGCTTTGTTGTAGAGATCTTATATTTTTTATTTGACAAATTTTTTATTAGAAAATCATAGCATACATCATCTTCCACAATGTCAAATTACCGTACAGTACAGTATAATTTGCTCATCACATTACAAGTATGCAGGATAAAAGACACTGGATGTAAAGTTTTCATTTATATTAAAGAAAAAAACAAAAAAAAAACAAGGCCGTAAAAGAACGACCAACAAACAAACAATAATAAACACTGCGCCACATTTAAAATCAAGCAGTAAAATTGAGGTATGTATCTTCTACACTTGTAGATCTGGCAAAGATGGATTGTGTTTGGATATATAAGACGCCCATTTTCGCCACCTGGCACTGACACATGATAATCGGCAAAGCTGTTTTGCAATCAGTAGTTCCATGCCATAATTATAGTGGACTTTAGCAATGATTTCTGGTATGGTTGGGATGTCCCTACTCTTCCACCTTTTAGCTATTGCAACTCTCGTTGCTGTTAGTATATGAAAAGCAATAGTGAGGTCTGCTAAATCTAAACATTCCAGCTCAAAGGAGAGCAATGCTAGTTCCGGGGACATGGGGAGCGCCTTCCCTATTACAGCACCTATAAGTAACAATATTGTGGACCAGAAACGGTGGACAGCAGGGCAGGTCCACCAGATAGGCATTAAGTTGCCAACTGCTGATAGGCATCGCCAGCAAACATTTGAGGTGGTTGGATATATAATGGATAGGCGATAAGGGGTATAATACCACCTATAAAGGAGTTTTCTTGAGGCCTCCAGGTGGTCGACACACTTTGAGGTTCTAGAGCTCAGGGAGAAAACAAAGGCCCAACGTGCTGGCACAAAAGATTTATTTAAATCTGTCTCCCATTTAGTCTGGAATGGGAATTTTGATATAGCAACTGAGAGCTGCAACCCCCTATAGGCCTCAGAAATACCTCCCTTCCGTATTTTGGGGTTCTGGAAATATGCAGCATACATAGAGGAGTGTGTAGAGTGTGTAATGTTCTTGGATGCTAGGAGGTGGCGTAATTGAAGGTACTTATAAAAATCTGACCACTGGACTTGATACCGCTCTCTTAAGTCAGTGAATGATATAAGGGCCTCATTGGTTAAAATTCGGGACACTGAAAGGATTCCTTTAGATTCCCATTGTGAGAAATCAGTATCCGGCAAGCAGGCACCGAAAGCTGACAACGGAGCATCCAAAATCCTGAGTGGAAGGATTTTCGGGATAAGGGGACACTTGGTCCACAAGGACATTCCAGCTTGACTAGTGATAGATGGAGATCGAGGGGGCGTTTTGGAAAGTAATCCCTGCCAAAGTAAGTGCTGCAATGAGGGTGCACGAGTTAAGCTAGTTTCCATTTGTACCCATTTCTTCGCTGTGTCATTAATCCACCAGCTTTTGAGTTGGTCGAGCACAGTAGCTTGGTAATAGGTAAGAAGGCATGGACATCCCAATCCCCCCAGTTTAACAGGCTTGTATAGGATATCAGCCGCTACTCTCGCCCTCTGTTTTTTCCATATAAATTGTGATATAAGGGCTTGGAGCGAAGCAATATATCTGCGGGGCACAATGACAGGCAAGTTCCTAAATAAGTACAAAATCTTTGGCAAAAGAAACATTTTGGACGCAGCAATGCGGCCCAACCATGAGAGAGGGTATTGCGAATAGGCCACTATGTCATGTTTAATTTGTGCAATGATAGCATTGTAGTTAACAGACTGGAGGTTACCTAGGGGGAATGTGAGGGATATACCTAAGTAAGGAATACTTCCTTCGGCCCATTTGAAGGGGAATTTGGCTGAGATGGCACTTTTGGTATCTAGCGAGAGCCACATTCCTAGTATAAGCAATTTATGAGAATTTATTTTATAGTAACTCACCCGACTAAACTGATCAATGATATCTGAGACAGCTGTTAAGGAGGTTAAGGGGTCTCTAACTGAAATAATGACATCATCCGCGAAAAGGCCTATTTTGTGGTCTGTTTCACCAATAGTAATACCTTTAATGTTCGGGGACAACCTGATTTGGTGAGCTAGAGGTTCCATCATTAGTGCAAATAGGAGGGGAGAAAGGGGGCACCCCTGTCTTGTGCCATTAGTGATCCCAAAGGGCGAGGAGAGGGCTCCCGAGGAGTATACTCTGGCCGAGGGTTTGGAATATAACACTAAGATGGAGGATAGTAGCCTCGGTGGAAAACCAAATTTGCCCAGTACCGCTTCAAGGTAGCCCCAGTGGATCCGGTCGAACGCCTTCTCGGCATCCAATGATAGAAGCAGAGAAGGCGTCCGACGTTCGAGATCTTATATTTTTGAAAATTTACTTTCATTCAATTTACAGCTTGTTCTTAAAGGAGTTTTCAGAAATTTTACTTGGTCTCAGAGCAGGTGACAAAAAAACAAAAACAAAAGCAAAAAAGTGAACTGCACTTAGAAAGCGTTTAGAAACTTAAAAGGGGAGTTTTTTTTATTGAAAGTCTAAACAATAAAAATCTATATAATATTTAAAAAACTGTTAAATGTTACCCAGTATTAAACATTGTAGTGCCATTTACTCCAGCAATTCTGAGCATTTGGCACCTGTATCCAGGGCAAAACAACATGTTTGTGTATTCACATGTGCAGATTTGTTCTAGAAATATCTATGACTTAGGGTACTTTCACACTTGCACTTTTCTTTTCTGGCATAGAGTTCCGTCACAGGGGCTCTATACCGGAAAAGAACTGATCAGTTTTATCCCCATGCATTCTGAATGGAGAGCTTTCCGTTCAGTTTGCATCAGGACGTCTTCAGTTCAGTCGTTTTGACTGATCAGGCAAAAGAGAAAACCGCAGCATGCTACAGTTTTCTCTCCGGCGAAAAAAACTGAGGACATGCCTGAACGCCGGATCCGGCATTTTTTCCTATAGGAATGTATTAGCACCGGATCCGGCATTCAGAATACCGGAATGCCGGATCCGTCGTTCCGGCATGCGCATATCGGTAAAAATTAGAAAAAATGTACAAGACGGATCCGTCGGTCCGCATGACAAGCGGAGAGACGGATCCGTCCTTGCAATGCATTTGTGAGACGGATCCGTGTCACAAATGCTTTCAGTCAGCGGCAGATCCGCGGATCCGTCGTCGGAACTGCCCGCCGGATCACACTGCCACAAGTGTGAAAGTAGCCTAAAATCAGTTCCACTAATCTGAATGGGGTTGTTTTGGTGGCAAGCACGTGGCTTTCTGCAAGCTGACTTGAGATGAATAGGACAGCCACATACATTTCTTTGACAAATCTTCCAAGAAATGTCAGAGCAGTCTTAAATAAAGGTCCACCTGGTAGCGGGGTGTTTCTGTAGAGTCTGCTACGAGCAGCACTAATTAGATAGAGTCAGACTGTGCAGGGAAACCCCCTCAACTAGCTTTACAAGAAGAAATGCTACACAATGTTTCTTACATGCAAGTAGTTACTAACACTAGGCATGCTAGGAGACATTACAGGTCATCTTTAAAGGTACTGTCTCAATTAAGGCTACTTTCACACTCGCGTTTGGTGCGGATTCGTCATGGATCTGCACAGACGGATCCATTCAGATAATACAACCGTCTGCATCCACTCAGAACGTATGATCTTTAACATAGCCAAGATGGATCAGTCTTGGACACCATTAAAAGTCAATGGAGGACGGATCAGTTTTCTATTGTGCCAGATTGTGTCATAGAAAACGGATCTGTCAGCAGCGTTTTGGCGTCCGTCTCCAAAACGGAATGGAAACAGAACGGAGGCAAACTGATGTATTCTGAGCGGATCCTTTTCCATTCAGAATGCATTAGAGCAAAACTTATCAGTTCTGGATCGCTTGTAAGAGCCCTGAACGGATCTCACAAACGGAAAGCCAAAACGCCAGTGTGAAAGTAGCCCAAGTAAAAATTCGGGCAGCTGCTCTAAAATAACAAAGAAGAGATCCTCGTCCCTTCTCTCTCTTGTGCTGCGCTCCAGTTCTCTCTGGTGCTATTTGATTTCCTGGCTGCAGAGGTGATGTTCCACGCATACAGAACACTGCTGCAGCAAATCACTGACCTTAGCAATGATATCCCGTATACTGCTGAGGCCAGTAAATGGCTGCAGCAGAGACTTGTGTGCATAGAACATCACCGATGCAGCCAAGAAGATGACTTCAGCTACGGGGAGGACTGGATTGCTTCGCTGGAAGAAGCAGAGGGGAAAAGGGTATCAATTCTTTGGTTATTTTAGACTACTCAGAGGGGGGTGCCCGAGTTTTTAATGGAACTTGGACAACAGCCCCTTTATGCATGTATATTTCTGGTCAAGTCACTTGCTTCATTTAAATTATGTATAGATGTTTGCCCTAAAACTACAACTACACATAATAACTCATTACATTGAGCACATTCCTGAATATCTTTACTGAATGTTTGTCCTGTTTAATAGACTTTTTATGCTGGGGTTGCGGTTGGTCGAGTCTGGAACGTGCACGCTCAGTGGTGGTGCATGGCACAGTCTGTCGTGTAGCTGGACGTTCCACTTATTAAGCAGAGCTAGCGTGCTATACAGCTGCACGTACTCTGACCCAAAGCTATGCCTCTAGTCGCCTCTCTTATCTGTCTACTCATTACTCACCATATTTCTCTCTCTTTACTCCTTATTCTGCATTCTTTTTCATACGCATAAATCAGCCTCTATACTCCTTGAACTTGAGCCCTAGAATCCCTCTAGTCTTACGTCTCAGTTTCCATGTAAATGTTATTCTCACTTTACAGATCTCTCCTAATACTCGCCGTATGTAATATCGACAGATTGTGTGTGATCTGTTTTATTACTATTAAGGTTCTGTTGACATCTGTACTGTTAATTTCCATTGGTCGGCTCTATCAGTGGAGCAGAACAATAATGCTGGATGTGGCGGACCTGTCCCATGATGGACAGCAAAGATGTGAACACAGCACATGACTGTATTTTGCATCTGTGTCTGATTTACACTTCTTGAGGATTACACAGGGACTCATTCATTTCTATCGGTTCACAAAAACCAAACGGGCAGAACATCCATGTGCTGTCCATATCCATGTGTCCATTCTTCAAATTATAGAACCTGTCCTATTCTTGTCCATATTGTGGACAAAAATAGCCAATTCTAGTAATGAGAGTGAGAAAAATGCAGAATGCACACGGAAGTGGTCTGTATTTTGCAGGTCTGCGGTTTGCGGACCACAATACGGACACTGTCATGTGCATGAGCCCTAAGGAGGAATACTAGTTTAAAGGGAACCTGTCATCAACTTTGTGCTACCCATACTAACGGCAGCATAAAGTAGAGACAGGTGAGTTGATTTCAGCAGTGTGTAATTTAAAATTTTTAAGTAAATGGTTGCCGAGAACCAACCTCACAATCATTGCAGACTAGGCCTGGAAAAGAGTCACGGCCACCTGAGAAGAGTCCTGGTTAGTCCTGAATTCCTGCTCATGACTGACAGTCTTCTACCTAGTTTTCTCTCTTTCTCTCTAGGAGAGAACTGTCAGTCATCAGCAGGTGGGCGGGAGAGCAGGAGATTATGACTAACCAGGACTCTTCTCAGGTAGACTGGACTCTTTTCAAGGCCTGGGCTGCAATGATTATGATGCTGGTTCTCATTAACCACTTAAGTTTAGCTTATTAGTGGCACACCGCTGAAATCAGCATTTATGTCACTATTTTATACTGCCCTTAGTGAGGTCAGCATAAAGTTTATGACAGGTTCCCTTTAAAGAAACAAGTATTTAAATGATGTTCCTTAAAACTACTGTATAATGCACCCCTGCAACATGTGCTTCCCCGGCCCATACCATTAAAGACTGTGGGTGCAAACCATGTTGCTTCTCTGCCTTTAAATGTAGTAGACATGGACGGTGCTGCTTCCCTGCCTCTACCTGACCTATGCAGACACTGATGTTGTAGTCTCATTCATTCATCAAGCACTATTCTGTAAGAGCAGGAAATTCCTGATACAGAAGCTAGAGATATAAAAACATGGCTGCAAGGAAAAAAACTGGAATTGCCAGTAATATTTATTGTATAATAGAGTAGATATCAATCCACTCATACACCTTTGAATAAACCTTACATTTTGAATCTATGTAGTAGCACCCCATGGTCTACTTCGATGGAAATACGACTGTTCACTTCCTTTTGGTCTCTCAACAATGGTGACTGACATCATGTTCTCTGTGGATGCCAGGAGCAGGTTACACATGTTGTATCTCTCATGTGTCCTGATTTTCCAAGACAGTTCCTGTTTCCCACCATAAAATATGGGAATTAAAATTGCTAGAGTAACCCTAACCAAACTAGAATCCCCCTTCTGTTCCATTTCTGCATTTGGTGTCTGTGCAGATCGGATGCGGACCAAACATACGGTCGAGTGAATCGGGCCTGAGGCTTAAGACCAACAAGACTTTTAACCTTGAGTTATAACTTTGATTCAGTGATAGTAATTGCAAAGTTCTTTAGATTGAATCGTCGTAGTTTGAATATTACAGATAGCATGGTGTACATCTCTATACATTCCTTTCCCTAATGATAACTCGGTCCTTCTCTGCACTTTTTCAAGATGTGTTTTTCCTATAGGGCATTACAATTTTACAACTACCAGTGTTTTCAGAAGGGTCATAATACATAGATGTAGTATAAATCACTAGGCTTATGTAACTAATGCTATTATTTTTCAGGAAATTTAGAAAATTTGAAGGCTTATTTACCCAGTGTTCAGACTAATCGAAGCACCTGCATTAAAAGGATATGCGACAAGAAATCTGTACAGAAGGTTTGTTTCATTTGGCTCTATTATGGATTGACAAAGGTGCCAAGCTTTACATTTTATTACATATTACCTGATTATTTATTTCGCTTTAACATTCAAATTTCTATTAGAGAAGTCTTGCGTAACTTATCGTTTGTTCACATCTGTTTTGGAGGCTCTATTCAGGGCATCAATCGCAGATTTCTGGTCAGACCCCCAGCCGCCTCAGGTCAGACCCCCAGCCGCCTCAGGTCAGACCCCCAGCCGCCTCAGGTCAGACCCCCAGCCGCCTCAGGTCAGACCCCCAGCCGCCTCAGGTCAGACCCCCAGCCGCCTCAGGTCAGACCCCAAGCCGCCTCAGGTCAGACCCCAAGCCGCCTCAGGTCAGACCCCCAGCCGCCTCAGGTCAGACCCCCAGCCGCCTCAGGTCAGACCCCCAGCCGCCTCAGATCAGACCCCCAGCCGCCTCAGATCAGACCCCCAGCCGCCTCAGATCAGACCTCCAGCCGCCTCAGATCAGACCCCCATCAGTCTGAGAACAGACCCCCATCAGCCTCAAAACAAACCGACCCCCTCAGCCTCAAAACAAACAGACCCCCATCAGCCTCAAAACAAACAGACCCCCATCAGCCTCAAAACAAACAGACCCCCATCAGCCTCAAAACAAACAGACCCCCATCAGCCTCAAAACAAACAGACCCCCATCAGCCTCAAAACAAAAAGACCCCCATCAACCTCAAAACAAACAGACCCCATCAGCCTCAAAACAAACAGACCTCCATCAGCCTCAAAACAAACAGACCCCCCATCAGCCTCAAAACAAAAAGATCCCCATCAGCCTCAAAACAAAAAGACCCCCATCAGCCTCAAAACAGACCCCCATCAGCCTCAGAACAGACCCCATCAGCCTCAGAAGTGGTCATTAGAATTTGGACCATAGAAAACGCACTGCCACTTTGCCCTTACTTTTGGGGTAGAAAAAAGTGCATTGCAGTCCGAAAAATACGGAAATTCATTTAAAAAATGTAAACTCATATTATATAGATTCATTACACACAGAATGATATATTTCAAGCATTTATTTCCTTTAATGTTGACGACTATGGCTTACAGTTAATGAAAATCCATAAGTTACTATCTCAGAAAATGTGATTATACAAAATTAATTTAAAAAAAATTAATACACAAACTCTTATATAGATTCATTTTACACAGAGTGATCTATTTCAATCATTTATTTATTTTAATGTTAACTTTTATGGCTTACAGCTAATGAAAACCCAAAGTTAGTATCTCAGAAAATTAGACCAATTAAAATGATTTTAATGCAGAAATGCTGGCCTACTGAAAAGTTTGCATACTATAACATGAATTACTGCATCAATGTGACGTGACATGGAGGCAATCAGCCCGTGGCACTGCTGAGGTGTTATGTAAGCCAAGGTTGCATTGATAGTGACCTTCAGTTTGTTGGGTCTGGTGTCTATTATCTTTCTATGACCTAAATTCTCTGTGGGATTTAGGTCATGCGAGTTGGCTGGCCAATTAAGCACAGTGATACTGTGGTTATTAAACCAGGTATTGGTATTGAGATGACTTTTGACTTGATATAACATACTGGACCCAACACCAGCAGATGATATGGCTCTCCAAACCATCACAGACTGTGGAAACTTCACATTGGACCTCAAGCAACTTGGATTGTGTGCCTCTCCACTCTTCCTCCAGACTCTGGGACCTTGATTACCAAATGAAATGCAAAATTTACTTTCATCAGAAAACAGGACTTTGGACCACTGAGCAACAGTCCAGTCCTTTTTCTCCTTAGCCCAGGTTAGACGCTTGTGAAGTTGTCTCTGGGTCATGAGTGGCTTAACACAAGGAATATGACAGTTGTAGCCCATGTCCTGGATAATTGTGTGTGTGGCAGCTCTTGAAGCACTGCCTCCAGCCACAGTCCACACCTTGTTAATCCCGTCCAAGTTTTTGGACAGCCTTTTCTTGACAATACTTTCAAGGCTGTGGTTATCCCTGTTGCTTGTGCAGCTTTTTCTACCACACTTTTTCCTTCCACTCAACTTTCCATTAATACAGGTCCTTCTAAAAAAAATTTGCATATTGTGATAAAGTTCATTATTTTCTGTAATGTACTGATAAACATTAGATTTTCAGATATTTTAGATTCATTACACACAACTGAAGTAGTTCAAGCCTTTTATTGTTTTAATATTGATGATTTTGGCATACAGCTCATGAAAACCCAAAATTCCTATCTAAAAAAATTAGCATATCATGAAAAAGTTCTCTAAACGAGCTATTAACCTAATCATCTGAATCAACTAATTAACTCTAAACACCTGTAAAAGATTCCTGAGGCTTTTAAAAACTCCCAGCCTGGTTCATTACTCCAAACCGCAATCATGGGTAAGACTGCCGACCTGACTGCTGTCCAGAAGGCCATCATTGACACCCTCAAGCAAGAGGGTAAGACACAGAAAGAAATTTCTGAACGAATAGGCTGTTCCCAGAGTGCTGTATCAAGGCACCTCAGTGGGAAGTCTGTGGGAAGGAAAGTGTGTGGCAGAAAACGCTGCACAACGAGAAGAGGTGACTGGACCCTGAGGAAGATTGTGGAGAAGGACCGATTCCAGACCTTGGGGGACCTGCGGAAGCAGTGGACTGAGACTGGAGTAGAAACATCCAGAGCCACCGTGTACAGGAAATGGACTCTAGGTGCCGCATTCCCCAGGTCAAGCCACTTTTGAACCAGAAACAGCGGCAGAAGCGCCTGACCTGGGCTACAGAGAAGCAGCACTGGACTGTTGCTCAGTGGTCCAAAGTACTTTTTTCGGATGAAATAAAATTTTGCATGTCATTCGGAAATCAAGGTGCCAGAGTCTGGAGGAAGACTGGGGAGAGGGAAATGCCAAAATGCCTGAAGTCCAGTGTCAAGTACCCACAGTCAGTGAAGGTCTGGGGTGCCATGTCAGCTGCTGGTGTTGGTCCACTGTGTTGTATCAAGGGCAGGGTCAATGCAGCTAGCTATCAGGAGATTTTGGAGCACTTCATACTTCCATCTGCTGAAAAGCTTTATGGAGATGAAGATTTCATTTTTCAGCACAACCTGGCACCTGCTCACAGTGCCAAAACCACTGGTAAATGGTTTACTGACCATGGTATTACTGTGCTCAATTGGCCTGCCAACTCTCCTGACCTGAACCCCATAGAGAATCTGTGGGATATTGGGAAGAGAAAGTTGAGAGACGCAAGACCCAACACTTTGGATGAGCTTAAGGCCACTATTGAAGCATCCTGGGCCTCCATAACACCTCAGCAGTGCCACAGGCTGATTGCCTCCATGCCACGCCGCATTGAAGCAGTCATTTCTGAAAAAGGATTCCCGACCAAGTATTGAGTGCATAACTGAACATAATTATTTGAAGGTTGACTTTTTTTGTATTAAAAACACTTTTCTTTTATTGGTCGGATGAAATATGCTAATTTTTTTAGATAGGAATTTTGGGTTTTCATGAGCTTTATGCCAAAGTCATCAATATTAAAACAATAAAAGGCTTGAACTACTTCAGTTGGTGTGTAATGAATCTAAAATATATGAAAGTCTAATGTTTATCAGTACATTACAGAAAATAATGAACTTTATCACAATATGCTAATTTTTTTTAGAAGGATGCTTAGATACAGCACTCTGTGAAAAGACAACTTGTGGAGGGTGTCAATGACTGTCTTCTGATGGCGATTGTCTGTCCTGGGACTAGGCCACTACTTGTAAAGGGGTGGATAACCTCTTCAATTTCACAGCTCCCAGTCAACCTGGGAAGACAAATCTTTGGACCTCTAAATTGTTCTAAAAAACTATAAGACTCAATGTTATGACTTTCTCCTGGCTGAAGTGTAAAAGTTTTAGTTGTCTGTACATGAATTGATTCTCAGAATTATAGTAGAAAATATACTAGAGGGGTCATGCAGGGTGTGATGAATACCACCCCTCGTGTCCGCTGACGTCAACCACGTCGAGCTCACGAGACCTGGTATGATCACGGGGTTTACCAAAAACGTTAAGTTACGTCCTCCAGAGGAGCACGTAAGGTCAGGCTGGTATAGTTTACACACACACCTCCTGTCCACGCGGGCACAGAGAGGCAACAAGCTAGAAGGGCCTTTTCACTGCCACAGTGAAAACAGCCCACACTCAGCCCGGGTACTGCCACCAGTTTCTCGTTTGATATAAGCCCGTTCCGCTAACGGGATTATATAGGGTCAGAAACCAACCCGCGGTAGCTTATAACTAGGCCAAAATACGGACGTGGGGATTCGTGATCGAGATACAAGATAGCACAAGATTAAATTATAGATTTAATCGCTGTAAGAGCACACTAGATGTGACACAATATACACAGACAATATATACAGTGGTCTGAGATTACAGATACAGATTATATGGGTACAATAGGATTAAGCAGTGTGAAAGTAAGTTACCAAGTATGATGAAAGTTCCTTGGGATGTCCTGAACCGGAGGCCACACGAGGGGCTGTGATCTCCTGCTATTTCCTGGGTCCCTCTAAACACATGTGTAGGATGCGACCCCTCTTCAGAGAAAAGACGCCGCCTACTTGCTGGCACCAGGCTTTTAACCTGTAGCTGGCCCATCCCCTCCCTGCCTCAGGGAGGGGTCAACTCCCCCTCTTCTGGGCTGACGGTGAATGACCCACAAAACCCTTTAGGGGTCATAGCTCCAGACCAGAGGGTCACAGGGAGATGGTTCTGGACCTGCCTGGGTTCCGGCTACAAGTAGAGCCCAAACCTGGTACCGGTAGGTGGCTTCTATGGGGAGATATGGGTATCTCCCTACCCCGACTGGGTACGAGTAAACAAAGACCATGGGACCGTACCTCGTGGCCACCGTGACACAAATATGTATCCGGTTTGCGCCTGCGATGGCCAGGTACTTCATAATTCCTTATGAGAGGTAGGTGCCAATATGTCTAGGAAATCTCATTGATCCAGGCAAAAGCTACCCACAGCAGGGTTTTTTTCCTGCAGATTCAGGTGGCTCCCAACTGCTGCACAGAGGTGTGAACTTCTCCTTGAAGCTTGGACCCCCTGAGGGGTGTCTTCCTGGCCAACTGACACTCAGTTGGCTGGGGGGGAGTGGAAACTTATTTGGCATGTACACAGAATCATGCCAAGAGGTGCATCAAATTACAATCAGGGCTGGGGGCTTTGAAGCAGGGAAAGCCCTACCTCTGCTGTCTGTCAGCAAATGGGGGGTGTGAGGACATGGCTGACAGTAAATATTAATCCATATTCCTCACACAGGGGTTTTATATTGATGACCTACATGTTTAGGATAGGTCATCAATATCTGATTGGCGGGGGTCTAACACCTGGCACTCCCACCGATCAGGTGTTTGAAGAAGAAGCACTGCTTCCTGTTCATTACACAGCCTGTCGTCTCAGAAGGGAGCATAATTACAAGTACTCACTCCATTCACTTGAATGGAGTGAGTACTTGTAATTACCCCACACTGTAGCTGCAAGGGAGATGACGTGTGTAGTGTAGTGAAGATGAAGTAGCGCTTGAAAGGAGCGTCGCCTCTTCAAACAGCTGATCAGCGGTCAGATTGACTGCCATCGATTAGATATTGATTAGGGATCGACCGATATTGATTTTTTAGGGCCGATACTGATCATTTGTGAACTTTCAGGCCGATAGCCGATAATTTATACCGATATTCTGGGAATTTTCATTTTTGAAAAAAAAATAAAAAATTCCCACAAATCTGCTGAAAATTAATGTTTATTGTTAATGTGTATTTTTTTTGTAAATCTTTCTTTTTCATTTATATTTTAATATTTTGGTGCTTTTATTTATATTTTTGTAATTTTTTATTTTTTTTTTAACTAACTTTTAGCCCCCTTAGGGACTAGAACCCTTGTCCTATTCACCCTGATAGATCTCTATCAGGGTGAATAGGAGCTCACACTGTCCCTGCTGCTGTGTGCTTTGTGCACACAGCAGCATGGAGCTTATCATGGCAGCCAGGGCTTCAATAGCGTCCTGGCTGCCATGGTAACCGATCGGAGCCCCAGCATTACACTGCTGGGGCTCCGATCGGAGGAGCAGGGGAGAGGGGATCCTGTGGAGGGGCGCACTGCGACTGGGGTGGGGGGCCCTATGTGCCACCACTGCTTAATACTGGGGGGGAGGGGGGGTGCACTGCGCCACCAATGCTTAATAACTGGGGGGGGGCGCACTGCGCTTAATCTCTAATTTATTCATATACAGGAGGCGGGAGCTGGCTGCCGGCTCCCGACCTCTATGAGCAGTAGCTGCGATCCGCGGCACCTGAGGAGTTAACTGCTGCGGATCGCAGCTACTGCTCATAGAGGTCGGGAGCCGGCTATGTGATTCTGCAGCTCCCGCCACCTGTATATGAATAAATGAGAGTTTAAGATTCATTGGTGGCGCAGTGGCCATAGCTCCTCCCCTCCTCTTGTCCCCTGTCCTTTCATTGGCGGCAGCAGCAGCAGCACAGGGGGAGGAGACACTGCTCCTTCTCCCCTGTGCTGCTAAGGGGAACACGGAGAGCGCTGTCAGCAGCGCGATCTGTGTTCCCCATACGCTATCGGAATATCGGCAAAATAAATGCTGATACCGATAGCGTTCAAAATCCTGAATATCGGCCGATAATATCGGTAAATCCGATAATCGGTCGATCCCTAATATTGATGACCTATCATGAGGATAGGTCATTAATATAAAACCCCTGCACAACCCCTTTAAACGTAAAAACATCAATATTTGCCACCAATTTACAGCAACACTTTGATGGAAGCTTTGTAGCTCCCATTATTTAAACAGGACTCTCCTAAAATACTCTGTGAAGCTATGGTCTAGCAAGTCACTGCTCACTACTTACTACTTAAAAAAAAAAAAAAAAAGAGCTAGACATTAACCGCCTCCCGACCGCCTAACGCAGGGATGCGTCCTGCGGGCGGCCGGGTTATTCCTCCTTGGCATCTACAGCCTGCCAGCGAATGATCGCTGCTGGCAGGCTGTAGATCAACTTCTTAGCTCACGGAATACCTTGGGGTGTCTTCTTTACAAAATGCTGTCACTTGTGGGGTATTTATACTGCCCTGGCATTTTAGGGGCCCTAAAACGTGAGAAGTAGTTTGGAATCCAAATGCTCAAAAAAATGCCCTGTGAAATCCTAAAGATACTCATTGGAATTTGGGCCCCTTTGTGCACCTAGGCTGCAAAAACGTGTCACACATGTGGTATCGCCGTACTCAGGAGAAGTAGGGCAATGTGTTTTGGGGTGTATTTTTACATATACCCATGCTGGATGAGAGAAATATCTCTGTAAAATGACAACTTTGTATAAAAAAAAAATGGGAAAAGTTGTCTTTTACAGAGATATTTATTTCACCCAGCAGGGGTATATGTAAAAATACACCCCAAAACACATTGCCCTACTTCTTCTGAGTACGGCGATACCACATGTGTGACACTTTTTTGCAGCCTAGGTGCGCAAAGGGGCCCAAATACCAATAAGTACTTTTAGGATTTCACAGGGCATTTTTTACACATGTGGATTCCAAACTACTTCTCAGGCTTTAGGGCCCCTAAAATGCAAGGGCAGCATAAATACCCCAAATGTGACCCCATTTTGGAAAGAAGACACCCCAGGGTATTCCGTGAGGGGTATGGTGAGTTCATGTAAAATTGTATTTTTTGTCACAAGTTAGTGGAATATGAGACTTTGGAAGAAAAAATAAAATAAAAATCATTTTCTGCTAACTTGTGACAAAGAATAATAACTTCCATGAACTCACTATGCCCATCAGCGAATACCTTAGGGTGTCTACTTTCCAAAATGGGGTCATTTGTGGGGTGTTTCTACTGTCTGGGCATTGTAGAACCTCAGGAAACATGACAGGTGCTGAGAAAGTCAAAGTGCGTAAATTAATTTTTTTGCACCATAGTTTGTAAATGCTATAACTTTTACCCAAACCAATAAATATACACTTATTGCATTTTTTTTTAATCAAAGACATGTAGAACAATACATTTTGAGAAAAAGATATATAGAAATGTAGTTTTATTTGAAAAATTTTTACAACAGAAAGTGAAAAATGACTTTTTTGGCAAAAATTTCAGTCAATTTTGATTAATATAAAAAAAGTAAAAATGTCAGCAGCAATGAAATACCACCAAATGAAAACTCTATTAGTGAGAAGAAAAGGAGGTAAAATTCATTTGGGTTGTAAGTTGTATGACCGAGCAATAAACCGTGAAAGTAGTGTAGTGCAGAATTGTAAAAAGTGGTCTGGTCATTAACCCCTTAAGGACACAGCCCTATTTCACCTTAAGGACCAGGCCATTTTTTGCAAATCTGACCACTGTCACTTTAAGTGCTGATAACTTTAAAACGCTTTGACTTACCCAGGCTGTTCTGAGATTGTTTTTTCGTCGCATATTGTACTTCATGACACTGCTAAAATTGGGTCAAAAAAGTTAATTTTTTTGCATAAAAAAATACCATATTTACCAAAAATTTTGAAAAATTTGCAAATTTCAAAGTTTCAGTTTCTCTACTTCTGTAATACATAGTAATACCCCCAAAAATTGTGATGACTTTACATTCCCCATATGTCTACTTCATGTTTGTAGCATTTTGGGAATGATATTTTATTTTTTGGGGATGTTACAAGGCTTAGAAGTTTAGAAGCAAATTTTGAAATTTTCAGAAATCTTCAAAATCCCACTTTTTATGGACCAGTTCAGGTTTGAAGTCACTTTGTGAGGCTTACATAATAGAAACCACCCAAAAATGACCCCATTCTAGAAACTACACCCCTCAAGGTATTCAAAACTGTTTTTACAAAGTTTGTTAACCCTTTAGGTCTTCCACAACACTTCATGGCAAATGGACATACATTTTTAGAATTTCGATTTTTTGGAAAATTTTCCAATATAATCAATTTTTTCCTGGAAAAAAACAAGGGTTAACTGCCAAACAAAACTCAAAATGGGTTGCCCTGATTCTGTAGTTTGCAGAAACACCCCATATGTGGTCGTAAACTACTGTTTGGCCGAACGGGAGGACATAGAAGGAGGGGAACGCCATATGGGTTTTGGAAGGCAGATTTTGCAGGACTGGTTTTGTTTATACCATGTCCCATTTGAAGCCCCCTGTTGCACCCCTAGAATAGAAATTTCAAAAAAGTGACTCCATCTAAGAAAGTACACCCCTCAAGGTATTCAAAACTGGGTTTACAAACTTTGTTAACCCTTTAGGTGTTCCACAAGAGTTATTGGCAGATGGAGAAACAATTTAGAAATTTCTATTTTTTGGAAAATTTTCCAATATAATCAATTTTTTCCAGGAGTAAAACAAGGGTTAACTGCCAAACAAAACTCAAAATGGGTTGCCCTGATTCTGTAGTTTGCAAAAACACCCCATATGTGGTCGTAAACTACTGTTTGGCCGAACGGGAGGACATAGAAGGAGGGGAACACCATATGGGTTTTGGAAGGCAGATTTGGCAGGACTGGTTTTGTTTATACCATGTCCCATTTGAAGCCCCCTGTTGCACCCCTAGAATAGAAATTTCAAAAAAGTGACTCCATCTAAGAATGTACACCCCTCAAGGTATTCAAAACTGGGTTTACAAACTTTGTTAACCCTTTAGGTGTTCCACAAGAGTTATTGGCAGATGGAGAAACAATTTAGAAATTTATATTTTTGGGAAAATTTTCCAATATAATCAATTTTTTCCAGGAGTAAAACAAGGGTTAACTGCCAAACAAAACTCAAAATGGGTTGCCCTGATTCTGTAGTTTGCAAAAACACCCCATATGTGGTCGTAAACTACTGTTTGGCCGAACGGGAGGACATAGAAGGAGGGGAACACCATATGGGTTTTGGAAGGCAGATTTGGCAGGACTGGTTTTGTTTATACCATGTCCCATTTGAAGCCCCCTGTTGCACCCCTAGAATAGAAATTTCAAAAAAGTGACTCCATCTAAGAAAGTACACCCCTCAAGGTATTCAAAACTGGGTTTACAAACTTTGTTAACCCTTTAGGTGTTCCACAAGAGTTAATGGCAGATGGAGAAACAATTTAGAAATTTCTATTTTTTGGAAAATTTTCCATTTTAACCCTTACTTTATTACTGAAAAAAATGGGTTAACAGCCAAACAAAACTCAAAATGGGTTGCCCTGATTCTGTAGTTTGCAGAAACACCCCAAATGTGGTCGTAAACTACTATTTGGCTAAACGGCAGGACATAGAAGAAGGGGAACGCCATACGGTTTTTGGAAGGCAGAGGGGGGGGGGGGGCAAGTGGCAGGGGGGTCTGGGGTCTGGTAGCTGAAAAAAAAAAGTTTGGAATAAATGTGCATTTTTTTTTTTTTTTTTTTTCTAACTTTTCCCTTCTATCCCTGCCTAAAGGTGCCTCTCCCTCACTGACCCTAACCTACCTGGGTGGCGATGGGTGCAGGAGGGTGATGGATGGCGATTAGGGGGACACAGGAGCTGGTGCTGGACGATGCTGCACGGTCAGGGTGCTGGACAGGAAGAGGAGGGGAGAGAGGAGCGCAGGAAGTTTGAATCTCGCGCCTCTCTCCCCTGCACCAATCAGCACCCTGGACAGCGGCGTTCAGCACCAGGGCCAGCTCCGCCTCTGCAAATCCTCGGACTGCGATTGGTGGTGTAAAATTACGCCACCGATCGCAGTCTTTTTCCGGTTCATCGGGTCACAGGACACCCGAATGGACCGGAAACGCAGAAAACCGCAGGTCTGAATTGACCTGCGGTTTTCTGCGATCGTCGATGCGGGGGGGTCAAATGATTTCAGCCGGCATCCCGTTCCGATTAACCCCCGCGGCGCCGGCATCGCTATTTAAAGCCATGACGTACCGGTACGTCATGTGTCCTTAAGGACTCGGGAAACATGCCGTACCGGTACGTCATGTGTCCTTAAGGGGTTAAGAGGGTTTAAAGGGAACCTGTCACCGGGATTTTGGGTATAGAGCTGAGGACATGGGCTGCTAGATGGCCTCTAGCACATCCACAATACCCAGTCCCCATAGCTCTGTGTGCTTTTATTGTGTAAAAAAAACGATTTGATACATATGCAAATTAACCTGAGATGAGTCCTGTCCCTAATTTGCATATGTATCAAATCATTTTTTTACACAATATAAGCACACAGAGCTATGGGGACAGGGTATGGCGGATGTGCTAGTGGCCATCTAGCAGCCCATGTCCTCAGCTCTATACACAAAATCCCGGTGACAGGTTCCCTTTAAGCTAGGGGAGCTGAGGTGGTTAATGAACTGAAAAGTCCCTCAAACTGCACCAAGAAAGAAATAACTGCAAATATAAAAACGTAACAAACTTCAAGCTTTAAATAGATGGATACACAAATTGTTGATGATTGATTTAAATTAAGTATATTTTCTCTGGCTTAAAAACTAGGCCTTTTATGGTTTGGAATATATTTATTGCTCCATATCCTGACAGTAATTATAGAATGTACATAAAATAGCTCCAATTTTAATGATATAAATTTATTTTCTGTGGCACATAATCAATGTTAGTGTTATATGAAATTATAGAAAGATCTACGTGGGGAAATTCAAAGTTTAAAGTAAGTCCTATAAGTTCATCCAATTCCTTCCAATGCAAACAGATTGGGCACAAAATTATTTGACCCATATCAATGTAAAGTTAAAAAAATACAGTTAAATCAGAGCAGCTTAATGGTCTGGTAAACCAACATCTGAGTTTATGGGCATGGGGCTAGACACTGTGGGCACTATGAATCTGTAGCAACCAAATGTCAAGTTATGCTAAAACACAAACAGGTCAATGCCTGTTTGATAAAAGCCATTATTTCTATATATGCTCATCTACTTAATCAGATCTTTTTCTTACGTGGCAGTATTTAGTTTAAAAAAAAAAAACAGGAGAAGCAAGACCGTCTGGCTGTTGTGTCCAAAGAGCATATCTACATAGCGCCTGTCTCTAACTGAAGGTACATCTGACATAATACAGTACACAGGAAGGAATGGGGGAAGAAAAACAGACAGGATGCCCAGGAGCCACTCATGGCTGCCCGCTGTGCGCAAACAAGGGCATTATGTTCTCCACAAAGGTGTGCATTAACATGAAAGACAGGATATAGTAACAGATACCAGGATTACTGTGCATCCAAGCATTTCCTTAGTTTCATAAACCAATGAGTCAGAAAAATTTAAAACCTAATTGACGTTACAGTTGCACGTCCTCTGTCCTTTCAAAAAAAATAAATGGTAACTGGATTATGTTAAAAGACCAGAACATAAGTTACATGTATACCTGCATAAAAAGTGTGATCCTAAAGCCGGACACAATACATTACTCATATGAACGTTCCCACCAGTAACATGCCTGACTAAACTGGTCAACTTTTTTTTAATTTTATTTTGATTGATTCCTTGGTCCTTCAACGTAATGGAAACTGATAGGCTGAATTCGTCCAATCATGATGTACACATGCAGTTACAAAATGCTCCAACCTAGGTGCATGACTGCGACAAAACCAGTGTGAAAAGTGTGCTACTGGAGTATGTGGAACCACATATGTTTCCACATATGGGGCAGACTAGAGTGGCCCATATATGTATATATATGGGCCAAATGGTTCTTATCTGCCGACACATTCTATGTTTCTATATGTATATATTTGTTTCTCCTCCTCATGTGAATCCCGGCAATGTTAATGCCCATCTGAGTTCCAGTAATTTTTATTCAGGGGGGTTTAATTATCAGAACACTATATTCTTTGCTTCTCCCACTTTTGCATCAGCCTATTTGAGTAAACATGAGGTTTTGGATGTAAATTCTAGTATCAATTTACGCTCATCAAAAATATAAACGTTACTTCATGGACACTATTTATTCCCGGGGACACCACAGGTTCTCACATTTTTATTGAGCATTTGAATATGCAATACTTTTTTAGTTACCTATTTTGTTATAATTGATTCCTGCTTTTTCAGGTCACCATTCATTTTACAGGTGCATTTTAATAAATAAGAATATCATCAAAAAGTTAATTTATTTTTGTAGTTCTTCTGTAGTAGAGTGGACTACGGCTAAAGTCAGTGCTTCAAGAGCCACCACACACAGAAGTACAGTCGTGGCCAAAAGTTTTGAGAATGACACAAATATTAGTTTTCACAAAGTTTGCTGCTAAACTGCTTTTAGAACTTTGTTTCAGTTGTTTCTGTGATGTAGTGAAATATAATTACACGCACTTCATACGTTTCAAAGGCTTTTATCGACAATTACATGACATTTATGCAGAGTCAGTATTTGCAGTGTTGGCCCTTCTTTTTCAGGACCTCTGCAATTCGACTGGGCATGCTCTCAATCAACTTCTGGGCCAATTCCTGATTGATAGCAACCCATTCTTTCATAATCACTTCTTGGAGTTTGTCAGAATTAGTGGGTTTTTGTTTGTCCACCCGCCTCTTGAGGATTGACCACAAGTTCTCAATGGGATTAAGATCTGGGGAGTTTCCAGGCCATGGACCCAAAATGTCAACGTTTAGGTTCCCGAGTCACGTATTTATCACTTTTGCCTTATGGCACGGTGCTCCATCATGCTGGAAAATGCATTGTTCTTCACCAAACTGTTTTGGATTGTTGGAGGAAGTTGCTGTTGGAGGGTGTTTTGGTACCATTCTTTATTCATGGCTGTGTTTTTGGGCAAAATTGTGAGTGAGCCCACTCCCTTGGATGAGAAGCATTCCTACACATGAATGGTCTCAGGATGCTTTACTGTTGGCATGACACAGGACTGATGGTAGCGCTCACTTTTTCTTCTCCAGACAAGCCTTTTTCCTGATGCCCCAAACAATCAGAAAGAGGCTTCATCGGAGAATATGACTTTGCCCCAGTCCTCAGCTGTCCATTCACCATATTTTCTGCAGAAGTTCAATCTGTCCCTGATGTTTTTTTTTTTGAGAGAAGTTGCTTCTTTGCTACCCTTCTTGATACCAGGCCATCTTCCAAAAGTCTTGGCTTCACTGTGCGTGCAGATGCGCTCACACCTGCCTGCTGCCATTCCTAAGCAAGCTCTGCACTGGTGGCACTCCGATCCCGCAGCTGAATCCTCTTTAGGAGACGATCCCGGCACTTGCTGGACTTTCTTGGACGCCCTGAAGCCTTCTTAACAAGAATTGAACCTCTTTCCTTGATCTTCTTGATGATCCTATAAATTGTTGATTGAGGTGCAATCTTAGTAGCCACAATATCCTTGCCTGTGAAGACATTTTTATGCAACGCAATGATGGCTGCACGCGTTTCTTTGCAGGTCACCATGGTTAACAATGGAAGAACAATGATTTCAAGCATCACCCTCCTTTTAACAGGTCAAGTCTGCGATTTTAACCCAATCAGCCTGACATAATGATCTCCAGCCTTGTGCTCGTCAACATTCTCACCTGGGTTAACAAGACTATTACTGAAATGATCTCAGCAGGTCCTTAAATGACAACAATGAAATGCAGTGGAAAGGTTTTTTTGGGATTAAGTTAATTTTCATGGCAAAGAAGGACTATGCAATTCATCTGATCACTCTTCATAACATTCTGGAGTATATGCAAATTGCTATTATAAAAACTTAAGCAACAACTTTTCCAATTTACAATATTTATGTAATTCTCAAAACTTTTGGCCACAACTGTACACTGTCGCATTATGTATGTCAAGCCACTCATGACCCAGACCCAGAAACATCGTACCTGGGCTAAGGAGAAAAAGGAATGGACTGTTGCTCAGTGGCCCAAAGTCCTTTTTTCAGCTGAAAGTAAATTTTGCATTTCATTTGGAAATCAAGTTCCCAGAGTCTGGAGGCAGAGTGGAGAGGCACACAATCCAAGTTGCTTGAGGTCCAGTGTGAAGTTTGCACATTCAGTGATGATTTGGGGAGCCAAGTCATCTGCAAGTGTTGATCCACTGTGTTATCTGTATATCAAGTCCAAAATCAGCGAGAAGCTTCATTGTCCCACAGGAGTTGGCACCTGCCCACACTGCCAAGAGTACCAATACCTGGTTTAATAACCACTGTATCACTGTGCGTGATTGCAATATCTTTATAGGAGCTTTGTTGCACTCCGTATTGGTCCAGCTGTGAATAGGGTTCCCACCCCAGTTACAGTTGATTAAAGATCACAGCATTAGAGCTTCGGTTGAAATGCTTTTATTTTTGCATTAATTAGATAGACATGTGGTACACGAGATTGCCACATGTCTATCTAATTAATGCAAAAATAAAAGCATTTCAACCGAAGCTCTAATGCTGTGATCTTTAATCAACTGTGCGTGATTGGCCAGCAAACTTGCCTGACCTAAACCCCATAGAGAATCTATTCGGTATTGTTAAGAGGAAGATGAGAGACATCAGTGCAGATGGGCTGAAGGCTTCTACCAAAGCAACTCAGGATTCTATAACATCAGCACTGCCACAGGATGATCGCCTCCATACCACGAAACAGAACACTTTGTATGTAATGAATCTATATAATATACTGTATGTGTTTTAATTTTTGTGTTGAATTAAAGGGTAACTGTAATTTTTTATTTTTTTTGCTAGTTTATTAAAGCTAGGCATGTATTCCTCAGTTAGTCTGTCAATGATTGTCAAAAGATCTGTAATTACCTTATAATAACAGCTTTCATTAATCTCCTCTGTCCCTTTCCACTGCTCCCTTAAAAGACCGTTGCTAGGGCTCGTCTGTCTTTCTTTTAGTATAAACAGAAGACGGAGGGGCGGTCCTTCACACTGCATGCCTGCATTAGGCTTCAGAGTGAGGAGGGCGTGTCTCTCAGTAATCCAATCTGATTGGCTGGCAGGGAGCTGCTGGATACAGCAAGTGTGTATGGGAAGTGAGGGAAAGCAATTTTGGCCTTAGAAAACTGGCAGAGGAGCCATCTTGAGAAGCTCCTCATATTGTAAATGTTTAAAACAGCCGTAACTAAGGGAAAAACTCAATGAAAATAGTGGTATGTGAAGAAACTAAAGATTGCTTTATGAATAATGCTGCTGCAGCAGTAACATATACTAAAATAAAGTTTTTGATGAAAACATGACAGTTACCCTTTAATGAAATAAATTAACTTTTTGATGATATTCTAATTTATGGATATGCACCTGGATATCATGTTCTATGCTCCTTGTCATTTACAGTATATTGTCCAACCCTTTGTTTTCCCACAACAGTTTTTACTTTCAGGTTGTTGCCTATATAATTATATGTTAGCCTAAGGAAGGAGGCTGTATGCTTCCGAAAAACACGTTGCTCTCTCTTCTCTTTTTTTTTTACCTATGTATATTATTTATTAAACAACAATTTAGGGATCAGTGCCCCAAAACGATTTTTATATCTTTCCTCTTCATGATATTGTTGCGTCTCCCTTTTTGAAATCCCGAGTGGTGGGATCAGTGATCACATACATGTCTACTCCAGAGTTGTGCAACTCACTCTGGTAAGATAAACTATAACATTGTGTTTATGTAATTATCTATACAGCGCTTCACTAGGAAGTGCCCTGTGCTCAGTTCTTTTTGTCTATTTTAGCAAATGTGACTGCTGAGGCCAGTAGAAGGCTGCAGCAATCACAGATCAAGCCACTTTCTGAAGCAATCAGAAAGGGAGCATGGTGCTGGAAAAGAAGGGCTGTGGATAGTTGAGTGCATTTTTTACTTAGCTGTTGCAGGCAGGGGTTAAGTTAGCCAGACATCTCCTTGAATCTTATGTGTATGGTCATCTTGAAAAAAGAGCATCACATTGCATCTGCTGTCTTGCAATCTTCTCATAGTATATTCTGGCGCCTTCTCTACCCCGGGTAAGTGATGCGTATGCATCCATACTTCTACATGACGTAAAAGAAAACGCCTCATCAGACCAGACTATCATTTTTCTATTGCTCCTTGGTCCAGTTCTGGTGTTCACGTGTCCATATTAGGTGCTTTTGGTGGTGGACTGGGGTCAGCAAAGCCACTCTGACTGGTCTGCTGCTATTACATTCCATACCCAGCAAAGCATTGTGGGGGAGATTTATTAAAGGTGATGTCTAGGCTTTTACTATTGATTACCTATCCTCAGGAGAGGTCATCAATATTAGATCGGCGCGGGTTAGACACCCCTGCCGGTCAGCTGTATGAGGAGATGGCACGTGCCACCTCCCTTCTTTCTTCCTGCTCTGCTGCTGCTGTCTATGGCAAAGACCAGGAAGGTGTGCCGTCTCCTCATAAAGCTGATCAGCTGATATCAATATAGGAGAACCCCTTTAATCTGTGGCAAAAAAAGTAATGCAAATGAGCCAAAATTACATACATATAAACTAGGGTTGTTTCGGGTATCCAACTTTCGATACCCAGGCGATACTTTTGTCCCGATATCGATACGATACCGGGATTTGCCCTTTAGCGATGCTAGGCTGTGCTACTTCACAGCTCAGTATCAGAGAACATGAGTGCGCTGCCCTCAGGGCGGCCATGTTCCCTCAGCAGCACGGGGAGAAGGAAGCAGTCTCTCCCTCCCCCCTGTGCTGCTGCTGCCACCAATGAGAGCGTAGAAGGGCGGAGGAGGGGAGGGGATGTGCCCACTGCGCCAACAATGATAACTAACGTTTAATACATTACAAATACAAGCGGCAGAAGCACATTGCCGGCACCCTGCCTCTGACAGGGTGCTGCGATCCGTGGCAATTAACCCCCCAGGTGCCGCAGCTAAGAGAGTTAACTGCCGCTGATCGCAGCGCCCTGTCAGAGGTCGGGTGACGGCAATGTGTTTCTGCCACCCGGCTGTATTTGTATATTAAACGTTAATTATCATTGGTGGTGCAGTGCGCCCTCCTCTCCCCTCCACAGTATTAAAATTGTTGGTGGCAGTGACCACAGAGTCCACTCGCCTCCTCTCATTGGTGGCAGTGGCGATTGGAGCCCCAGTAATGTAATCCTGGAGCTCTGATCGGTTACCATGGCAGCCAGGACGCTACTGAAGCCCTGGCTGCCATGGTCCGCTCCCTGCTGCTGTGTGCACAGAGCACAGAGCAGCAGGGAGAGTGTGAGATCCTATTCACCCTAATAGAGATCTATTAGGGTGAATAGGACAAGGGATTAAAAGAGCCCAAGTTCTAGCCCCCTAAGCGGGCGAATCGTTATTAAATAAACTGTAAAAAAAACAAAAAAAAAAAAAAAAAAAAAAAAAAAAGGAAAAAAAAAACACATCAAAATATTAAGTATAAATCACCTCCTTTCCCAATTTTACATATAAAATATATAAACAATAAATAAATAAAATATTACATATCGCCGTGTCCGAAAATTCCAAAATCTAAAAAAAAAAATCTCTTATGCAATGAACACTATAAAAGAAAAAAAGAAAAGAAAAACTGCACGATCCCTCCAAAAAATAGGATAGGACTGTTCTATTATAGGCTGGACGTTTCATAAAATGCGGAATGCATCCAGGTTTTTTTGGCGTTTTATTTTTTTCACGTGGTATCGAATGGTATTGAGTATTGCAATACTTTTTTATGGTATCGAAACCGAATCAAAATTTTGGCATCAAAACAACCCTAATATAAACTAGATTGTACCAAATTTAGCACATGCCTATGTTAGTATTCAGTATTCAGAAATCTGCCAAGAAAAGTGGGTGTGGCTAATACAGTGGGGTGTTAACTGTCACGTTCATGAATGAATTATCAGAGAAAAGGCACAACTTTAGGTGATGTTGTAAGCATACCCCAGACAAGCATAAACCCATGAAAAGTCACACGCTGTAAGCAAATGAGACTTTTTGTGAAAAAGCTGCAGGTTCCTGCAGAGCTGGCCATACTCAGTACTTCCGGCTCTTCTCCCACAAACTGGGGTAAACATGACAACTGCTGGAAAATTTCGCATTTGCCCTTGCAAATCTGCACTACCTCTCATTTATTATGCTCTGTACGACATTTGATAAATTTGAACTCAACTTTCGCCAATTTAATCTCCAGCTTTAAAAGTTAGTTATGGTGCAAATAGTTCCACAACTGATGAATCTCCCCCTGTGTGTCCTGAGACCTGCATAACGGAAACGGGACGGATCCGTTATGCAGTCCATAGACTTCTATTATGACAGAACGAATAACGGAATACCTCTAAAGGCATTTTGTTATGCATTCCGTCATTGAATTGCGTTATGGTCCGTGGTAACAGAACCCATAACGCAATTCTGCTTTTACTAGTAAACGAATCGCAAATGAAGTGGAAATTCGCTCATCTCTAATGTCCGCCAGACGTCAGTAACACATAAAAGAATTGCTTGTTATTTAGGACATGCTATTTATAAAGCATAACGAAAAAGCAAATTCCACTATAAATAAAGACTGCAGTAAACAAGCCACGGCATGCCGTTCCGGTAAACACTTTTTAGAATTGACACGTATCACTTCCTAAAGAAGCCCAGGAGACTGACTCCAGTCACTTTGGCAATTCTGTCAGGAAGCTGCAGTGTTCAAAGAATGAGGAAGGGAATGTTACCTTTTCACCAGCCACGTTCAGACATTGGCATGCAAACAGTGAGAAGGAACTTCTAGGGGTTTACCAGCTTGTCAGTGCTGGGATATATTAATGAATTAATCATGCTAGTACAGTTCAGACCTCATTTCTGAGAAAGATGAATTCTACATCATTTAAGAATTATGTGCAGATGTAGCATTGACCTTTGAGATGGGTTGGGACCCAAATCCCACAAGGTTATCACATTTGGATTTTCCAGACTCCTGAATAGTTAAAGGGTTTGGACATGTTCTGGTCATTGTTGACCAGTGTGTTTGTAAGATGATCATATGCCACTTACTAATATAACCTTTATTGAAATTCTGCACCACTTTCTATATTTCATAAGGTATTGCTTATAAAGTCTTTTTGTGCTGTCCACACAGAAGTCCTGTCCATAGGATGGACGCTGATGGGGGGTTATGTGACCAGGCAAATCGCCTCCATGTGATGTCTCCTCTATTCAAATACACTGTGTCTTCCATCTGCATTTGTTCTCTTGGGAGTGTAGTGCAGGTGCTGTGTGTTTGAATGGCGGCTATCTCTCGTGTGGCCAGCTAGTGCAGATGATTGCATGATTTTCCAATCTTAGCACAGGAAACACACACACAAATACACACCAACAGCTGAGAAATACATGACCTTATGATGAGGACATTACCTTAAGTAAAGTAGAGAAAAGTGTGCATAGATATGAAATACAAAACATAAAGGAGCTGGCATAGATCTCAGATTTAACTTATGTCAGCTTAAAGTACGCCCAAAAAGTTGAACAAAAGGAGGCTTGCGCCAAAATGTGTGACTTTACTAGCCTTTCATAAATTTCCCCCATGGCGTCTGCCTATGATATGATATCTTGCAGTGGTATTTAGGAATGGTATGCCACTTCTAAGGCTAATTTCACATGAGCATATTCAGTCTGTGAAATATGCTCCATGTGTCCGAGGTATTTCCCAAGCTGAACTCTACTCTTGTAACACTGACTCGTGACATTATATTGATTTATAATGCTGTTTGTTCCTGCCCGACCTATGCTGTGATAAACTGTATTGACGGCTTTGTGAGTACAATTCATTACAACAGAGATTGGGCAGGTACAGTACCCACAGCATTATAAATACCATATTTTTTTGGACTATAAGACGCACCTATGATTTAGAGGAGGAAAATTAGAACGAAAAAAACTTTTAATGAGACCTCAGAGCAGACCCCCAAGCTCCATCAGCCTCAGACCTCTCAACCTCCATCAGCCTCAGATCAGACCCCCAGCCCCCATCAGCCTCAGATCAGACCCCCAATTAGCCTCAGACCAGTACCCCCAGGCCCTATCAGCCTCAGATCAGACCCCCCCAGCCCCATTCAGCCTCAGATTGCATGCATCAGACTTCAGATCAGATCTTTAAAGGAAAAAAAAGAAAAATTCCTTGCTTGCTCTGGACAGCACTGCATACCCAGGACACCGGTGCATTGCTTCTTCTGGGTCCCGCTGTGTACTATGACCAGATGGAGCACAACGTCAGGTAATAGTGTGTCCCGAAGTGCACTACGTCCTGCTGCTGTGCAGTCAGGACAGCACAGCAGGACCATGAAGAAGACCAGGGGAGGCAAGTACAGCCAGCACAGCGCTGCCCTCACCTCCTGCAAGCTAATGACCCTTTCCATAATGGAAGAGATCATAAGCATTCAGACTATAAGACACACTGTAACTTTCCCCCCCATTTTTTTTAGGGGGTAAACATGAGTCTTAAAATACGGTAATTATAATGCTGTGAGCCTATGTTACAGGAGCTGTGCTCAGCCTGGGAAATACCTCTGACACATGGAGTGTATTTCACGGACTGAATATGCTTGTATCAAATTAGTCTGAAGGTGACAAGTGTACCTGTCGTTTCCGTTTATTTTTAATATAGTGTAGGGACAGAGATGTTAAACATTTTTGTCATGTACTTTATTAGGGTAAGATGTTTCTGTTTTATACACCTCCGAATTATTAGTTCAATTTTGTAAATTATGCTGCAACGGCCATAACTTTTTAAAGTTTTTGATGACATGACCATATGGTGGTTTGTTTTTTGAACGACAAGGTGTACTGTTTAATAGTACCAGTTAATGATCCAAACGTGGTACTACATTATTTGTGGGATGAAAAAAATTCTATCACTGTTGTTCAGGTTATGCCAAAAAATGAACTTATTCTGTGATTATGGTGATACCAAATTTATAGTTATATTCTTACTACTTAAAACCCTTTTCTTATAAAAAAAAAAGGGCAGTGTCACTGTATTCTGACACAAATAACTTTTTCAGTGGACAGAGGTGTATGCTAGGGTTGTCATGATATCAAAATTTTGATTTGATTTTAATACCATAAAAAGGTATTGCAATAATCAATACCATGCGAAAAAAATAAAACACGAAAAAGGCCGCGTGTATTATGCATTTTATGGGACGTCCGGCCATAATAGAACAGTCCTATCCTATTTTTTGGGGGGACAAGGTGACTAAAAAATGGGGAATCATGCATTTATTTATTTTTTTCTGTAACAGCGTTCACCAGAGATTTTTTTTTTTATAGTTTGGACTTTTCGGACATGGCGATATGTAATATGTTTATTTATTTATTGTTTATATAATTTATATGTGAAATTGGGAAAGGGGGTGATTTATACTTAATATATATCTTTTTTTTTTTTTTTTTTTTTACACTTTTTATTTAATAACTACTGTATTTCCCCCCCTTAGGGGCTAGAAACTGGAATCTATTAATCCCTTGTCCTATTCACCCTAAAAGATCTCTATCAGGATGACTAGGACTTCACACTCTTCCTGCTGCTCTGTGCTTTGTGCACACAGCATCAGGGATGTTACCATGGCAACCAGGGCTTCTGTAGCATCCTGGCTGCCATGGTAACCGATCTGAGCCTCAGGATAACACTGCTGGGGCTCCGATCACAACTGCCACTGGACCACCAATGAAGATGAGACCCTGTGGCCACTGGGCGGCACACTGCGCCACCAATGATTTAATACTGGGGGGCCTGGGAGGGTGCACTGCGCCAACAATGATTTAATACTGGGGGGCCTGGGAGGGTGCACTGCGCCAACAATGATTTAATACTGGGGGCCTGGGAGGGGTTGCACTACACCACCAATGATTTAATATTGGGGGGGGGGGGGGTTGGGAGGGGCGCACTGCGCCACCAATGTTTTTAAACCATTAATACAAATATAGGAGGCGGGTGCCGGCGGCAGAAACACATAGCCGGCACCTGACCTCTATGACGATCAGCGACAGTTAACCCCTCAGGTGCCTCAGGTGACCACAGCTCCTTTTCATAGAGGCCAGGTGTCGGCTATGCGATTCTGCAGCCGGCATCCGCCTCCTGTATTTGTATTAATAGATTACTTATCTTTATTGGTGGCGCAGTGGCCACAGCCCCTCCCCTCCTCTGCCCCTCTCTCTAATTCGATACCTGGTGCAACCCTAGTGTATGCTGGCCCTTTTTTATGCGGAGAACATACAAGTTTTAGGGAAGTGAGGCAACAAAAAAAAATAGCAATTTTGCCATTGGGATTTATTTTACAGCACTAACCATGCAGGACAAACATGATTTTTTTGTAGACTGGAAACACCTATAATAATTATGTTTAGTTTTGCATGTTTTTTTTTTTAAATAGGATATAAATCGGAAGAGGAGTTTTTTTTTTTTTTTTACATTTTTGAAAACTTTATTTAATTGATTATTCCTTTCTTCTTTAGTTCTCTTAGGGAACTTGAATCTGGGAAAATTAGGTTGCTTATATTAGTCACTGCAATACTTCTGTGTTACTGTGAATAGTGATTTTACCAGCATTATATCATACCCAGCCATGAAAACCGATCTGCACGCCGCAATTTTCCCTCTGTCTAACCATTGACTATTGACTCTGGCTGGATCGGCACCCACTGTGTATGGAGTGGGCTCAGTTTGTGATTCTGCTCCATACCCACCTCCTACACATAGGATGATGCGCAAGAGAGTTAAAACACATTAAAGCTAAACATAAAACAGTACGTATCTCTCTGAAAATTAATAGAAATTGCATCTAATTATTAGAAAAGGAAACCTCTATTATTTCCTCTGGGAGGAAATGGAATCCATTTTATATTTACTCCACCCCACAAAAAATTGACATCCCTGCAGCAATGAGAACTACATATTGAATGGATAAATGCCAACAAGACATTTCCGTTATGCAAAACTCATGATTCTTATATTGTGCACTTCTAGTCCCTGGAGCAATGAAGTGGTTAACTAAATAGGAAGCAGGCGCTAGACAGCACTAACATTGCCCTGCGTTTTTTCTACATCCACTTTAGGAACTTATATTCATTCGGCTCCCTTCTGTTCCCACAAAATGTCCTTCTAGAAAAAGGCACTTGGAGACTCGTTAAAGAAAGAGATTAGAATATTGAAGAACGCATAGAAGAAGTGGCACTTTGCCAGAGCAAATTTAGAATGGAGGAATATACTGTAAGACTACAGACACAAAAAACACTTAAAGAGAAGTTGTCAGCTCTGATGATGCTAGGCTTAGTAAATACTTGTATCCCACATGAAATAACTACAGAGCATCTTTTCTTAGAATTTTGTGTTCTGTGGTTACTCTGTTATCCCTACGAAAATGTATGAATAAATTGTCAGCTGGGTATACCAGTTGGAGGTGTTCTTTCATCCGTCACATCATCTAATCTATGGTGGCAGTGTCAGACTTTGTAGGGACTTTTGACGAGGGGAACGGAAACACCCAGTTGTCATTTTATTCACAACCTTCGAAGAGGAATCGAGCGAAAAGCCCAGAATTGTTTTATCAAGGGGAACACGTGCTTTTATCAAAATATTCATGACTGAGATAATAAACTACAGACACTCAACTGTGGGTGCTGGGCTTCCAAAGGCTGAACATCAAACCTTCAGGTCTGTGACAATGTCCAAGGAGAAAGAAAAAGCCTTTGCCTCAGTTTGAGTACATCTGCCTGCTGCCGTTCCTGAGCAAGCGCTGCACTGGTGTTGACTCAATCCTGTCATTCAGAGATGGTCCTGGCACCCGAAATCCTTTTTCACAGCAACTGAACCTCTTTCCTTAAAGTTCTTGATGATCCAATAATGGTTTATTTAAATGCAATCTTACAAGTAGCAATGTCCTTGCCTGAAAAGCCCTTTTGAGACAAAGCAATGATGACTGCTCATGGTTCCTTGGAGGTAACCATGATTAACAGAAGAAGACAATGAATTCAAGCACCACTGCCCCCATTAAAGCAACCAGCCTGCTCTTCTAATTTAATCAGCATGACAGAGTGATATTAGCTGCCTTGTCCTTGTTAACACTTTCTACTGAGATAACAAAAAGATCACAGAAACAATGTAAGCTGGTTATTTTTTGGGCTGAAATGCAGTGGAAATGGGCTTTTTTGTGATTAAGTTACTTTTCATTTCAAGGAATGACTCTGCAATTAATTTCAATTCATCTGATCACTCTTCATAACAATCTAGAGTTAAGGCAAATTGCCACTATAAAAAACTGAAATGAAGCAACAAACTTTGTGAAAAACAAAATTTGAGCCAGTCTCAATACTTTTGGCCACAACTGTAATCACACACTTAGCCATGCAAAGTCAGTTGGGACCTTAAAGAAATAGAAGGACTGTTTTATGGGTAGTATGAAACAATAAAACATAGCCTGATATGTCAGCAATATGCAACATTATGTAACGGCTGTATAGAGATAACAGATGTACTTTTTAAAAATAAAGCCTTTGGAAGTTCAGTGGCCTAAACAATACTTGAAGCAGATGGCTAGATTTGTCTAGTGAGCAGCATTTTATTCAGAAATGTAGATGAACTTTCTTTTTGCATATTTCATCTAATGGGGCGATAGGAATCAATAAAGCGGTACAAGGCATGGATCTGGATTAATACATGATATTTTGGGGAGAAAAATATACACCATTAGACTGTATATCATTATAGGGGCTGCCATCTGAGCTGCTGTAAAGAGCATTTAGAGATATGCTTCATAGAGACTACATGGACCTCAGGGGATGAACGACTGAATTATATGAAGCATGCTCTGTGAATGCAGAAGTCATTGTACAGGGAGGAGAGTAGAAAAGTTGTGACCATCATCTAGTGTGAATGGTGTGAACACGTTATCTAATGAATATACTAAAGAAGTGTTATCAGTCATTGTAATCCTACCTGTGATCATAGTGAGATGGCAGCTGAAAAAGTGATCTCTATAGAACAGGACTTTAGGATATATTTATTTTCATATGGATAGGGACTTAAGTGTATATGTTTAACATTAAATCTTAAATCAAAGGAAATCTGTCACCAGATAGTGACACAAACCCGTTATCTAATCTGGTTTTATGTTCTGATTGTAGATTTTTATTATATTTCCTGAACTTTATTATGGGGTCATCTTGCTTGAGTTGTTCTTAGCATATAGAGAGATGCTTTACAGCAGACACTTTAGCAGGGATTTTGGCCCACTCCTTCATACAGATCTTCTCAAGATCCTTCAGGTTTCGGGGCTGTCAATGGGCTACATTAAGTTTCAGCTTCCGCAAAATATTTTTGATTGGGTCATGTCTGGAGACTGGTTAGGCCATTCCAGGACCTTGAAATGCTTCTTACGGAGCCACTCCTTAGTTGCCCTGACTGTGTGTTTCGGGTCATTGCCATGCTGTAAGACCCAGCCACGACCCATCTTCAATGCTCTTACTGAGAGAAGGAGGTTGTTGGCCAAAATCTCACAATACATGGCCCTATCCATCCTCCCTTTAATACGGTTCAGTCGTCCTGTGCTCTTTTCAGAAAAGCACCCCCACAGTATGATGTTTCCACCCCCATGCTTCACGGTTGGGATGGTGTTCCTGGGGTTGTACTTATTCTTCTTCTTCCTCCAAACACGGCAAGTGGAGTTAATACCAAAGGGTTCTTATTTTGGTCTCGTCTGACCACATGACCTTCTCCCATGGTGAACTTCAAACAGGTCTTCTGCAGCTCTCTACCTGTAACTGTCACAGCTTCTAAAAGAACATATGGCTGGTGGCAGTTGAATATTTAAACTGAGCACGTTCGACCAGCTTAGTGAGACGGACAAAAAAACTAAAGAACAGGCACCGGGTGGCGCTATACTGACATATTTTATAGAATAGCTCACTGACTAAATTTTAAAATTGCATGCAATTACAAAAGTATTCAGATCCAGGTGCTAGTTTGAAGAATATGTTAGAATATGTTTTGTGACACAACCCCTTTAACAAAAACTGACCTCATGACAATTCCTATGGCAGTAGTTTTGTCAAAGATAGTGGGCAAACCATGCTGTAACAGCCAAACAAATGCACACATAATCATGACAATGTACAGCAAATGCAGACACAACGAAGAGTACAATTTCCAGGTCTACAGTGGATTGTCTGTGGGAGTCCTGCAAAAATCATTAATTCAGAAATGGTGTTAACAGAAAGAACGAAGGAAATTCATAATGGATTAGATGCTGTTGGGGGGGAGTTTGCTGATTACATTGGAGGCAATCAGGAAATTACTACTAACCCCACTACTTTCCTTTCAGATGCTCAGAAAAGTATGTAAAAGTAAAACATCTGGATTCTGGATCTTCGTTGCTCTTGTTACACACTGGAATATTTAAAGCAAAGCCATCCGAACAGCCAATAACTTGCTGCAGAGCTTTTATATCCAGCCTGGTGTAAGCATGCAGTTAAAGGATTTCTTGCTAGGAAAATGAATAAATATATTTGGGAAATGTCTAATTGATCTAGAAAACCAGAATCCAATTTCCTCTAACCTGCCAAAGATGTATTAGGGTCGGTTCACACAACTGATTTAAAAAAAAACGCTTAAAAAAACATCAGCGTGGAATCTGAGTGTTGTTTTTTTGCGTAAAAAAACATACTTTTTGGCGCGTTTTTTTATGTCTTTTTTTTAACCAATGGGTGTTCACTTCCTTACAAAGCTGTATTATCAGCATGAGGTTTTAGAAGATCGGCGCCAAAAAAAGTGGGGAAAACGCACAAAAAAGAAAAACGCATGGCGTTACATGGAACTTCTTATTTCACCTTCCTATTAATTTCAATTAGAGATTCAGCGCTGATTCTGCCCCAAGATAGGGCATGCTGTTTCTTTTTTCCACGTGTAAAGAAAAAACAAGTGCTGCTTCGTATTGAAACGAATGGGAGGCTGTTTTAAGGCAGAAATGCCTCAAAATCAGCGCATTTGAAAAATGCTTGAGAAGTGACATTACTTCTTAGAGGCAGATTTATTGTGGATTTCAAAGAATTCAATGGGGAAACAGGAATACCTCACTCAAAAACTTCTAAAAAGCTTGTAAAACTGCTATAAAACCTCCCCAAAATTAAAAATCTGACACCAAAACCAACCTGTTTTTAACTACCCTTAAGTGGGGAAAATTGGCCTTTCTCTGGATCAACTTGCAGGATAACAGGCCGAACTGGATGGACAGATGTCTTGTTTCGGCCTTATAAACTATGTTCCTATGTTAAAGAGGTTGTCCGGGTTCAGAGCTAAACCCGGACATACCTCCATTTTCACCCAGGCAGCCCCCTGACAGCAAAGCTCTCCTTTGCCCTGTGCTAAATCGCGCAGGGCAAAGGCATTTTTAGTGTTGAATCTCTTTTTATTGCATAGAGAAATAAAGCAGTAACTTAGACACAGTAGCCATGACAATGAAGGCAATAGACATCGCCCATTCCCGGACTATATAAAACATACAGTACCAGTATACAAATGGACATAGAAAACAACATATTCCCCTGGAACACATGCAATGCGGTCCAGGGGTGTCAAACACCATAAGCATGTACCCATCAAATGGCTCAATAATTGGGGAGACATAAAGCATGGCATATAAAGCCGTGGGCACTGGCAGGAATGGGAAAAAGGACTCTTACCAAATTCCTCAGTATCAGCCCGTTGAACAAAGAGCTACTAAATGCAGCTCATGGCAAGGCGAACCAAAACAGTAAACAAGCAAGAACAGGGGGACAGACAAAGACAAGACATCGACAAACAAAAGACAGGGAAGGGAAGGGGGAGGGGGATGGGAAGGGAGGGGAAGAATAATTAGGCAACATATCATGTGTGCCAGGTGCAATCACCTGTGTCCAGCCAGGTTTGGAAACGGGAGGAGCTTCTAAACTGTTGCCAGGGTTCCCAGGTGCAAAGGCATTTTTAGGCGTTCCGGTGACATATCAGAGCTATCCATGGGGCTGCCAGGAAGCCCAGTGACGTCACCGACACTGATGGGCGGGCTTTAGCGCTGCCCTAGCCAGTAAAACGGCTAGGGCAGCGCTAAAGCACGCCCATCAGAGCCGGTGAAGTCACCGAACACACTGCTGGGCGGAAGTTTCCGCCCGGCAGTGTGTTATGATAAAAAAAAGCCTGTGCCCTCCGCGATCTAGCGCAGGGCAAGGGAGCGCATCGGAGCATGAGATGCTCCGATGCTAGCCTCAGGGGGGCTGCCTGGGTGAAAAAAAGGGTATGTCCAGGTTCAGCTCTGAACCCGGACAACCCCTTTAATTCTGCTACTGATTTTGCTGCTGTGGATTTTAGCCGTGTTCACATACTCTTAGGCTTCTTGCACACAAACTTATTTTCTTTCCGTGTCCGTTCCATATTTTTTGCGGACTGTATACGGAACCATTTATTTAAACGGGTCCGCAAAAAAAATAGAAGGTACTCCATGCGCCTTCCGTTTTCGGATGTCCCCGTATTTTAGTTCCGTAAAAAAATAGAACATGTCCTATTATTGTCCACATTACGGACAAGGATAAAACTGTTCTATTAGGAGCCAACTGTTCAGTTCTGCAAAATAAGGAATGTACATGGACGTCATCCGTATTTTTGGGCGGATCCGTTTTTTGCGGACCACAAAATAAATACGGTCATGTGCAAGAGGCCTTAGGACGATGCACTTGGCTGTACAGCTGTATTAAGGCTCTGTGTGGTCAGAGCTGCATGAAGGCTTCTGCTGTACTTCTACAGTCCTGATAAAAAGTTTAAGACTTGAAAAATGGCAAAAAATCATATTTAGCATGGCTGGATCTTAAAAGGTTCCAAGTAGAGCTTTACCATGCAACAAGAAGAAATGAGAGTGAGACAAAACATTTAAGAGCATTCAATTTAATGAAAACAACAAATAAACTGAAACAGGCTGTTTTTAAGCTGATTAAAAGTTTAGGACCACATTTACCCAAAAAAATATAAACCCCCCCAAAACAGAAATCCAACTTCCAAACATGAACTCAGTAATGAGTAGCTCCGCCGTTATTGTTTATCACTTAAAAAATTTGTTTCGGCATGCTTGATGCAAGCGTTTCCATGAGGTGAGTGGGAACATTTCTCCAAGTGGTGAAGACGGCCGCACGAAGGCCATCTACTGTCTGGAACTGTTGTCCATTTTTGTAAACATCCCTTGCCATCCATCCCCAAAGGTTCTCAATTGGATTTAGATCAGGGGAACACGCAGGATGGGCCAAAAGAGTGATGTTATTCTCCTGGAAGAAGTCCCTTGTCCTGTGGGCATTATGTACTGTAGTGTTGTCCTGTTCATAAACCCAGTCGTTACCACACAGACGAGGCCCTCAGTCATGAGGAATGCTCTCTGCAACATCTGGACATAGCCAGCGGCCGTTTGACGCCCCTGCACTTCCTGAAACTCCATTGTTCCACTGAAGGAAAAAGCACCCCAGACCATTATGGCGCCCCCTCCACTGTGGCGCGTAGAGAACATCTCAGGTGGGATCTGCTTGTCATGCCAGTAACGTTGGAAACCATCAGAACCATCAAGGTAAAAAAAATTCTCAGAGAATAAAACTTTCTTCCACCTTTGAATGTCCCATGTTTGGTGCTCTCTTGCAAAGTCAAAACGAGCAGTTCTGTGGAGTTTAAGGAGACGAGGTCTTTGAAGACGTTTTTTGTTTTTCAGTCAGCACCAGTAAGGACCTTAATTTGGGTCGAGGATCGTCCAGTGTCTTGACAGACAGCCAATTGTATCCTCCGGCTCAGTGCTGATGAATTATTTTTTGGGTCTTCCACTTGACTTTTTTGTTCCATAACCCTCAGGATCATTTAAGAAATTCCAAATTACTGTCTTACTGCGTCCCACCTGAGCAGCGATGGCTCTCTGTGAGAGACCCTGCTTATGCAGTTTAACAAGCCGACCATGTTAAAAAAGGGAGAGTTTTTTTGCCTTTTGCCATCACAACGTGTGACTACCTGACAGAAAATGACAATGAATCCACATCTTTGCACAGATTTGGCCTTTTAAAGGCATGTGGTCCTAAACTTTTGATCAGCTGAAAAACAGCCTGTTTCAGTTTAATCGTTATTTTCAATTAATTGAATGTTCAAAAAATGTTTTGCCTCACTCTCATTTCTTGTTGCATGTTGAAGCTTTACTTGGAACCTTGTTAAGATCCAACAATGTAAAATAAGATTTTTTGCCATTTTTCAAGTGGTTTTAAACTTTTGATCAGGACTGTATCATCCAATTTCATAGTGGCCTCTATTTTGTAATACCACAGGAAAAAACTGCAGCATGCTGCATTACTTGCTATATTAAAGAGATGTTACAGAGAAATTATTCTTTGGGGGTGGGGGAAATAGCAGGGCATTCGAAATCCCTGCAGCTCTATTTTAATTCTAAGAGACTTTAAGCTTCCTGAAAAGCTCTGCTATGTGAATGAAACCAAAGGCTTTGTTCACATGGAAAATTTTTCAGCTGAAAAATCGGAATCGGTAGCTAAAATCTGATCATTTTTGGCTTTTCTATGCCTGGACAACTCTATCTATCTATCTATCTACCTACCTACCTACCAGTTAACTCCTTCAGGACTGGACCATTTTCAGTTTTTTACTCCCAGCCTTCTCAGAACCATAACTTTTTTTATTTTTCCATTCACATAACTGTATGAGGGCTTGTTTTTTGTGGGACAAGTTGTTCTTTCTGGCACCATTTGTGGTTACATACAATATAGTGTCATATTTTAATAGTATGGGCGTTTTCGGACGCGGCGATGCCTATGATTTTATTTTTTAATTGTTTATGTATTTTTATTTTCATATTTAACTTTATTTATTTATTTATTTTTTTACACTTTTTAAGTTCCCCTAGGGAACTTAAACAAGCAATCATTAGAATGCTTCTCTCATAGACTCCAGTGCATTAGCACGGTCATTCAGGAGGACCGAGGCCGCCGCACACACATCCAGCTTCCCCGATCCCTGCTAGGAGGAGCTGATGCACGGCTGGGAGCGTATGCTGCTGGCTTTTGAGCTCCCAGATGGGGAGGACTTAAATGTGTGCTATCTACATTGTCATTGATTACATACATAAACAGCAGACACCTGAAGATAAACACAGCAGGCATCTGGCGGCTATGGTGCTCAGTGCAGACGCCAGCTTTAAATACCCGACTGTTGACGTATATTTATGTTAAGAGGATGGGAAGTGGTTAATATCCCTGATAAATACTGTCCTCTAAGGGAAAAATGTGGACAGATCAGTGATATCCTTGAAAGGATCTGGATGTTTAGTCCATCTAAGGCTACTTTCACACTCGCGTTTGGTGCGGATCCGTCATGGATCTGCACAAACGCATCCATTCAGATAATACAACCGTTTGGATCCGTTCAGAACGGATCAGTTTGTATTATCTGTAACATAGCCAAAACGGATCCGTCTTGAACACCATTGAAAGTCAATGGGGGACGGATCCATTTTCTATTGTGCCAGATTGTGTCAGTGAAAACGTTTGGCTCAGTTTTGTTAGACGGGCACCAAAACGCTTCAAAGCGGAATGGAGGCAAACTGATGCATTCTGAGCGGATCCTTATCCATTCAGAATGCATTAGGGCAAAACTGATCCGTTTTGGACCGCTTGTGAGATCCCTGAATGGATCTCACAAACAGAAACCAAAACGCCAGTGTGAAAGTAGACTAACCTGGAACTCACTTAAGTGGATAGAAAATTTAAGTGGGATTGCGCTTTTTTATTATTATTACGAATGCTGTCATGTTGACAAGGTAATCAGTCTGGGAAAAGTTCATCAGGAAGAGCGGACTGCCACAGTCAATTTGTCGGATGTAAGCACAGGACTACTAAAAGAATCTAGGAAAATATGCTGCTGGGATTTCTTGGTTAGGACATTTTTCTTGAGGTTAAGTTATGCAACCCCCAGAGTGAGCAGCATGGAGTGGAGAATTCACATGGGGGAAGTTGGGGCAATTTGACCCAAATCAGTAACTGTATAATCCGGGCTGACTAATAGAGCAGTACAGTCGCTTTCCATCCTGAGATGTTACACTTTCACCAGGAAATGCCAGGCTGTCCAGGGCAAGGAGCTGCAAATTACATGGTCTGGCACACCCTTCCTGAATCAAATCAACTGTGACAGCTTTTGTGATCAAAACACCTTAATTTTCCCCTTTAAACTGTTGGCACAAAATGCCTCATTAAACCCATTAGGATGTTGGCACCACATCGCGGCACTTATGTAGAAGCCACTCAGTAGAGGCCATGTAAAGTGACTGCTGAAGTGGAAAATTGAAATTTTCATATTGACGGGTATCAATGGTTTAAATGCACCAAGCGACAAAAATTTACAAAAATATAAAACAAACAATAAACACAGTCACAATTCAGCTACAACATTTCACACAAGCTTCAACGTATGATCTGACCCAGCTCATTAATGGACAGTCCCAAATATAACCTCTTATAAATTAGGCAAATTTAATTTGTCACACTCACCACTCAATGATGCTTTGCAGGAAGGATCTTATTGTTGGAGGTCTCATAGTATCCCCTGTTCCAAGAAAAGATGCATCCCCAATATAAAAGTGATTGTAAGCAAGCTATAAACCCAATTTCCATCAGAATTAGGGCTCATTTTTGGTCAGCATCCAATCCCCATTTTTTGTGGTTCGGATGTAGAACAATCCACTTAAGTGGGACCGCAAAAAATACGGACAGCACACCATGTGCTGTCGGCACCCACAAAAATACAGAAAAAGGCCTATTCTTGTCCACATTATGGACAAGGATAACATACCTCCCAACCGTCTCGGATTTCAGTGGCTGTCCCAAGTACGGGGGAGCTATGTCCCGCTTTCTGGGAGCTGTCTCAGCATCCATAGGAGACAGTTGCCTGTATTATGATGAAGCAGAGAGCTGACATCGGCTACCTGCTCCATCATTCCTCCCTCCTGCCGGCTTTCCACAACTCTTGTCTGTGCAGGGGGCTGGGCCAGACCGCAGTCAGCCTCGGGCCCGCCTCCTCCACAGACCAGAGCAGCCGATGTCCTGGGGGCATAGCTGGACTTATTACTGGGGGCACATAACTGGACATATTACTGGGGGCACATAACTGGACATATTACTGGGGGCACATAACTGGACATATTACTGGGGGCACATAACTGGACATATTACTGGGGGCACATAACTGGACATATTACTGGAGGCACATAACTGGACATATTACTGGGGGAACATAACTGGACATATTACTGGGGGCACATAACTGGACATATTACTGGGGGCACATAACTGGACATATTACTGGGGGCACATAACTGGACATATTACTGGGGGCACATAACTGGACATATTACTGGGGGCACATAACTGGACATATTACTGGGGGCACATAACTGGACATATTACTGGGGGCACATAACTGGACATATTACTGGGGGCACATAACTGGACATATTACTGGGGGCACATAACTGGACATATTACTGGAGGCACATAACTGGACATATTACCGGGGGAACATAACTGGACATATTACTGGGGGAACATAACTGGACATATTACTGGGGGAACATAACTGGACATATTACTGGGGGAACATAACTGGACATATTACTGGGGGCACATAACTGGACATATTACTGGGGGCACATAACTGGACATATTACTGGGGGCACATAACTGGACATATTACTGGGGGCACATAACTGGACATATTACTGGGGGCACATAACTGGACATATTACTGGGGGCACATAACTGGACATATTACTGGGGGCACATAACTGGACATATTACTGGGGGCACATAACTGGACATATTACTGGGGGCACATAACTGGACATATTACTGGGGGCACAGCTGGGCATAATTATGTGAGGGGGCACAATGTGGGCATAAATACTGTTCAGTGGCATGAAGGGGGAGTAATAACTGTGTGAGGGCATTAAGTGGACTGGTTGGGATTAGGTGCATAGTTATGTTTTGGGAGGAGTTAGAGGCATGACCTAGGGCAGAAAGATTTTGTGTCCCTCTTTGTTCATTTAGAAAGGTGGGCGGTATGGGATAAGACTGTTCTATTATGGGCCAGGCGTTCCGTTAAATGCGGAACGCGCACGGTCGGTATCTGTGTTTTCTGGAGTGCAAAAACAGCTATGGCCATGTGCATGAGCCTTTAGAAAGGGAAAATAATGCAGAATGAAAGCTTCTATTTCATATACAAAATTTTCAAAAATATGCTCCGATAACATAAAAACGAACAGTATATTAATTCTGTGCACAACCCGGGTTTCGACATTCAGCAGATTCTTATGGGGCATGTCTAATCTTTGCTGTGGGACACTCTTTTCTATGTACGACACAGGTTGCACCTCCTGTATTTCAGGAAGTTTGAATTTAATGTGAATTTAATGACATAGTAGAGCTAAAAGGCGAATTTCAATAGAAAATGTTTATGGCATATGCCAGGATAGAGGTACGAGCACATGTCGTGGTTGCGACGCTCCTTCAGTACTGCACAACTATTAACAATGCAGATCAATTAAACAGTGTGATCTCTATTAGTTAACAGTGATGGCCAGTTTGCAGTGTTTGCCAACGAACACATGCGGGCTGCCATCTTGACTCAAGTCCGGCGATGCACAGGCAAGCCCTTACCTGTGCCGGGAGCCGGTCTGAAACAAATACAGTCACCGGGAGCAGGCAGTTCCGAGAACAGCCCGATGAAGGCCCCCAGGGGCTGATCTCGGAACTGCCTGTTCCCGGTGACCGCATTTGATTTCAGACCGGCTCGCGGCACAGGCACAGGTAAGGGCTTACCTGTGCATCGCCGGACTTGTGAGTCAAGATGGCAGCCCGCATGTGTTCGCTGGCGAACACTGTGAACTGGCCATCACTGTTAGTTAACTGCCTGTACAGCCACCCAGTAGCCGACCGCGCTGTGTGGTTATATCTTGATAGATTAGGGTCCCACCTGGTCACTCTCATTCAGGCAGTGGAAATATAATATGGGTAGAGAGAAAGTAAGGAAGAGTCTGTGCATATTTGTAAAAAGCTTGGGTGATTAAGCTTCAGAAGTATAAAATGGCTGATGATGGTTATAACTATTTTCGAAGACCAATTTAAAAAAGGAAATGCTGACATCAGTTTTTCCATCCATTGTCCAATTTAATTTATTAGATGGAAAAATTTCAGTTTTTCCACCAATGAAAAGTGCATTGATTTTTATATTCCTTTACATCATTGTCATAAGGGATAGGGAACAAAAGTGACATAATATTTTTTGAGCTATTACATCCAGCTTTTTACGGACTTCAATGTTGTGACAATTGATGGGATGTAAGATGCTCAATCAGTTGTGCGTTTTTCGATATATGAAGCACCCGGGGTATACACAGGGTCAGCTCCCCATAACTACACAGTCTAATTTCCTAGCAAGTTTACGAAAAACTGTTGATACTTTTGAATGGAGAACTGAAAAGATGATGAGAGATAGCATACTTTCTAGACTAATCGGGTCTCTATCACGACTGACTTGCCGTGCTACCCTGGAATTTACAGAAAAAGAATAGCACAGCCTGCTTGACTGTTGCCATAACTGTGGCTATCCCTGGCACCCTCACACGATGGGTATTCCGCCATTCATCAGAATAACCCTTTAATGAGGTACAAAGACAGTTTTCCCATTTCCCTTTTTTTGTATAGTGGGATGGGTACCCCATGAAATAAAAAATCGATTACTCCTGGCCGAGGCCTCATGCACACAACCGCAAAACACAGATACTGGCCTCGCGCATGCCACCATTTTATTTCTCCCTTCTATAGAAATGTCCTGTTCTTGTCAGCAAAATGGACAAGTATATTTTGCTGACTGTGGGACTGCACCATGGACATACAGATGTGGACAGCATATGGCGTGCCATCGGCATTTTTACAGCCCCATTGAAGTGAATGGATTTGTAGCCGAACCCCAAAAAAAATGCAGATCGGATTCAGACAAAAAAAAAAAAAAAAACACTGTTGTGTGCATGAGGCCTGATACAGAAAGAATTGGGCTATTGGCCTCATATTCTTTAACTACTCTGCAATAGGAAAGGTCCACATCTCTAACAACACAGAGAAGGAAAGCCAAGAAACACAATGGGCAACCTACAACTTCAGCCTTGTTCACACAGTGGAGTTTTGATGTAAAACCAGGAGTGTATTATATAAGGAAAATTGTAAGTCTTTCCTTCAAGCTTTCAATTTCTCATAATCTGCTACTAGTTTTAGGTCTAATGCGCATGACCGTATGTGTTTTTCCATTTGCAAAGTGTGGATCTGCAAAACATGGACACCAAGCCGTGTGCATGTTGCCATTTTCTTTTTCCCTTCAAAATGGACAAGTATTCCACATGTTCTATTCTGTTTGTGGGACTCGGAAATACAGCTATTTGTGTCCTCATTGAAATGAATGGGTTTGCAAAAAATCCGGATCTGATGAGGACCAAAAATACGGCTGTGTGCATGAGGGCTTCGCTAAATAAAAATGTATTCTGAAAAACTGCACCAGCCTTGGTTTGCACTGGTCCTAGAGATAAACAGCAGAATCTCACCCGAAGTCCTAGCCACCTATATATGCTGTAAAGTTTCATACATGAACATTTCCAGGATTAGCTTTTCTTTCAGACAGGGTTTAGGGGCCAAACGTTTTTATTGGCAACACAGTATGATTGAAATAGACTATGACGGCTAACCACTAGCACATGAACATTATCGTGTAGTTTATCATCAAGTCCTTCTAATTTCGTGGATCAAAAATATGCATGGCCATGTCCAAAATATATTTATTGTATTTCAGTTGTTTGGGTACAGAGATGTTTGCTTAAGTCGTTTTCACATGGAGCACAATGTAATTAAAAGGTTTCATCTTTATAGAAAGACCTAGAAATGCTATCATATATAAATGTTAGTGAACCCGTGTAACCCAAACAACCCTCAGTTAGGATGAATCCCATATTACACAAGCAAGTAACAAAAAAAACTCAGATCTGCAAAATATAGTATGTTTATATAGTGTGTTCCAATAAAAAAAATGCCTGGGTTCAGAAGAGTTTAAGGCTGAGATATGTACTAATTATTTGACATGATTAACTAGCAATAACTATATAAGCCATGCACAAGTTCTTACAAAGAAACACTTGGTGCTGCATGATTCGAGTGTTCACATTGAGGTTACCCAGCCAGTGACAGATGATACCATTCAAAATCAGCTTGTCCTGTAACCTGTAGTAGTGACTAAAGAATGGGTCATATATACAGGTAGTGGACGGAAAGCAGTGGTCCTATAACCCACCTCTGTTTGCCGCGCAAAAAGCGTAGAATGTATATACAACTGCTAAAACGTGACTTCCTGTTTGGGTGACTACGATCTGTACATGTCAAAGTGGTAAGAGGAAGCTTTGTCTGCTCAACCATATACTGTTCATCAATGATAAAAAGTCTGTTCAGTATAAAGTATATACACAAACACTCATACATATAGTATCTCACAAAAGTGAGTACACCCCTGAAATTTTTGTAAATATTTTATTATATCTTTTCATGGGACAACACTGAAGATATGACACTTTGATACAATGTAAAGTAGTCAGTGTACAGCTTGTATAACATGTAAATTTGGTGTGCCCTCAAAATAACAACACACAGCCATTAATGTCTAAGGCCGCTTTCACACTTGCCTTGTCCGGATCCGTCGTGTACTCCATTTGCCGGAATTACACGCCGGATCCGGAAAAACGCAAGTGAACTGAAAGCATTTGAAGACGGATCCGTCTTCAAAATGCGTTCAGTGTTGCTATGGCAGCCAGGACGCTATTAAAGTCCTGGTTGCCATAGTAGTAGTGGGGAGCGGTATATTTACAGTCCGTGCGGCTCCCGGGGCGCTCCAGTGTGACGTCAGAGCGCCCCATGCGCATGGATGACGTTTCCATGCGATCACGTGATCCATGCGAGTGGGGCGCCCTGACGTCACTCTGGAGCGCCCCGGGAGCCGCACGGACTGTAAGTATGCTGCTCCCCCGCTACACTTTACCATGGCTGCCAGGACTTTAGCATCCTGGCAGCCATGGTAACCATTCAGAAAAAGAAAAGGCCGGATCCGGATTAATGCCTTTCAATGGGCATTAATTCCGGATCCGGCCTTGCGGCAGGTGTTCAGGATTTTTGGCCGGAGCAAAAAGCACAGCATGCTGCGGCATTTTCTCCGGCCAAAAAACGTTCCGGTCCTGAACTGAAGACATCCTGATGCATCCTGAACGGATTTCTGTCCATTCAGAATGCATGGGGATAATCCTGATCAAGATTCTTCCAGAGGCTTGGGCAGATAAGTGGCAGATGAGGTTTAACACTGACAAATGTAAAGTTATGCACATGGGAAGGAATAATGCAAGTCACCAGTACTTATTAAATGGTAAAACACTCGGTAACACTGACATGGAAAAAGATCTAGGAATTTTAATAAACAGCAAACTAAGCTGCAAAAAACAGTGTCAAGCAGCTGCTGCCAAGGCAAATAAGATAATGGGTTGCATCAGAAGGGGCATAGATGCCCGTGATGAGAACATAGTCCTGCCACTTTACAAATCATTAGTCAGACCACACATGGAGTACTGTGTACAGTTCTGGGCTCCAATGAACAAAGCAGACATAGCAGACCTGGAGAGGGTCCAGAGGAGGGCAACTAAAGTAATAACTGGAATGGGGCAACTACAGTACCCTGAAAGATTATCAAAATTAGGGTTATTCACTTTAGAAAAAAGACGACTGAGAGGAGATCTAATTAATATGTATAAATATATCAGGGGACAGTACAGAGATCTATCCCATTATCTATTCATTCCAAGGACGGTGAGTGTGACGAGGGGACATCCTCTGCGTCTGGAGGAAAGGAGGTTTGTACACAAACATAGAAGATGATTCTTTACGGTAAGAGCAGTGAGAATATGGAACTCTCTGCCTGAGGAGGTGGTGATGGTGAGTACAATAAAGGAATTCAAGAGGGGCCTGGATGTATTTCTGGAGCGTAATAATATTACAGGCTATAGCTACTAGAGAGAGATCGTTGATCCAGGGATTTATTCTGATTGCCTGATTGGAGTCGGGAAGGAATTTTTATACCCCTAAAGTGAGGAAAATTGGCTTCTACCTCACAGGGTTTTTTTGCCTTCCTCTGGATCAACTTGCAAGATGACAGGCCGAACTGGATGGACAGATGTCTTTTTTCGGCCTTATGTACTATGTTACTATTTTATAGAGCCCCGACGATGGAACTCTATGCCGGAAGAAAAGAATGCAAGTGTGAAAGAGCCCTAAACCGCTAGCAACAAGTAATTACACCTCTGTGAAAATGGCCAAATTGTGCCCAATTCGCCATTTTCCCTCTCTGGTGTCATGCGACTCGTTGGTGTTACAAGGTCTGATGTGTGAATGGGGAGCAGATGTGTTTAATTTGGCGTCATCACCCTCACACTCTCTCATACTGGTCACTGGAAGTTTAACATGGCACCTCATGGCAAAGATCTCTCTGAGGATCTGAAAAAGATATTTTTTTTTGCTCTACATAAAGATGGCCTAGGCCCTAGGCTATAAGAAGATTGCCAACACCCTGAAACTGAGCTGCAGCATGGTGGTCAAGACCATAGAGCAGTTTAACATGACAGGTTCCACTCAGAACAAGCCTCGCCATGGTCGACCAAAGAAGTTGAGTGCACATGCTCAGCTCCATATTCAGAGGTTTTCTTTTCAAAATAGGCGTATGAGTGCTGCCAGCATTGATGCAGAGGTTAACGGTGTGGGGGTCAGCCTGTTAGTTCTCAGACCATATGACGAACACTGCTGCACTAGAAAGCCTGCAAACTGTTTGCTGAAGACAAGCAGACTAAGGACATGGATTACTGGAACCATGTCACGTGGACTGATGAAAGAAAGATAAACCTATTTGGTTCAAATGGTATCAAGTGTGTGTGGCGGCAACCAGGTGAGGAGTACAAAGACAAGTATGTCTTGCCTACAGTCAAGCATGGTGGTGGGAGTGTCATGGTTTGGGGCTGCATGAGTGAGGCCAGCTGTGGGGAGCTAAAGTTCATTGAGGGAACTATGAATGCCAACATGTACTGTGACATACTGAAGCAGAGCATGATCCCCTCCCTTCAAAAACTGGGTCGCATGGTAGTGTTCCAACAAGATAACAACCCCAAACACATTTCCAAGACGTCCACTGCCTTGCTAAAGAAACAGAGTAAAGGTGCTGGACTGGCCAAGCATGTCTCCAGACCTAAACCGTATTGAGCATCTGTGGGGAATACTCAAATGGAAGGTGGAGGAGAGCAAGGTGTCTAACATCCACCAACTCTGTGATGTTGTCAATGAGGAGTGGAAGAGGATTTCAGTGGCAACCTGTGAAGCTCTTGTGAACTCCATTCCCAAGTGAGTTAAGGGAGTGCTGGAAAATAATGTGGCCAAATATTGACACTTTGGGCACAATTTGTCAATTTTCACTTTTGTTACCAGCGGTTTAGACATTAATGGCTGTTTGTTGAGTTATTTTGAGGGCACACCAAATTTACACTGTTGTACAAGTTGTACATTAACAAAAATTTGAGCGGTGGACTTATATATATATATATACACACACACACACACACATATAGGCTCAAAGTCTTCAAAGATGGACAATTAATGCATAATACACTTCTCTGCAGCATGTACTCGCAAATGTCCAATTTTCAAACATGCACAAGTTAGGTCAGTTTCACATGAGTGTGTTGGGTGCGCTGAATTTCCCAGACTGAACACTCGTCCTCTAACCTGAACTCACCGCATCATAATGATTTGTGACGCTGTGATTTCTCACGTGACTGCAGGTCTGCAGTACTGTACTCACATACAGCTGTGAGAGTACAGTACAAGAAGACAGCATCATAGATCATGATGATGGGTCGGAGAAATGCAGCTATCACATGGAGTGTTTCCCGGACTAAACATGCTTGTATGAAACTGGTCTTAGAGGCTGCTGAGCAGTACTGGGGCACTTTCAGTCATGCAGCATGCAGATGTAGCATTCATTATCCAGGGATTTTGCATGGTAAGAAAATATCTGCAAATGTGCAGCAGAGTGATGATTGGCCACAATTTCTGTACAGTTTTATCATTCACTTTAATAAATTGCATCTCTATAGCTCAGCAATTACCATCAGCTCAAAACCACAGCAATATGTGAGGTGAAAAAACCCTGAGGTTTCACTTAACATCTCCAGTGTATTCTCATATTTGGGTAAAGTGTTGCTCCAGTGTCCAAATGTTTTCTTACTCTCTAAGGGCTTGCATGCCAAGAGTGATTTATTGGCGTCCATCATTGGATGAACTGGAGAAAACTACATATAAGCACTGTAGTAAGCCAATCATGTAAGATAGCGTCCCACAAGGCATTGGGGCTGCTCCTTTTTTATGTTGCCCTGCTTCCAAAAAATGCTAATTAGTTTTAGTTTCTCCGATATGAATAAGACAAAACTATATTTTCACTTAAAGGGGTTGTCCAAGTTATTTTTATTGATGACCTATCCTCAGAATAGGTCATTAATATCAGATCGGCAGGGTTTTGACACCCGGGACCCCCGACGATCAGCTGGATGAAGAGAAGGCGCGTGCCATGCCAACCTCCTCCTCTTTACCTGCTCGCCGTGGCATCCTCAGTGGCAAGCATGTGTAATTACACCTAAGTCGTTCCATTAATTTCAGTCAAAAATACGAACACACGGTACACGTGTTGTCCGAAGCAGCAAAAAAAGCCAAAACAAACAATGGAGTTCTATGGAAGAAAAACACTAGGCAATGAAAGGGGAAAAACCCCACTAGACAAAGTGCATGTTGCAAAAAATGCCTGTTTGTACCGCGTTGAAAATTTGCCATAGATTTCCATTTAACATCTAGAGCGGTCATTTTTTGCTTGAAAAAATGAGGCAAGAGAGACCAGCAAAAAAAAAAAAGTGCACCAAAATGCCATAAAAAGCCCAAAAAGCCCAAAAAACCCTGTGTGTGACGCCAGCCTAAAGTTGCTGGTCTGCAATACCAGACAGGTATGGTGCTGTATCTGTGAGAAAGCTTTTTCCTATCTTGGACAACCCCTTGAAACTTTCATTACAAAATTTGAGCCAAATCAGTGCCGAGACCTTTGCTTTGATGTCCTGAACAGAGCACAGCCCGGTGGTTCAGGCGATGCAGAGTTAACCATACATGTGCAGCAAATATTATAAACCAAAATACTTTACATAAAAAACGTTAGGAACAGAACTGTTTGTCAGATGTTTCCTTCATCTGGGAATTGGCTCCAACTTTGTTCAACTTCCTGTCCTAGCGTATGGAAATAAATACTTGTCAATAGCAGCCATGTCCTACATATTGTCAGGCAGAGGCATACTGGAGGACATAACTTTGGTCTTAAGACCTACTGGGTTGCTTTAACATTGCAAAATTAAAAATATGGTTGTATTGAATTTTCTTCTGAAGATGTATTGGTGGAACTTACTTGTGATGCCACCAGTACAGTATGTATGGGTGTACCTCAATTCTATGTTACCGTTACCTGGTGAGCATGTTTGTATGGATGACACTGTGAAAGGTCAGAAACTGAGACTTGGCTAGTGGACACAGAAAAACATCAGGAAGGGAGCAACATAAAATAGGATGCAAAAGCAATTATACTCGCGTGATTACTTCCTAATATACTTTCCTATTGGGTGGAGTTAACTTTTTTGAGAAAAAATTAATTAGCAAACAGTCACAGTCAGCAGAGTATTTTTCAATTTTGTCTTTGTTTCTCGCAGAGCTGTAATCGGCTTCCCACTTTCTCTTGTTGACATAGATCTAAACTGGCCATTTTGGTGAAGTCAGTTGCACCATATGAACCTGCCTTCTCCTGGGGCAGAAGATCAGGCACATGTGTGGCACCAGTTAGGCACTACTACTATTATACCACAATATGGCCATGCAACATTCAGAAAAGTTTTCCTGACAATTTAAATTACAGAATTCATTAGACTTCAGTAACACATTTTCAATAGGTCCAGCGCCTTGGAATTTAAAATAAAATGCAACTTTTATTTACACAAATAAAAAAAACTCCATGGTGTCCTCGGGGGGACGCGTTTCGCGTAGATCGCGCATCATCAAGCCCTTCTATCGATGCCTCTCTCGTGCCCCTACCTGGTGCTGCCTGAGGCGATTGCCTCGCCTGGCCTCATTGGTGGTGCACCTCTGACCTCTGCCATTTTTCTTTTCCACATTTGCTATGGGAATTACACTTTTTGGAGATGACCCTGTGTAAGTGTCTTTACAGTAGGAAGGCAGCTGTTCTTTAACAGCTTTGCATTCTGAATTCTCCAAAAACCCTTGGGTGCTAAAGTTGAAACTACCAACATAAATATATAGAATAGAGAATGTGTTCTGACAAGAACATACGAGGTGACGGCTCGCTAAGCAGAACAGAACTGTATATCTATCTTCGTAAACATCCTTATCAAGCTTTACTTCACTGTAAGTAACAGGGGAAGTAAAGCATGCTGGTATGTGGAAAATGCTGGTTTTATTCAAGGCTGAAGCGCTTGTCATGTGTGATTATAGCCTGTTTTATGTTCCAGGAAAGGCAAACTGTTTGAATAAAAGTGAACAGATAATATGAGATTAGGATAAGCAATGTACAATTCATTATGGAGCAGACAGTTTAAGACCTGATATCCGCTACAAGGCAAGTTATGATGAAATCTAAATATCACCAGGGCAGATCAGTAGCCCTTTCATAAACACACATCAAAAACTAGGTTCTGTCGCAGGCTTGGAAGCCCTGAAGTTGATTATTTGATAATTTTTTATTTTTTTTTACTAGGCAGTCCAAATTATAGGATTGCGGTTTTGGAGGACATAAAACTATGCACATTGGACATCACAGTTCCTGGCTCCCACACATTACTAACCGGCCCTTCCATAAATCACTGTTGTAAAAACCATTAAGAAGCGCCGTGTATGCTATAGCTTCAAAGTTTACAATCTGCGTTTTTCATTGGTAGGGTTAAAAAACATAAAAACAGGGGGGTAGATTTTTTTAATAGTTCTAAATTTAGCCAACTTAAAAGTAGACCAGGCAGACAGAAAAGGTGCCAAATGCACCACAGTGGCTTACATTCTATGATAAATTTGCACATTTTGCTTGACATTTTAGACAATTCTATTCATTTTTCGCTTACTTTAGACTAATATTTTGCTTCATTAATGTGACATTTTGCTTCCCATTTAGTGAAGCTAAAATTTAGTGAAATTAATACTGACTATACTTTTTAGAATAGGAACACAAAGCAAACAATCAATACAGTACACACAATGAGTTCCACAATAAAAACCACAAACTAATATGGCAAAAAAGCTTCTATGCGGGTAGTGTTTATATAGTATTTCATGCACTCTACAGGCGTCTTATCTTCTTGTCTAGCTGTCAGTGCGCTCTTCAGATGACAGAGGCTCCCATACTAGCTAGTCATGAGCACTATAGATCTTCCCTACATAATCCCTTCAGTACTCCCAGGAGATTCCACGTTGTCTGGTTTCTTTCTCAACAGTGGGCAAACGAAACCTCAAAACACTAGTTTTTATCATATTATATTTAAGTGAACCAAAAATAGCACTCATACAAAGAGTTTAAACTCATTGCCACAAGAGCTGGCACTATTACAAATTATAGGACTGCCTTTAAAGGAAAATGGGATGCATAGGCGCAGAGGGAGCATGCTACATGACAGGCTCAAACTGTGGAGTCGATATGTTACCAAAATTAAACTACCAGATATACCATACATTTCAGTTCTTGACTAATAGCTGGTGGATGGGTAGGGCTAGAGAGTTAGCACTGTTCTGCCCAGCAGGGTTAGAAAATTATTCTATTTCATTCTGCCAGGGTTTTGGTATTTCTCAAGTGTTTAATGGGGTTAAGTTGTATTACACTTTGTTTTTCCTGTTACAAAGACTGCTGCATTGTTGGTGGTGCAAAGCATTGTGGGAGTGCAAAGCATCCTGGGAAAGATAAGTCTCCAGTCTCCAGTACACATCAGCAGAGCTGTCCTTCTGCATATCTCCTTCTTAAACTCCACCATCCTTGTAAAAGTATATCTGGTGAGAGATCTACCTTTGTTTCAGGAATATTATGTTATGCAGAGCTGTTCAGTCAGTTGTAATTGTTACTCTGGGAGTTGTTACTACTGTTAGTTAGACATGTAGTCCTATGTTAGGCAGCCATTTTACCATCTGCTTCAGTGTTATGCAAATGTTACAGTACATGCTATTCTATACAGCCAGTGGGGTGGTGAAACGCACGTTGGGGCATAGGCACAATTTCTGCCTCGGGTACTTCGCTCAACATGGGTAATTGACAATGTTCCTCACAGTATTATTGTTTTTGTAATGCGTGTGTGGTTTAGTGGGTCCATCACTGGGCCATGACTTATGACCTCATGATTGGATACCTCTCCTACAGGCCACTGTTTTTTCAAAACCACCTGCATGCAGTCTTATCCTACTGTATGTTCAATGATATATCCACTGTGATCATTTTGTTGTTGCATATTGTATCAGTGTCCTTTGCAGCTAGTAGCTGTGGTCACCATCAGCCCTTGTATACACACTCTGATATGCGGACCCATTGACACATCTTGTGCCATCCTGTGACTGGACACAGCTCCGGCCTGTTATTGGTCCCCATTCATTGTGTGTATAGAATAGGTCATTTTCAACCTTTATCCTTTTTTTCACAGTGTTCATTTTATCATCTCCACTGTGCATTTTGGGGGCTTTTTATGCATGTTTTACCCAGGGATATTTTTACCATCATCAATTGAGCTGAGTACCTGTGCGATTCTCTCTATCAGGGGTATCAGGAGTGAGGAGATTAGCTACCTCCTCCTCCTTTGTTTTCACCTTATCTATGAATTTTTGTATTAATAAAGATCAACTACATATTACATGTGAATACTTTGGTATCATTTATGGGGGTTATTGGGGTGGTCAGGTTAGGCGTTGCATGCTATTTTATACATTATACTTATACATGTTATTTGTATTCTTGTAGTTTTACCGCACACTTGTACAATCTCTCATTCATGCGCATTGCGCATAGAGTACAACCTATTGACCAATAAACAAGTTAGACTACAAAGGACAGTCCTCTTATTTGGAAGACAGGAATGGTTTATGCTGAATGTCAGACTGCACACTGTGTGAACATGTATGAAGACAGAACAAGAACCTTCTAGGACAGGTACTGGAAGCTATGTTAATGAGAGTGCAGCAAGCCTCTGAGGATCTGGTGCAGAGGATAAGAGCAGTAGTGGCCCTGATGAGGTGTTATGTCACAGTGTACTCCCTCAGGCATTTGCTCCCTGGGGATCAGTGCAGTGGATAGGTTGCTTGAAAAAGCAGGCCAGAAGTGAAGAGAAATATAAAAGTCACTGTTCACAAAATAGAACTTACGGTACATCCAGCAGTAGTAGGTATAGAGAGTAGTTTCTGGAACCAGGTTAGGAGGTATGGTGGCTGGTTATGTGGCAACAATATGCACTTGCAGGCAGTTAAGGATATAAGTGTCCACTGTGTGATGAAGAGTTAAAATTAGCATTGCCTGGTGGTTATTCTAGGTGATGGGTGTCTGACCTGTTTTTTCCTCACCAGCAGCAGGGTCTGTAAAGGTGAATTTTTAGGTCACTGGCTGTATCTTGACTCTGGCAATCTTCTTGGAGTAAGGGTCTCACAGGAGAATAGTCCTCCTTCTTCCACACTCTCTACTCTGGAACTCCCCCTCCTGGAAGGAAGTAGTCCCAGCCCACTCCTACCAAGAGGGGAGTAACAGGTTGGTTAGCCATGTTCCTGCCAACCTACCTCCTCTATTGGAATATACAGCAGAACATAATAATACACAACATAACAGCAACTGCAGATACCCCTAGATCCGGGGCACTGTAAGAGGCTGGTAGCAAACCAGGAGATAATGGCACATGCACAAAATTTAGAATGGCTTGCGATAACTACACCTACTCCAGGGACATCAATTAGGCCAATCTGGGCAATAAACTTTGACTGGCCACTCAATCAGCTCCACCTCCATGACTCCAATAACCTCATTTGCAAACAGGGCCTGTGACAAGTATACCTTTTCAAGAATATAGGTATTGATTGTACATTAAGGGACATGTATTAATATACGCTGTAAGGCAGTGGTGGTAGTTTGGGGGCTATACCCTCCTAATAGATTCCTTTTCCAGCAGCATCTATAAATATACAGATCTATTAGCTGTACTACTTCATTTTAAAAAAAATTGCCATTTTCCTGTGTTTTTTTTATGTTTCTAGCTGCATGCTATATTTGGCAGAAAGATCTTTTTATTCTGATAATGGCCACTGTGAGTAATGACAGCTGGTCAGCTAAATAACAAATAGGTACAAAAACAGTCTGACTATTAAAGAATCTAATATTTAAAGGGAACCTGTCACCAGTTTTATGGTGTCCTAAGGGCAACATAAATAAGTCACTGATTCTTTTAGCAAAATGCTGGGTCACTTTCTTTAATTGACCCAGTCAATCTGCCAACATCTTGTATTAAAAAGCTCCAGCTGATAATAATGAGTCATGAATATTTATGAGCTCCTGACTCTCCCCGCCCACCTGCTGCTGAGTGACAGTTATTTTCCATATGAATCAGCAGCAGGTGGGCAGGGGAGTGGCTATAGCTCTGAATTAAATATACACTGGACTCAATGACATCACGCCGGACTCGAATCGGCTCATTGGCATGCGGCATCTTTGTGTGTATATTATGAGGTAACCATCTGTCACACCAGTAAGTGAATACATCTAAGGTACTTTTTAGTAGTTAAAGGGAACCTGTCACTGGGATTATGTGTATAGAGCTGAGGACATGGGTTGCTAGATGGCCGCTAGCACATCCGCAATACCCAGTCCCCATAGCTCTGTGTGCTTTTATTGTGTAAAAAAAACAATTTGATACATATGCAAATTAACCTGAGATGAGTCCTGTCCCTGGCTCATCTCACGTACAGGACTCGTCTCAGGTTAATTTGCATATGTATCAAATCAGTTTTTTTACACAATAAAAGCACACAGAGCTATGGGGACTGGGTATTGCGGATGTGCTAGCGGCCATCTAGCAACCCATGTCCTCAGCTCTATACACAAAATCCCGGTGACAGGTTCCCTTTAATGATTGTATATAATTAGTTAGATTATAATCAAATATCCCCATGACAGGTTCCCTTTAAAGTGGTTATGCAATGACTGGAGCCTGCATCGCTCAACAGAGCTCCGGTGAGCGCAGCGGCTCCCTGAAACAGCTGATCGGCAGGGGTTCCGGGACTTGGACCACATCTGATGTGATAATGATGACCTATTCTGAGGATACGTCATCATTATTTCCCAGATAGCCCCTCTTCCAGTTGGCCAATTTAGGGTTGGCCAGCTGGAAGAGGCTGAAGCACTTCTTACTGAATATTAAAGGAGTTTCCCGGGACTTAGATATTAATGACCTGAATCAGGACATGAATATCAGATTGGTAGAGGTCCTACAGCCAGCACTTCCAGCAATCAGCTGTTCTGGCATCTGCTGGAAATTATACAGTGGACGGAGCTGGAAGCAAAAGGCTCCATCCAACATACTGAAGCTCATCTCTTTTCCACTTGAATGGGAGATGAGCTGTGCTACCCCGAGCATAGCCAAATCACCATGGGTAGACTATTCTGCTTCCAGATCCATACAATGTATAGTTCCTGGTGGCTGCCACAACAGCTGATCAGTAGGAGGCCAGGCGTCAGACCCCCACAAATATGATATTGATAATCCCTTTAACTTATTGGTGCAACTGAATGATGAGAGCCTATGGAGATCACTTCATTAAAGATATGCCAACAACCTAGGGATGGAGGACCCTTACCAGCAGATCATCTTCTTGATCATCTTCTTATCCAAATCCAATCCTATCTAATTATTCTTCCTTCTTTAGTTAAGATATGCTAAAAGTGTCTTGCACCAATTATTAGGATTATCTACCGTTTCCATTAGTACAATCTTTGTTATTATTCAAAAGGGACGTTGGTTCATAGTGTAATATGCAATTACCGATACCAATATAATGATTTTATCGCTGGTTTGATCTATTTGCGTATTCATATTCTGCAATAATTGTTACAACTTGTATGTGAACGTGTAAATGTAGGTTAAAAAGATGTTAACTTTCCCAGGACACCCTCCAGAGACCTTGTCTGGAGTCTCCCTTCAGAGATAAAATGCTGAAATTCAACTTCACTTCAATGTGATAAGAAGCCTGAAAATAGCAAACCAGCCAACACAATAAACGTGTAGTAACATGACAGGGTTGTGAATAGGTCATTAAGAACCGTTAAATATGTGATAATGTACAAGCGACATAATCCAGACAGTCAGGTCAGTAAAACACAGCTACAGGGCCGGTTCAGTACCTTGGAAAGGTCTGGGCGAGAACCAGCACCAGATTTATATTTGAGGAACGTGTCCGTGTAAAATTCTTCCTGTAAAGTTCTTTGGGTACATCCACATGGGATATATTTTGTAGCAGAACATTCAATGCAAATCCACAATGGACTACATGCCAATATTGACACAGATTTTAACCTCTGCATTGCCGGCAGAACCCCTACAGGATAAATGGACGTGCTGCAAATGTAAAATTTGACATTATGGACATTTTCAGCAGCATGCTGATGAGATTTTTTTACAATCTCATCCTTTTTGCTGCTACTGTAAAATGCTACAAGACAGCAAGGATGAGAAGGTTAAAACATAACTTAATCAATTGCCCCTAAAAACTGCTGACCAGAAGCCATCACCTGGGGAACTCTTGACTAGTTACCCAGGATGTCTTACTGTATGTAGGAACCCCTTTTGCATAGCCCTTGTTGATTCCTCAGAGACAAGGATGAAGTATGTTGGGAGCAAATAAGTCTGATTATAGGGTAACCAGACATTGGGGCAGATTGTGCATCCCCTGTAAGGGCGGGAGCCAACATTGAGATACCAGGGAGAGGGATAGCTGTGTGAAGCTGAGGTGTAATAGGGATAGCCAATGTGTCCTTTCCCACCAACGATAACTTATGGAGTTTCTCCCACTTTGCCCTCCGGTAAATGCATGGGTATCCCAATCAGACATTTTAATCTTCTGGTTAAGGGCAGTGATGGCCAGTTCGCACTGTTCGCCGGCAAACATATGCGGGCTGCCATCTTTTTTCACAAGTCCGGCGAGGCATAGGTAAGCCCTTACCTGTGCCACGAGCCGGTCTGAAAACAAATGCGGTTACCGGGAGCAGGCAGTTCCGAGAACAGCCCGATGAAGGCCCCCAGTGGCTGTTCTCGGAACTGCCTGCTCCCGCCGACCGCACTTGTTTTCAGACCGGCTCGAGCACAGGCACCGGTAAGGGCTTACCTGTGCATCGCCGGACTTGTGAAAAAAGATGGCAGCCCGCATATGTTCGTGGGCGAACAATGTGAACTGGCCATCACTGGTTAAGAGCATTTATATGAGATACATTTAATGCTTGGACCTGCTTACAGTATCAACTCTGAATGAGGTGGATTCTCTTCAGTATGAACTGTGTTACACACTGCATGTGGTTTATTAGTTATTGATGGACTGTAACATTTTTAGGACTATAAGGTTTATGGGTAATCTTCTCATTTTTGCTGTCTTGTGAATATTAAGATGAGAACAGCCATAAATCTATAAACTGGTGGGACTATGAGCATTCTAATTACTGCTGTGTATTTTCCACCGGTAAATACTTTGCTGAAGATCTGTAGCATGGTTGCCTCTGTGGCCGTACACTAAATGAACCATTTTGAAAGAAAAGAATGGGTTACCACTTAGGTGAACTAGTTTTGCGCAACTAAATATTCTATAATAAAAGGGAACCATACAATACTGAGTATCATGCTAGTTCTAGCCTGATGCTGCCAGGGGCAGACTTTTTCAGGGCCACTTTAAGTACCCAGTCCGCCCCTGGATGGCACTTGTGTATTCTGTAGCAGAAGGGGTTCTCCAATCATTTGTAATTGATGCCCTATCTTCTGGATAGGTCATCAGCATCTGATTGGGGAAGGAAGGGGGAGGGGTCCGACACTCAGGACTGCCGCGATCAGCTGTTTGAAAAGGCATCAGCACTCATGTGAGTGCCTGTGGCCATTTTGCAGCTTAGCCTAGGCCAGTGACATCATCGCTTCACTTGAATGGGGCTGAGCTGCGCCCAGGCCACGTGACCAATGGTCATGACATCAATGGCCTAGAGTAAGCAGCGAGAAAGCCGAAGTGCTTATTTGCTGGGTCCTGGTTGCCAGGCACCCGATCAGATGCTGATGACCTATCCAGGGGATAGATCATCAGTTACAAGTGGTCAGATAACCCCTGACTATTTAATTTACAACTCTGCTTAGCTGTGTATTTAACTGCCGTTGTTGAATCTCCGTCAGCTTGTTTCAAGCAGATGACGTAAAGCTGCTGCCAAACATCTTTGCCACTAGCTGCACTGGGTTGGAGCTGTAATATGCTGCTGTAAAGGGAAATCTGCAGCCTCTCCTGTGCCTTTGACATTATATCCTAACAATCCTACTAACGCCAGTGTATAAATATAGCTGACGTTAGATGTGTTTTACAATACCTAATGAGTAGACCACCATGGTGTTACCAGAGCTATTTGCTGTAGCACGGTAATTTCTGCCATCAAGTTAGCAGACAGAAAGTGGACTACTCTCTTCTAAAAGTCAGAGATTGCTTGGGGAAAATTTGAAGCATACTCTTAAATTGTAAGGTTAAAAAAATTGTGAATATGTTTTCTTATCTTTTGAGTTAAAATTTCCAAACCTTGCATACTTGCACAGCTCATTGACCTTTTTAGAATGCTGTTGTAACTTTTTCCTCACTAGAGTAACATACTAACAGTTTATAAGGCTGAAAAAAGACATACTTCCATCCAGTTCAGCCTATTATCCTGCAAGAGAACAATGCTTAAATGGCCACTAACTTTTCACAGAACTTTGATTCATTAGTACTGGCAAATATAAGAAACTTTGCCGCCTCCCCTTTGCTACACTATCGCTCTGAATTCTCTGCTAAATCTTGAGAGACAAAGACAAACTGTCATCTCACTGAGGCCTGTGTTTTTCTATGTAAGAACAAATAGTGAGGCTGGCTGCAGCCAATGGCCACATAGTTTAGCCTTACCTAGAGAGACAGAGGCTGAAACAGCTACTAATGTCCTCTCTCACCTCAAGTGGTTTATTCATCTCAATACTGCTCAGCACTTCTCTATAATGTCCTATATGGAGCTTCTGAGTGAGCAGAGTTAGGCCTCATGCATATGTCCGTAGCTGTTTCTGCAGTCCGCAAATTAGGGATCCACAGAACACGGATTCCGGCCAAGAGCCTGCAGCCAATTTTTTTTTTACTTCTTCACAAATATCCTATCTTTATCTGCAAAACACACAACAATAGGACATGTTCTATTACTTTTGCAGGACCACGGAACAGACAAATGGATGCAGACTAGTGTGCTGTCTGCATCTTTTGCGGCTCTATTGAAGTGAAACAGTCCTTATCCGATCAGCAGAAAATGCAGATTGGATGCAGACAAAAAACATGATTGTGTGCATGAGCTCTTAGGAGACAGAATCTCCTGCTTTCTCTATGTGCATTAAATGGAAAAAATCATCACATTTTGTCTCCACTCATTAGCTCAAGGACAACTGATTATTAGAAATGAAGCCTGGATGTATATATCATCAGATCCCCAATGTTAATCAGACTTCAGCTGAGCCCCAGTCGGTCCCACAGTGTTAATCAGAGCCCCATTCAGATCCTCAATGTTAGGGCTCATTCACACGACCGTGACTTTTTTGCGGTCTGCAAATAGCGGATCCGCAAAACACGGATGGAGCCCGTGTGCCTTCTGCAATTTGCGTAACGGAACAGGAGGCCTATTATAGAAATGCCTATTCTTGTCCGCAAAACAGAACGGAGCAACGGATGCGGACAGCCCACAGAGTGCTGTCCGCATCCTTTTCGGACCCATTGAAATGAATGGTTCCATATACAGACCGTATGCGGAACGCAGAAAATGGCTCGTATACGGAACGCAAAATACGTTCGTGTGAACGAGCCCTTAATCAGACAAAAAATAATAAAAATCAACTTGCCTCTCCTGTTCTAGATGCCGCTGGCCTGATGTGACGTCACACAGTGTGAGGTCACACACCGTGCCAATGTTCTCACACTGTGCACAGGTCACAGTACAGTGTGCGGCGTTGGCAGAAGATGACCAGGTAGTGGTGTATTCACTGCTCCCAGGTCCTACTGTACTAGCATTTGCCCTATAAGGTGTACTGACAAAAAGTGCATTTTATGGGGCGAAAAATACTGTGTGTATGTGTGCGTATATATACAGTGTGTATATATATATATATTTATATAAAATACACACACATATATATACATATATATATATATATATATATTTGTAGGAGGAGCGTAGGGCTCTATAAACTCCCCGGAGTGCCTTTACCTCGCACGTGCACTTCCGGTGCGGAGACGAACATCAGTGGAATAGCACATCGAACTTCTTACAGCCGGTCTGTAGGTAAGTGGTCACAACGATGCAGCGGTCCGCTCGTGTGACAACACTCGCCAGCTGGATGGGTAAGTCCGCTCCCCCCCCCCCCCCCCCGTTCTCTTCAGGTTCCTACTACCTGCTCCATGCCTTCATTCAAACCCCACTGCCCACGTGGGATGCAGTTTTCTTTCCTGGCGGCCAGCGCTCGAGATCTCGCGAGACTGGCCCCCCCAGATTCGGGCGCTTCATCATGACGTTTACAGGGGGAGGGAGCCCCACCCGGGTTCGTTTAAGTTATTGTTGTTTTGCCTCGCAGCTGCAGACATGTCACATGTATCGGACATAGAAGATGCTTTATCGGTTCCGGAAACCCAGGTGTCTTAGCAGGCTAGCAATGTCTCGCAAAGAAATTGGACGGTTCCCAAACTGATTGCGGAGTTAAATTGTCGGGGTATTCGTCACTCGGCCTCCGCCAGGAACGCTGAACTATACAGACTGCTATTCACTGAGTCTACAGCTTCAGCCCAGGAACAAGCGTCGATGTCGACCATCCAAGTCGCCCTGACGCAGTTGCATGCCGCGATAAATAACATCACCACCACGGTGTCCGATATGCAGTCTAGGCTGCTTGCGGTGGAAGCTCGGCCTTCCACGACCAGCCAACCAGGCCCACAGCCGTCAGTTCCCTCCACTTCTCGTTGTCCATCACCAGGTAGGGTTTCAAGTATACCCGACATTGCGCCTTATCAGTTTGTCCCTGAAAACATCAAGAAGGACTTCTTGGCTGGGAGGGATGTCAATTTGGCCTCCATCCTCATTGCCACACATGATTCCCTTGAAAACAAGACAATCGCCTGCAGTGACGTTTTCATCATCCTAAAATCTAAAGATGCCCGCCTCAATAAGAAGCTATCCATACCAGAGTTTTGTCCTGGCTTTCAGCCTTTTCAGGGACATTATATGTTCTGCTCAGTCAGGGAGACGTGAGAATTTAGACACGTATCTCTACAGGGTCACCGACCTGGGTCACAAATACGGTGGTTTCGCTTTCTACGATTATCGTCGTTCCTTTTCAGCAAAAGCAGCTGCGGCCCTGGCTCAGTTCCAGTACATGACAAACTGGGCTGTGCTGGACATGGAGCTTTTTTGCCGTCACTTTGCAGGGCTTAAGGCTCTAACCTGTGCTTCTTGCCAATCCATCCTCCACTCCTCTGAATGGTCCCCTTACCTAGCTCCCATTCCCCACGACAGGTATCTTCCTGTTCCATCTGGCATACAAAAACAGGTGCTGTCTGTAGATAAATTAGGCAGGCCCATAGTTTTCTTGGGCAAGAGCCAAGTTTGTAATAATTCTAACATGGCCATTTGCAATTACAAGTGTAGAGCTCTTCACATGTGCTCGTTATGCTTCAGAGCCCACCCTCAGTCCACTTGCCCTCAAAGGTCAGTAAAAAAATCCTGACTCGTCGGGGTTAACATTGATCTTTTGGCCATCCTCCTGCAAGATCATCCCCAACCCCAGTTTGTCCAGTTTCTGATCTCTGGGTTCACAGAGGGTTTACATACAGGTCTAGTTGCCCTGCCTCAATCCACCTGGGAGGGCGAAAATCTCCAGTCAGCTCTCAGTGATCCTGATTCGGTCGATTCTCTGGTCTCATCCGAGTGTCTTAAGTTTTTTTTTAATTGGGCCTTTTTTCACAGTTCCCTTTGATTTCTGGCGAGTAAGCCCCATTGGAGTAGTGTCAAAAAAATTCTGAAATAAAAAACGTCTAATCTACGATCTTTGAGCTCCACATGGTTCATGTATTCCTAGCTTAAACTTTTTAATTCCCTCTGAAAAGTTTTCCATGCACTACTCTTTGGTAGGTGAAGCTATTCAGCTCATCCTTCGGGCAGGTACAGGTGCATAGTTGGCCAAAGCCGACATTGCAGATACCTTCAAACTGTTGCCGGTTCAGGCACAGCTTTGGAAATTCTACGGGATCAAATGGAGGGATGTGTATTATTTCGCGAATAGGCTAACTTTCGGATCTAAAAGCAGTCCCTGGCTGTTTGATCAATTTTCCCAGGCACTACATGGATTTTGGTCAACCATTGTGACTGTCCGATGGTCATTCATTATCTGGATGACTTCCTCCTGGTTGAAGAACCAGGTTGTAAACGGGAAAAACTTGCAACTATTCTGGCAACGTTTGCAGCGCTCAATGTTCCCGTCGCATCTGCAAAAACATAAGGGGCCTAAACAACAGTCACTTTTTTGGGTATAGTTCTGGATTCCGTCAGGATGGAAGCCAGACTTCCAAAAGAAAAATTGTCTAAGGTCAAAGAGACCATCTCCAGGTCAATGTCCTCCAACATAATCACCAAGGAAGAGCTCCAGTCCCTACTAGGTATGCTAAATTTTGCCATGAGGGTCATGTCTCAGGGCCGTGCCTTCATTTCCAGATTGCTCCAGCTACTTCCCGCGGCTCCCGAACAGGATTCTCCCATCCACTTGGACTTCCAGCCCATTGCTGACCTTACAATGTGGAAGCTATTTCTGAGTGGAATGGTGTTTCCATGTTCGTTACTCATTGGAGCCCCGCATCTCCCATGTTTTTTTTCTGATGTAGCTGCCTCGGGTGGGTTCGCAGCGATTATCGGCAAACATTGGTTTGCAAGTCCATGGCCACTGGAAATATCTTTGGCCAGAGAAGCTCTGAAATCTTCTCCCCTGTTGGAAATTTATCCAATAGTAGCAGCCGCCCAAGTCTGGGGTAGGCACTGGGCTAACTCCCCAGTGGCTTTTATCACCGACAACCAGTCAGTAGTCGAGATACTTGAGAAAGGCAGATCAAAATCCCCCCAAATCATGCCTCTCCTTTGCAAGTTGGTTTGGCTCTCCATGCATTTAAATTTTCATTTTTTCTGCAGTCACATCCAGGGCTCTAAGAACCTTGCGACTGACGCCCTGTCACGTTTTAATTTCCCAGCTTTTTTTCAGGTCATGCCAGATGCAGACCACATGGGAGTGACTCTGCCTGTCTTCCGATCCCTGATAATGGATTAAACTCGCACATTGCCTCTGCAAAATCCCACATTCGCAAATCTTTATCCACAAACACGGCAAGGAACTACAAAACCGGCTGGAACGTTTTCAATAAATTCTCGCGCTTGCATCCCAGGGATGACACCGACGATACAACGTACATGACGGCTTTCCAACCTACTGCCATACGCAGCTCAAACTGTCCTATAACACCATTAGGTTGTATTTAGCAGGGGTCCAGCATTTTTTCATGCTTAAAAGTTCTGATTACAGATCAATCTTCACTTCTCAGGCAATCAAAGCAACCCTCAGGGGAATTCAAAGAGTGGTAAAGATTCTACCTCAACCAGACAGCCAGTTTCAGGAGACGTGTTTAGGAAGCTATCCAGCGCTTTAGACGGAATCCTTTTGGGCCCTATGTCAGCACCATCATCAAAGCTGCCATGTTTCTGAGCTTTTACAGTTTTCTCAGGCCCGGTGATTTCACCAGCTCCTCACGCAAGAATAGAGGCTTAACTAAAGGCCAACTAGAGTGGCAAGAGGGTCACTTCATCCTATCACTGACATACACCAAAACTTCTCATACCGGACCTCCGGTAGCGATCAGATACTATCAAACTTTCAACGACTGGTGCCCGGTTCAGGTGTTAAACACACTTTTACTAGTTCTAGGTGATGCCCCATCAGATAGTCCTTTGCTTCCTTTCAATAACCATTATCTCACCTCGTCCCAATTCATTTCACATATCCGCACTTTAACTTCAGGCCTAGGTTTTGACCCGAGTCTTATTTCAGGACATTCTTTCCGCATTGGAGCAGCTTCCTCAGCCTCTCGTCACGGAGTACCTGGACATATCATCAAAAAGATGGGTAGGTGGCGTTCCTCTTGCTTTGTTCGCTACATCCCTAACCCTCACGCAGAGATCTCCATTGCTTTCCGTAATCTAGCATTTTGAAACGCTTTTGTAAAGAGAAAATATATAATATATAAAAATCATTATTTACAAATGTCCTATGGTTGTATTTTTTGCCCACTTATAGGCCTACCCTTGCTCATGGCTAAGGGCACACCACTAGCCATTTATATAGTTAGTTCTGGCCATTCAGGTAAGCTGGTTTCCACCCTTCAGGTCGGGTTGGTATCTCTGCAGCCATGACAACAAATATAAATATATATACATATAATACCTAGCCATGAATTATGAGGCTGCCTTTAGACAATCGCACATAGGAACGGACGGTGATGAGCTGAGACTATTTAAGAAGTATTCTGGTGTAAAAGGTACTTTGAATATGACACAATAGACTGAAACCACTATAGTTCCAAAAATACTACTACTTTAACATAAAACAGGGCAGCTTGAGAATATCTCACTGACTGCACTTCCCTGACACCCCATTTTGCACATAGTAATGGATAACAAAATTCATACATTTATTCACAATGGTGTGAAACCGAATGTGCTGTACTCTGTCTTTACAAGAGCATAAAATGAATGTACAGTTTTTTTGTAACATTGTGATAAGTAAATTTTACATAATGTGGACAGTACAGGAAGAAAATTATTACTTTTGACGACAGCCAGCCAGAATCCTATTCTGTACTGATAAGGGACAAACACCCCTTCTGCGGATGAATATTTGGCTTGGCTATTTTCTTGTCCCAAGGCTTGTTAAAAATGTGGACTGGCTCATAGGGAGCCACTTCCAAAAGGTGGTGCTAGAGAGACAGTTCTCTTTCAATGGTAGATACCTCTTTTCATTTGGTCACAATATTTATAGTAAAGAAACAATCCACCAAACTGCCAACCAGTGCGTCCGGCACTTACATGAGGACACCCGTATTTTCAATATCTGCTTTATAAGGAGCGAGACGAGTGGTCCACTTGGACAACCAGCTAAGGCTACTTTCACACTTGCGTTAAACTTTTCCGGAACGGAGTTCCATCCTAGGGGCTCAAAACCGGAAAAAAAACTGATCAGTTTTATCCTAATGCATTCTCAATGGAGAGCAATCCGTTCAGTATGCATCAGGATGTCTTCAGTTCAGTCACTGGATGGTTTTTGGACAGAGAAAATACTGCAGCATGCTGCAGTACTTTCTCAGTCCAAAATTCTGGAACACTTGCCGGAATGCTGGATTCGGCATTATTTTCCATTGAAATGCATTAATGCCAAGTGTTTCGGGAAAACCAATCCGTTTTGTGGTCTGCGCATGCGCAGACATTTAAAAATGTGAAGAAGATAAATACCGGATCCATTTTTCAGGATGACAACCGGAGAGACAGATCCGGTATTGCAAAGCATTTGTGAGACAGATCCGCATCCGGATCAGTCTACAAATGGTATCTGTTTGCATACAGATTGCGACAGAACTGCCTGCCGGAATCCAGCAACGCAAGTGTGAAAGTACCCTAAGAGGTATGTGCGGTTTTACATAGAAAGTGCATTTACATCCTTCCACTGAAAGTTAGCTTAGAACCATCACAGAATCTGATAGATGCTCAAATTTCAAAGGCATGTTTTCTTTTTGGGTTTATCAGCCCTCTCTCTTCCTACTGCATTGCTTATCGTGCAATCTTCAGCTCTACATGAGCCTAACTCTCTACCCAGCCAGGTGAGGTACTCACGGATGTACATCTTAACACTATCTAGGAGTGCCCAAGAAAGTAACATGATTGCACTGTATTAGGTTTGACCTGTCCTGAGAGAGTAATGTAACGCTGGCAACGTGGACATCAGATTGATAGCTTTTACTTAGACTAATATTGCAAACCCTGAGGACAGCAAAGGGATTTGCCCTGCTGTTTCGTTGAGAGAGGACTGACTAGATTGCATACAATTAACTCTCAGCTACTATATAGGTGCCAGGTTTGGTAGGATTGGCAACAATCTAACGTGTATGGGGTGTCCTGGCTCTCCCTCCACGGCAGATTTTGAATTCCCAAAAGTTTGATCCTTTGTTCTCACCAGATAAAATGCCACTAGGTGTCCAGCTTAGGACTTAGGATGTAAGTTCCTACAATGCCATAGATAATTATTACTTAAACAAAAAACTGACTATTCTAGGACAGGTCAAAACTATTGCAAAGAAAGCATATATTACTATATATTGGACCCCTCCATCAGTCAAGTCCCAGCCTAGCTAAAACAGAGCAGTCAGTCTTGAGCATTTCTGTGTAGTAGGAGGGGTGAGAGATGAGAAGGGAGAAGTAAATGCCTAACTTTCTGGGCTGCTGCATTCCTCGAAAGTACTTATACTTTGTGGAGATCTCTGGCTTATAAACAACGGAGCGTGTATGATTGACTAATACAGTATATACCATATCAAAAAGAATTTAAAAAAATACTACGAAGGATCGAAATAATTGTTTTGTTTTCATTTTAGTTACCATGCTTTGATAATAAAGGGGGAAAAGTCTACAGATCAGGAGTCATTACTTTTTACATATAAATGTCTACAAACACTATCTTTGGCTTTTGAACATATACATTTTATTTTTCATTTAAAGTAGGACAAAATGAGTCGATATAGTAGAAGAAACTATGGCTCTGTATATGGCTAGTTTTACATCCACATACATGCTTTCATGAGTTAGAAGATAGTGACACAAAAGCCAGCTCTCCAGATCTGCTGCTTTTTCCTATCCTGATTGTTCAGTACACTTGGACAGCTCTGGATTCTCAATGACTTTAGCATAAGGGAAGTGGCTGTCTTCCTCTATGCCACAGCTCAGCGGACAGAAATGATCTGGTTTTATCTGTCATTCCCCAGGGTCTCGAGTAAAGAGTCCCTCAAAAGCCCATGAAGCAGCAGGCGTGGTTTAGTAGAGCTCTCCCCTATAGCAGGACAGGGGTGGTCCTGCCAGGCTGTGCACATGTCATCTGCTCGCTGTTTAAGACTAAGTACTTCAGGTTTCAAATCTCTCACACCAAAGCAACACAGCTTTGATTTGGAAAATACTAAAAGCGCTCTTCTTTGCACATATTTTATTACTGAAATCTTCTGTTAATAAGCCTTGAATTGTTTTTGTTTTTTAAAGATTTCTATAATTTTCTAACGTACAAAAACTCAAATTGTCATGTGGCTCTCTGCAATCACTATGCTGCTGGTGGTCTTGAGGAGCTTTGATGAGAGCCTGGCAACAAGTCGGAAAGCTGTGGAGAGCCCAGGAAAGAAGCAATATCAGGTGCAGCATGGGGCTTGTAGCTACACCTTTCTTCTGCCAGAGGTGGACAACTGCCGTTCTGCTCCTGCCAATCCCTATGTGTCTAATTCAGTACAACGGGATGCTCCGCTGGACTATGATGATTCTGTACAGAGACTGCAGCTTTTGGAGAACATTATGGAGAACAACACACAATGGCTTCTGAAGGTAAGCTTGACAGAGAGCATTACAAAATGTCACTCAAGTGTACCGTTTTTATGTCATGTATGGAAAAAAACTCAATGCATAGTTGAATTTGTCATTTAACTATTTGCAGTTCATCAGTATGTTAACTTGCAGTCCTATGTAAAACCAAAGAGAACACCTCCTTTTTTTTATAGACAATATGTCAGTGACCCCAGATTAAGGTGCTCTCTCCCCAAGGAGAGTTAGTTCCCCCCTGACCCCAGATCAGCATGACAAGACTCTAGTGCAGAGTCTGCTTGGGTCAGGTCTTAAACTATAATCCCTTTACGAGCTATTTTTACTGCATGCGATTCATCTAACTTGCAGATAAATGAAGACTGTAAGTGGGCACTCAGAGCAAACACAAGGGATACAGAGGCGAGCTGTAAAAGCTGGCGACAGTCAATCATACTGTTATACACAAGTGATTTTAGAGTTCTTATTCTTCATTGAAACTACTGTCTGCAACACATCAATGATAATATATTACTATATATTGCTATTTAGATATCGACCAAATCTAATGAACAGAACTCTGCTTTAGAGAAACTTATTAGGGAATTGCATTAAGAGCAATTCCCAAATATAACTTTATGACTTGAACTGCTTAGTTTTCAAGTGAAAAGGACGTGAGAAGGAAGTTCTGTGAATGGACCTCAGAGATGCTGTCAGCATTACAGCCGGTGTGAGGGGTCCATTCACAGAACAGAAGATATGGACACGCATTCTGTTGGTGGAGCCTGCTCCGGGGGGGCTTTAAATTCACCTGTTAGAGGGTAAGGCCCACTTCACATAGCTCGGTTTACACGGCCAGTTGTTTTATGCTGAGAGCCGGACTCAACTGATATATGTGAACTGCACTTCAGGGCGCAGATCTGGCATCTCTACACGGATAGCACCGGACAGAAAAAGGGAGCATGCAGCATTTATTTTTTCGTTACGGTGCTATTTGACATCCGGCATCACAAATGATGCGCCAGATGTAGGAGAACAATCCCATAGAAAACGAAGTTCTAGCTTCCTTTCACCTCTGGCGTTTTTTGCTTCACACCAGAGGGGGACTGAACCACATGGCCGGATATACGTGAAGGGGCCCTAAAAAGGCTACAGGGATAAAAACAATATAAAATAGGGTAATACTCATTTAGCAATCCCCTAGTACAGTGATGGCTAACCTCTTGCACTTCAGCTGCAGTGAAACTACGACTCCCAGCGTGCTCCATTCATTTCTATGGCGTTTTGACAACAGCCAAGCAAGTGTACATCTTGGGAGTAGTAGTTTTACCACAGCTGGAGTGCCGGAGGTTAGCCCTAGTTTACAGATTGAGCAATGCTTAGATTGTCATCTGGCACAGATCCTGGTGATAGAACACTATAGGATTTCACATAATACCTACAATCATACCTTAACCCAGGAAACTGGTAAAAGACAAATTGAACTCATCTACATGGAGCTTAACGGTCATCTATTTGTAAAGAGCATCTAGAAGGTGCTCTTTATTAAGTGTTTCCACTGTCTGAACAGTGCAGAGGTACCACATGGTAACATCTGCAAAGGGATCTCAGCAAACAAGTGCCATGGTCAGGACCATGAGAGGCCCATCAGCCAATTAGACTAGAAGGTGAAGTCATTAGCAAATGGCACATGCTTCTGAATGGAACCCCAGTGAATGACAGATTCCCTTAAAGCAAGCAGGATGTGTGTCTACATACACGTTCATAGCACCAAAATATTAAAGAAAGGGGGACACTTGACCACCCACACAGGCAAGTGCCATAATAAAAGTGCGGGTGATTCATTCTCAGTGATGTCTGACGAAGAAGGAGGTTTCATCATATAGTGTGGATCCTGATACAGAACCAGTCCCTTGTGGCCTTTTGGGGAGTCACCCCTTTGTCTGACTGGAAAGAAAAATATAGTTTGTACAGTACTAAGAGTGCAAGATAATAAATTATGCTTATGCTTGTCGCATGGGGGTCATGTAGATTGAGCATGGACAGGGTTCACTGAAGGTACATGGAGGAAATATTCTCATGGTAAATCCAGTTCAGAGATACAAATTGTGCTTGCGTATTACAAGATGGTCCAGTTTCAAGCTTGTTCTTTTAAAGATCATGTCCACTAATGTTTAGGGCAGTTGTGTGCAACTGGTGGCCATTGGATGCTCACTCTGTGGGCCATGGATCTCCCTCTTGTGCTTTGTACATATGTATATATTCAGTCTCATCACGTGCAACTGTGTACTGTCTGTTCAGTAAAATATTTTATCCTCAGAACGAATGGGGTCATTTTTTTTTATGATCACGTTCTGGCCTGTTTCAGCACTGGTAAAAGGTGGTTTCCCATTAAAATGGGTATCTGTGTACCCCAGTTTGCAGCAAAGAGGTGACTCGTACAAATCCTCCAAAAGTACTTGGTTGTTTCTGTACATACCATAGAATATAAGGGTGACAATGTATGTGCACATATCTGTGTGCCACAAACATGAGACACAGGTCATTAAAATGTGGACACAAATGAAGTCAAGTGTCTCAATTGAGGCCTCATAATACACTAGTTAGACCAAAGGTAAACCTACAAAATCGCTCTGTACTTCCAAAACTGCACATGAATTAACACTAAACCAATCTTTAATGTAGTGCCAAGTCTTTGCTACCAATGCGTTGATGAAGTGTCTATGCTGAATGTGCAAAATTGCACAAAAGCTTAACACTGGTCACTGTAAAGATTATTTTAAAAGTTTCAGTAAGGGTACTTTCACACTTGCGGCAGAGTGATCCGGCAACTGCCTGCCGGATCTGGCAAAACGTATGCAAACTGATGGCATTTGTAAGACTGATCAGGATCCTGATCAGTCTTAAAAAATGCCTGATCAGTCAGAAAAATGCATTGAAATGCTGGATCTGTCTTTCCGGTGTCATCTGGAAAAACAGATCCGGCATTTATTTTTTCACCTTTTTTTTCAGTCTGCCTATCCGGCACTAATACCTTCCTATGGAAAAAAAAATGCAATTCAGACAAGTCTAAAGTTTTTTTGGGCCAGAGATAAAACCGTAGCATGCTGCGGTTTAATCTTTGTCCTGATCTGTCAAAATGACTGAACTGAAGGCATCCTGATGCATCCTGAACGGATTGCTCTCCATTCAGAATTCATAAGGATAAAACTGATCAGTTCTTTTCCGGTATGAAGCCCCTAGGACGGAACTCTATGTCGGAAAAGGAAAAAAACGCAAGTGTGGAAGTACCCTAAGATTTGAACCCCAGATCATCTGTACAGTGAACCGCTGCCTTACCCACTGCTCTATGGAACATCTCTGTGCACTGGCCATGGTAAGCAATAGTTTCTTTAGGGATGGTACACATGATGCCAGGTTGTCTTGCAGCATCAATAGTTAGCAACATTGATGGAATGTTACTGCACTGAAAATTAGGGTGTTATCTCTAGGACTACTTTTTGGCATCAGACTAATGTATAGGGGGCCCTTAGTTTTATATTGTTGATAGAACCTGCTGAAAGGCTTTGGTTGACAATCTAATGCTTATCAGGAGCTCCCAACTCTCCCAACAGATGAAGTTGGAGGGGAGAGGGATTGGGCAAACTGAATTTCTTCACCCTATCCTTTTGTTCTCCCAGGAGATTAGCTACCACCCTCACCCAAACATTTATGTGTATTGGGGTCTCGGGAGAATGCCTGGAAACATAACCATCAGTTGAACAATCATTTGACAGAGCAGTTGCCTGTGTATGGTCACCTGGATAACTGCTTTCAGTTTTGCAGATATCAAGGTTGCACAAATACTCAGATGGGCAACGTTTACATGAAACACCTTTAAATGGTTAGAAAGTGATCCATCCTAATTCAGGCATAGTAATTGGTCCATCTGTTTCCATTTTGCTGACTCAATTTGCTTTTAGTCTTATTTTATGCACTCCGTTATTTCTTTTGTAACTTATGGCATTTTAGAAACTCCTCAGATTACAGTTGTAGCCATAGGTCAAGTGGAATTAAGATGACAGACTAGTTTATTACCATTACGAATCCTAGTACCAGCTTCCATTGTGACCTTGGGCATTCATTACCTTGTCTCCATACATCATGTGCCTACATTGCACTGAAATTTGTGCAATCATAAATAAATATTGCTAACCTCCTCTTAGCTTATAGCTTGCTTCTACGGCTGCAATGAAAATAATTTAGGAAATACTTCAGCACATTAAAAGTCATTCTTCACAATACAAAGTAGTACCCATCAATCTAGGACACATGGTCCCACCTACACAGTAATGCGGTCTAGTGGATATATTTGACATACCATACATTCCTGCAGGCATTAATGTGTAATAAATGAACCTGCTTTTTAACTCTCAACAAATAGGAACAATACCATGAAAAACCATTGGAGGATGAAATCTTAAAAGCGAACTAACAAAATTAACTTACACTTGGCAGTTCTGATGCTGTGTTCTTAGCCAAAAACAGGAGTGGAACATAAAGGCAGATATTACTTAAAGTTATATTTCTTGCAGACATCTCGGGAAAATCAGCCTGCCTCATGCACAGTTTATCATCACATTTTACAAGCGGTTGTATCCCTTCAGCAAATAGCATTTATCATGTAGAGAAAGTTAATACAAGGCACTTACTAATGTATTGTGATTATCCATATTCCCTCCTTTGCTGGCTGGATTCATTTTTTTCATCATATCATCATATTATACACTGCTTGTATCCAGGGGTTATAACCATCCTGCAATCCAGCAGTGCTTGCACACTACAGGAAAAAGATCCAGCCTATGTACATTTCCACAGTCCACCAGTTCCTATAGTGTGCAAGTATGGCCACCGCTGCTTGATTTCCAGGTGGTCGTAATCCCTGGGAAAGAGCAGTGTTTAACGGGATGGAAAAATTTATCAAGCCAGCAAAGGAGGCAACATGGACAATGTCACTACTAAGACAGATTGGGGTGTAGTTCAATTTAGAGCAGGAGTCAATTTTACCAATAGCAAGAGATGGTATTTATAAAGTCTGCAAAATATTTTCTTAAAGGCGTTTCTTGTGACCCCAAAAAATTTGGATGAAGGCCAGGAATGTTCTTAATAATAAAATAAAAATTAGTCACTACTCAACCCCCTCACTGTGCCAGTACTATTGCTTCAGTGGCTTTAGTGTTTTTTTTTATGCTGCAGTGATGACGTCGCCATCGCAGTAGCATCAGTCTTGATACAGCGATGACATTCCCAACTGCTTCAGCTGACTGCTAAGGCCAGCGGTTTGATGCAATGTTCACATGGCGTAGTCAGTGATGCCACTGCTACAAAGACTGAAACTGTGGGGAGGGGGTTGAACAAGTGAGCTGGGCATATTTATTCTATTTTAAAGCAATCCTGGCTTCCTTCAAAAAATTTTGAGGTCCCAGAAAACCCTTTTAATTGAATGTTATGTATTTTGGGAGCACTCATATCACTACTAGAGATGAGCGAAGTTTTGAAAAATTTGATCCGGCTGCTTCGCCAAATTTCAACAAGAAATTCAATTTGTTACGAATTACTTTGCCACAAATCGCTTTCTATTGTGTGGAGCAGGTGCAATGACAGGAAACGGCGACCGCGACGCCCCCCCCCCCCCCCTGGTCATTCAACACCCTCAGATGCTGCATTTAATGCTGATCTCTGTATCTGTTACTCACATTAAGCTCTTAAGAGGTTAAAAAAAAATTATACTCCCCTCATCCACTTGCTCACGGACTGTTGGTTCCAGTCTCGAAAACCCGCTGAAGGATCTGCGGCAGGACTTTTTTTTCCCGTCTTACATAACGGAACAAGACAGAACTGCTATTTGTGGCCATAGAACTCTATTAGGACGGATCAAAACGGAATGCCTCTAAAGGGTTTCATTTTGCATTCCGTCTTTAATTTCCGTTATAACAGAATATACAACGCATATGTGAACCCACCCTTACCTGTGTAAGCGCGTATTAACACAATGCGATGTTTTCTCAGTTTTGCGTAAGTTTAAAATCGACCTATCCTCGGTATTGGATATCTAACTGTTGGTGGGCTGACATGGCACACCACTGATCAGCTGTTGGAAGGTGCTCTTCTGACAACCTTACTATACCAAGCACAGCGTTGTACACTGTATAGTGGCTGTGCCCGATTTTGCAGCTCAATCGTATTCACTTAACTGGGACTTAGTTGCATAAAGGTCACGTGACCGGTGGACATGATGTCACAAGACTATGAAAGCCTCTTTAAACAGATAGGTGGAGGTTCTGGGAGTTGGAACGCCACCGATCAGATACTAATAACCTCTCCTGAGGCTATCCTGATGTGTTTTTTTGCCCATATAAGAAATATATGTTATAATAATATATATATATATATATATATATATATATATTAATAAGATGGCAGCACTGACAAGAGTCAAAAGAAAGAAAGGAAAAAATGGGTGCACAGCCCAATGGGAATAAGCTCACCCACTTGCTGTTTCAGTAGCTTCCATTGAGGTGCATGAGAGATACAGCAAGCCGTGCCGTTTTCCGGTCAGCTGGTGGTCAGGACTGTGTCTCATCTCGCCTTAGAAACTGCTAGATGACACAACCCCTTTAACAAACATTCAAGAGACACAAAGGCAAGCATTCCTTCACGAATAGTCTTCATATAAACTGCATTACATTCCAGAGCAGCAAGTGTTCAATGATAGGGTCAAAGGGATTTTGTGTTTTGGGATTAGCTGAGGGAAGTGGCAATCACTGCAAAATGCTGGTACAGAAGGTGAGGTCAGGCAATCACTGCACAAATGTCACATGAAATCTGCATGTTCACATGCAGACACTAAACATGCGTTGGGTGGAATGGGATTAGATTTCTCATGAAACCAGCTGAATTTTGGTTATGTACATAAGAGAAATGGTTTAAGTAGCGTGATATGACAACCTATTGACCTCTGCCTCATTTACTTTAATTGCAGAATACTGCCAGTAAAAACACTAGATTAAATATAATTGGAAAATACTGGATTTCTTCTAAGCCAATTACAGGTATAACTCATTTTCCTAACAAAGTCCCATTGTATATGAACAATATTGCAGATTTTTTAGCATGCCTATGCCGTAGAACTAGAGTAAGACTATATTCACGTAAAGCAGTAATCATGGCAGAGAGCTGCAGCAATACTGCATGGCGGCACATGGAAAAACAATCTCATAAAATCATGGCAAACACTGCACATATACACAGTACAAATATCAGTTATGTAGTTTTATATGTAAGAGGGTCCTGAAATCTCTGGTCTTTATTGGGAAACAATAGAGAAACTTTTTTGGCTTAAAAGTTCAGGATGTGGACACCTTTCAGAAGTACAAAAAAATGTTCTTACATGTTATTGGTTAACCAATTTAGGTTGACGTCTCAATTATTTTATTCTTTATTACAACTGCTCCCTAGTTTCAGACTTTTCTTATGTAGGCATATACCATTAATACTGTACATGCTGAATGAGGTGCATGTGGGCTCAGGATACTGCTGCCTTTACCAGGCTCTCATGTAACAGTGGAGCTTCATTCCTACACTATTTTCCTCTATCAATATAGCCCATGAGGGAATCCACTCTCCCCTGTACAAACATGCTGACAAAGCATGTGAGATCTCTCATGACGAACGTGTGATCCTTACCCTCTCCTACTGTAGAATATGTGGTGCGTTCTCTCCTGCCCTCTCTCTACAGAGCCTGTCTGTGTGATCTTTCTTTCCTTCACTTGCAGATTCTATGGTGGGTTCTCTTTTTCTCCCGCTCTCTCTTTAGACAGCTGTACAGGTGATCTCTACCTATCTTCCTCTGCAAGCCCTGGGTCCTTTCTTTGCTCTCTAATAGTTTGCTCTGTGGCTGTCAACCTTTCCCCCCTTTTTGCTGCTATATCTAACAGTGAGAGGAGGGAGGATAGAGCAGATCCAGTGCCATAGCAGCAAGGGACAGTGTACTGTTGGTTTGATGTGAGAAGTGCATCCAACTATGTGAAGGAGCTGCACACACTGTACAGCAGATTTTTTTTTGGGTAAATTTATACTAAGACTACCTAGAAAGTTGCTTAATTTTGCATTTATCAAGCAAATGAACAACAACTTTTGCCTTTAACAAAACTGCATATAGAAGCTTCTACATCTATAACAATGTTTGGTGTGGTGAAGTACCTTAAATACTTCTGAGAAGGGAAATCTATTTATTGCATTCAGAGAATGGACCCTCAGAGATCTTTATTGATTTAATATACTCCTAGTCTATCCAAGCATATTCTGAATATAGTATACTAGAAGCCTCAATATCCATATTAAGTGGAATTAAACACAATTAGGGCTCATGCACACGACCGTATGCCCTCTGAGACAAACGGACCGTGAGCGGGCCATATGTCCTGGAGCGGCTTACATCGTGCGCACAGAAGCGCACAGCATCATAGGTTACTATGATGCTGTGCGCATCAGGCTGCCCGACGGACTATTGTCCTGCACTAATATGATATTATAAGTGCAAGACAATAGCCCTGTGGGCGGCCCAATGCACACAGTATCATAGTAACCTATGATGCTGTGCGCTCCCGTGCGCACAATGTATGTCGCTCCGGGACATATGGCCCGCTCACGGACCGTAAGTCTTGGAGGGCATACGGTCGTGTGCATGAGCCCTAATGCTTAGCTATAACTTGCACCAATAACTACCTCCTGTTAATATTTCAATCAATATGAAAAGGCATAGGGTAGCGAGCTGCAGTCAGGTTGCATAATACAAAACACCCAACATTGGGTTCAGGGGCACCAAAGTACTCATATGAATGAGTAGAGGGCTTCAACAGTCAGAAAATATAACAGCTCAACAATAATTTATCAACCAAAGGAACTGGATATTAAAACAATACAAACAACCTTTTCTTAAAGTAATTTTTTTTGTCCTCTTCATAGTATGCTGTGAAAATGGATGAAAGTTGTAAACTTACCAAGTCTTGATTAGAACTCACTTACTGTATAGATTTTATTAAATGTATGTATAGTCATAGTTACTTTAAATACTATATTACTTTTATACTGAAAGACCTTGGCATGCCTACAGACTATCATCAGCCAAAAATATGGCAAAAGAATATCATTTTGGTAAACATTTGGCTGGTATGCATCCAAAATGTATTTTTTTTTTTCATTCCAATCTTACAGCTCAAAAATGTGTTCCAATTGTAAAGCTCAAATCAGTGATGCCCTTAACATTCATGCATTAAGTTCAACTGTCCATGTACATAACGTTTGTTCATGGTGGGTGACAGTAAAATAAAAGATCACTTTAGGCATCTGAACTTTGACTTGGTAACTATTCTTCATGACACACTTTCTGTAAACTGGAGGTCAAACATTTAAGGGCAACACACATCTAACAGGCCTGTTTCTGTTTTATCCTCATGTCCTTACATTCTTTTTACAAGCCGGGCTTCTGATCACTTGTCCACTTTATTTACTTTATGGACTCCTGAGGACACTAGGGCATGCAAGGCACATTACTCAAGAATATGGATGAGTGGATGACAACAGACAAAATATAAACAGATACTTGAATAACATTTCACCACCAGCATCATCAATAACTATTTAATTAGAAAAGTGTCACACTATAGATAAAGAATTAAAAAGGGCTTAATAAGTTGCTAGAACGTCATGTTATAAAAAGTAATGTAGCTGGTTAGGCTTCAATAGCCCTTTAAATCAGCGAGAAACCAATAGTTCTTTACCTGACTAAGCATAGAAAAAAATATTTAAATATTCAGACCCTCAGAAACATCTTAAAACATAAAAATGTAACCTGAGAAATGATGTGCATTTTCAGTATTGTGGACTGCAAGAATTGTCCAGTCTGCTGTCCTATAAGCCATAGCCCTAGTGTCAACAGAACTCAATTAGTCATGTCAGAATTCAATACTATAAAAATCAACTTAAAGGGTTGGCCAATATCTACATATTAAAATGTAAAACTCTCATAAACTTTAATTTTTTGTTATCCTTGCAACCAATAGAGGATTCCAGATTACTGTGTTGACATTGCCGCTACTGGCGCCTGCAATTTTAGAACTGAGATATACTACCATTCAGATATGCTTGTGGGTATAAAACATAACAGTTTATAGGCTTTTTACAATTTAATGTAAATACTGGCCAACACCTTTAAAGGGGGTTAAGAAAGGGCTTATTTTCCCATACAAAGTTCCACATCTGTCATGTACTATGTCTAGCATGGCAAGTCCTTCCCATTCAAGTAAAGGTGGTTGAAATGCTATACCTGACACAAACCATGTGCAGACAAGGTGCCGTTGCTGGAAAAAAAGCAAAACAGTTTTTATGACCCTGGACAACGTATTTAAGGTTGGGGCTACACAATGACTTGCCACACCAAATTTCACTCCAAAGATTTCTTCCTACAGTAGAACTTAGATGAAACTTTCAACAACAAAATGTCAAGGGGAATGTTAGTTGTTTAACCAACGTAGGTTGGTCACCAAATCTAAAGGCCCCTTTACACGGGGTAATGAAAATTATCAGTAACAAATTGAACGTTCTCAATAATTCCCTGATCATGAATGGAGGTGATAACTACATTTACATGCAGCAATCATCTCCTCTGTATGAGGATGAGCAATCACTGCAATCATACAGATTCATCATTTCTGTCAGCAGATCACTGTTTACACAGGACAATCTGCTGGTAGCAAGCCATAATTTTGGGTGCTGCATCAAAACTGCTTTCACCCGATGAACAAGTGTTTGCTTGTTCTTAGGGTGATCAATGTCAGCTTTACACAGGGCAATAATCGGTCCAATAATTTTCTTGTGCAAAGAGGCCTTAAGAGTGAAGATGACAGTGATGTTTTTAGCTTTCGCTATTTCCTTGAAGAGCACATTCTGCCCAATTCATGAAACAGGAATGAACATGAGAGACCACTTGATGGATCAAAGAGTTGTTTGGGATGTTGTTGTTTAGACTTCTAGCTGCAGAAGATAAGCTGCCACCCTCAAAACAAATAGGATATAAGATAGTAAATGAGATTTACCCTGATCACCTGGACAATGACTGCCGAACAGAAGCAAATATTTCCATATGACTAACAGCATGAAAAAATATTACAATTCTCAAACACAACCTATTTATGATTTTATAAAAGACTATGCTCTTACTTAATGAAGTTACTCTTCTTCAGAAATCATTGTTTATGTGTGCAGAATAACCAAAAGCATATCTAAAGTATACACTGCTATATCCCCATCATCTAATGTACCTTCTTAAGTCAGTTATGTGCAAAAGTTACAGAGGTTACATGATCCACACATAACATTGCATACAGCCATGCATGTGCATCCAATATCTCCAACGGTCCATAAAATGTGTACATTCTTACAGGAATAGATGACAAATGGCTTTCAACAGAAAAACTAGTCATCCATGCCTATGTACTATAGCTGCTGTGCACTACATGCATTACTAGGGAAGTATGTTCTTCTTCAGGTCCCCTTCTCAAGTTACGGGTTCTGTCAGTTACCTGCCCTGGAATAAGCCATCTGTGGATTCATACTAGTTGTTAGACAAATAGTAATGAATTCTAAACTCTGACCCAGAACTAAATAACCCCCTCTCTAATTCCGAGAGAGTCAAACTATATAGCACTCCTGGGTTTGTCAATTTTCATCAAAGAATTCAAAGCTCACAGTCCAATTTAGTTGACAAATTGCAAGATGTGCATTAATATGCAAAAATAATATGTGGTAAAATATCTTAACAGAATAATTAGTTCAATCATTCCTATTTATTTGAATAACACCAAAAACATACATTTCAAGGCTTCTATGTTACATCTGTTTGAAATTAGATTGCTTGTCTAAAGCCTGGCATTCCTTTAATCCTGACAGTTATAATTTTCTTGGAAGACTATTCAGTGTTATAGGAGTTTAATAAAAATTACTAATGCCATAAAAAAAATATATATATTAAGATATACCACAATATGCGCTGGTAATGATTAATATGTAGAGGACCCGTTTCTCGCATATGCCCTTATTTGTAAAACTTTATTCAATTCTTCTTTCTATAAATTATGCCTAGAGGAGAAATCTGGGAAACAACGTAAGCCTTTACCATCACATAGATCCTCTAAAACGTCTTCCCTGCGTCTGACCAAGCTGTGACATTTAAGTTCAGAAGTGGTATGGACAAAGCTGATAAGGGGATTTTTAACTTTTTCATATGGGGAAAACTGCTGTGTATAAATGCTTGCCAACAATGTAAGGTAGTATATATCGGGGAATTTACAGATCTTTTATAGGTTGGGTTTGAAGTAAAATAAAAAAAATCTCTAAAATTGTTGTTTTTTTGTAATTTTTTGTCCAGTGTGGGAAATTGAAATTAAGAATGATATTAATAAACTGATTATTATTGAGCCAAAGTTTGGTTAAAAAAGGGCATTCCCCAAAAATATGTACCAAAGAGCCTGCTTGACCGCAACCTCTCCAGCATAGGATTTAAGATATTTGGGAATATTTTAGACAGTTTATAGGGCTTTTATACCAGCTCCATAGGATGTTTGCTTAAACTTCATGATGGTTCACACAAGAAGAACTGTTTATTATTATTTTATAAGTTTTAGACCATGTAAATGACGTCTCTTTCCTATATAATTATATGCTTCATTATGTGTTTCGTCCTATGTTTAGGGACGGTAAGGGGAATAGTTTTCCCTTTTTACTGTTCTTCAGATAACCAACAATAATAGCCGTTTCTAAACTGCATGAGAATCTTAATGCTTTCCACAAGTGCAGTATGTTGGTGATCAGGATCTTAACATCTTCAGTTAGTGTAGTACATCGATTGTAAGAATCTTAATGTCTTCCAGCAGTGCAGTGTGAGGTGGTAAGGGTCTTAATGTCTTTCACCAGTGCAGTATGTTGTTGGTAGGGATCGTCTATCAGTGTAGTGCTTTAATGGTAAGGATCTTAATGTCTTCCACCAATGTAGTGCGTTTGTGGCAGAGAACATAAAGGGGACCTGTAACTTCTCTTGACATGTTTTTTTCTTAAAGACTTAAACCTCATGCAGATGTCCGTGGAACATGGTCCGTGAGATACTGGACTGGCATTGCAGGAGTGCACGGTGTCATTGGTTGCAACCAATGATGCCATGCGCTCCTGCAATGCCAGGCCGGTATCTCACGGACCGTGTTCCACTGATGTCTGCATGAGGCTTTACATTCCTCATGTCATGCAAATTCTGGCAAATCTTTTAATATAATTCTGTTTTGTGCCATGTGTGTTTTATATTACTCCTGCTAGAAGTTAGGAATGAATCCCTAGCAGTTTGCAGGGAAGGTCTAGATGGGTGTTACCAGTTGGGGGGTGTCCCTGCACAACCTGACACTATTTAATCAGTGACGCAACTGGAAGACAGAGATACAACCCCAAATTGCCACCCAGATAAACTTTTATTGCAGACTACTAGCAGTATTAAGGTTAACAGGGAAATGGCACAAAATAGAGTCATAAAATAGATGCTCCAGAATTGCTATTTCATGGAGAGGTAATGCAGTGCATTGGTGGCAAGCATCTTAACATTTTCCACCTGTGCAGTCTATGTTGGTAGTAAGGATCTTGACATTTCCACCAGTGCAGTGCAGTGGTGGAAGAATTAACAAACATTAACAAATGTCAATTTTTGAACATTAGAAACCATGATCAAAATGCAAACAAAAACTATTCCAGAAGTCCTGGAGGGAGGAAAATGTAAACCTATGTTGGGGAGACAAAAAATATAAATCAGGTATCAGATAACTTTGTCTGGGAGATCAAAGTGAAGAAAATGAAAAACCAAGGTAACGCTAGGTTCACACTAGCTTTCAGAAATCTGGCAGGCTGTTGCGGCAGAGGAACAGCTTGCAAGTGTTTACCGTATCCAGCATGTATGACTTTTTGTCTGGCATTTCTGCCAGAAAGTGGCCGGATCCCATTATAGTCAATGAGGATCCAACAGTTGATGGGCTATGGCAGATAGGGTGAACTCCAGCATACTGTTCCTCTGCAGATAAAGCCTGCTGGATTTCTGAAGCCAGAGGTGAACCTAGCGTAAGCAATGTTGAGGACTGCAATGTACTGCTAGATCAGTCACATCAGCAGCAGTCTTGCGGTTTCCTATACTGTATTTAGCTAGCAGCTAAAGTGTTTTGTCTACAACTTCTCAAACAAGTACTTTATTAGACAAGAACTAGTTTGCAGATTAAACTAACAGATGCATCATGTACCATTTTGAGGCATTCTGATAACCTATGTCTAACAACTGCCAAGTGAAAACTAACAGGCTTTTTGTATGTAGTAGAAGTCTGCTGCAATATTGGTATGCACAACAAAGACGTTATCAAAGCAGAAAATAACTCTGGAAAAGTCCTTAAGATACTGACCACAGAAGTTGTGTATTGGTGACATATCTGGGTTGTCTTTTATAGATGTAGATAGTTATTTTGGCCAGGACAATTTATAAAAATGTCTAACTGCCTCTTGGGCTATATATACAGCATAGATGTGTGTTTAACAAGGCAGTCATGTACTGAAGGGTCACTCTTTGGAGACACTATTGCACGATCCATATCTTTTCATACTTTTTCTCCTTGGCAGCTTGAAAACTACATTCAAGATAGCATGAAAAAAGAGATGGTGGAGATGCAAAAGCACGCAGTTCAAAATCACACTGCTATGATGATGGAGATTGGGACAAATCTGCTGAATCAGACTGCAGAGCAGACCAAGAAGCTAACAGACGTTGAAGCCCAAGTAAGCCCATATTACCACATTTTGTATTGTTTGCTATAATGGAATTTGTTTTCTTGAAGCTGGAGACCATGTTTCTCTTTATTGAAGAATATTTAAGTATAGTCATGTACAGTTTGCAATGTTTATTTAAAATGTACGGTATGTTCCTTTAACATACTCCGGAAGAAACATGGTCTGTAAAATGCTTCATAAATCTCTGGATCAGATTCTAACCTCTAGACTAAGGCATTTATGTTCCCCATAAATCACCCTAACCAAACGAGTTGGTCTTACCACCCAGTGTTAGCCCCAGCAGCAGTTCAATGTTTTTACAGTACATACGTACATATAGACATAATTTGCACAATCGAACCGAAAAATTGGTCAAAGCTGGACACAAGTGTTGTACTAGCAGTTAAATTAAACCTAAGAATGCTATCCTTTATCAATTTAAAGTACCAATAATAAAAAGTGGAGAATGGTTGCAAACCAAAACGCAGCATGTTCTATATTCCGTATTTTCACGCAGCCCTGGCCCCATAGAAGTGAATGGGGTGTCAGTGAAAAACGCATTGCATCTAGAAGCAAGCGTTTTTCACTAATGGTTGCTAGGAGATGTTGTTTGTGAACCTTAAGTTTTTTATCACGCATGTAAAAAACGCATCAAAACGCATTGCACCCGCGCAGAAAAAACTGGCAATCGCAGACAAAACTGACTGAACTTGCTTGCAAAATGGTGCGAGTTTGCCTGAACGCATCTGGACCTAATCCGTCACGCTCGTGTGAAAGAGGCCTTAATCTAGCCTTTTTCCTTTAATTGACGTACATTCAAAAATGTCATTATCATTACTTGGTTTTAGTTTTCTAACTTTTAGTAAAGAGTAACAATTCAAGCATTAGACTGGTTGCTATAAGGCAATGTTCCTGGTGACAAGTTGTTCGTTAATGTGCTAATTATGTACAACTATTAATTACTTCCTTTTGTTCAAAGGAAGGGGACTGTGTGGAGACCTACTCATACATCATTTCTCTAAACTGACATCAGCTGTTTTTGAATGAATGGCAACAGAGGCTTTTAACGTCAGTTGTTTCAAAACAGTTAACTTTAAAATTATTTTTTGGTGGTGATTTATAGTTCCATCCAAAATCCTGAAAAATATAGACCCCGATCATCAGTCCGCAGAAACCAGATTAGAAAAACAGCAAAGCATGGCTTCATCAGTGTAATAAGGTGTACTTGTAATATCTACCATAATAAATATGCATAAAGCAAGTTGATTCAACAAAAGATTGCATCCGAAACTTAAACCTTTATTTGTGAAAATGTACGGAGAGGATAATAAAAAGCTAGAACGACACAAACGGGTCTCTCCCAAGGACTCTAGAAATGTGAAATCATATCCTCAAGTAAAAATTTTACATGACGGATATGAGTAATGAGTTCTTCCTGTCAACAGACATGGGCTCCAGATGAAAGAAGTCAATGTAGCAGTTACACAAATAGTATTGTCTGAACAGCATGTAGCATGATGAGGCAAATTCTGCAAACGTCCATAGCCCTGCTTTCCTTCCGAGACATTCTCATCATTGGAATAAATAACATTCCTAAGAATGCGCTAAGCCAAAAACATATCTGAAACTATTTCATTTCCAAAAACGTAGTCAGAAGTTTGTAATGTCTCAGGTATGCCATATGTTTAAAGTGTGATAACCGAAGAAGCTTGAGTTTAAGGCCCCCTGCAGACAAGCATGTCCGGTTTAGGTCCGGATGCGTTGCGCCTGCGTTCAGTGAAAACTGAGCGAGTTTGCAGACAAAGTCATTCAGTTTTGCCTGCGTTCATATTCAGTTGTTCAGTTTTTATCGCTCGGGTGCAATGCATTTTGCACGCGCTTGATAAAAAACGGAATGTGGTACCCGAACCCGGACTTCTTCACTGAAGTTCGGGGATCTGTAGATTTTATTATTTTCCATTATAACATGGGTATAATGGAAAATAATAGCATTCTTTAATACAGAATGCAAAGTCAAATGTCAATTGAGGGTAAAAAAAATTATAAAAACATCACTCACCCCATCCACTTGATCGTGCAGCCAGGATCCTCTTCTTTCTTCTTCTTTAGGGACCTGAAAAAGGACCTTCGCTGAAGTCATCGCGCTCACCTTGTGGTGAGCGCGGTGACGTCAGCGCAGGTCCTGCTGAATAATGATAGATGAACCTTCTATCTTCATTCAGCAGGACCTGCGCTGACGTCACCGCGCTCACCACATGGTGAGTGTGATGACGTCAGCGAAGGTCCTTTTTTCAGGTCCTTAAAGAAGAGGATCCCGGCTACGCGATCAAGTGGATGGGGTGAGTAATGTTTTTATTAATTTTTTAACCCTCAAGTGACATTGGACACAGCATTCTGTATTAAAGAATGCTATTATTTTCCATTATAACCATGTTATAATGGAAAATAATAAAGTAAACGGGGTCCCGGGTCGTTCATCCCTCGTCTCCTTAGCAACCATGCGTGAAAATCGCATTTTCACTCAGCCCCATTCATTTCTATGGGGCCTGCGTTGTGTGAAAAACACATAATATAGAACATGCTGTGATTTTCACGCAACGCACAAGTAATGCATGAAAAACATCGCTCATGTACACAGCCACATTGAAATGAATGGGTCAGGATTCAGTGCGGGTGCAATACGTTCACCTCACGCATTGCACCCGCGCAGAATACTCGCCCGTGTGAAAGGGACCAAAAGGGGGGTTTCCAACCATACACATAATGGCTCAACAAGGGACTCAACAAGGGATCATTTTGTAATCAGTGGGGGATTCACATAGATCCAAGGAACAGAGTTTATTTTCGCAGGGGCAAGAGGGCATGAAATTGGTGTTGAGGGAGCTGCAGCATTCTTAAATGCTAAAAATATATATATATATATATATATATATATATATATATATATATATATATTTTGAATTTTTTCATACTCGCCGCTTTCCCCCACAAACTCAAACTGGTGCTGGAATACACAGAGGACTAATCCTTGAGTCCTCACCTTTATGTATGCACATTCATTAATCCATGTAATGTATTCATGCGTGGTTTGAAGATGCACGACAGGGGAAGGTGGGTGATTATGGACACAAGTTAGTGACTGTAGGTCAGTAGTAGCAGTACTATTCATGTAGTATTGCACTGAATAGGGCTTGGGAAAGTGACCAATTTCCTTAATACTTGTTCTGGACACAGACTGTGTGCGATATTAAGAAACAGACTCTGAAAAAGGCTCTACTAGAGGGTCCAGACCGCCATGGTACAAGAAAGGGCTACTTTTAACTCCAGTTTTTAATTTTAATAAAAGTTTTAAAATAAAATGTGATATACCTAAATTTTATGAACAAGAACAACAGACTAGTGCACACTGCTAAGGCAATATACTAAACCAGAAAACAGCAGTAGAAAAAGCTGACACATCATACTGATATCAATCGACAATGCATTGAGAAGTACTTTTTATTTCAGAGCATTTGCGGATTTTGTTTCAAACTCTCACAATACCACTTTACTGATGTAGTATTAATCTATTTAAGGCCCCTTTACTTGGGAAACTCCATCCCAATAAATGCCCAGACCATGCGTGCGTGTAAAGGGTCCTTAAGTCTCAGTGGTTGATAAGATGCATCCAAAGATTAGATGAAAGAAAGAAAAGAAGTACTGACACCACTGTTTCTTTCAAAATTTAGGGCAGGGTTTCTCAACTCCGGTCCTCGGGACCCACCTACCAGTCATGTTTTTAGGATTTCCTGAGTGTTGAGCAGGTGATATAATTAGTGTTCATGCATCAGGACTGACCACAGGTATTCATTCTGTGGGATATTTTTAAATCCTGACCGGTAGGTGGGTCCAGAGGACCGGAGTTAAGAAACCCTGATTTAGGGAAAACATTTTAACACTATTTAAAACTGTATGAATAAAAAACAAACAAAAAAAACTAAATAATGGAGGAGAGCTACCGTTGTGGAAATTTCTAATTGAGAATGTCTTGCCTAGGTCCTGTTTGGCTTGCATTCAGTGGTGAAGTATACATAGTGCTGCTTGTGTCTCATTTCTTAATACAGTTGTATTCTGCAAAAATTCAAGTAACCTTCGTTAACGTTATAAGTAGTTAATAAAGAATGTACTCAACAAATAAAATTCCATACTCATGGCTGTGCAAGCAAGATATTATATATTTATATTTCATATTGCATGAAAGATACTGTTACATATCTGTTAATCTCAATTAACATAGACCATTCTAACTGCTTAGATAGTTCCTGCAGCAGAGTCCAAAAAAAGAAGCCATATATATATATATATATATATATATATATATATATATATATATATATATACATACAGTCCAGACCAAAAGTTTCGACACACCTTCTCATTGAAAGAGTTTTCTTTATTTTCATGACTATGAAAATTGTAGATTCACACTGAAGGCATCAAAACTATGAATTAACACATGTGGAATTATATACGTAACAAAAAAGTGTGAAACAACTGAAAATGTGTCATATTCTAGGTTCTTCAAAGTAGCCACCTTTTGCTTTGATTACTGCTTAGCACACTCTTGGCATTCTCTTGATGAGCTTCAAGAGGTAGTCACCTGAAATGGTTTTCACTTCACAGGTGTGCCCTGTCAGGTTTAATAAGTGGGATTTCTTGCCTTATAAATGGGGTTGGGACCATCAGTTGTGTTGTGGAGAAGTCAGGTGGATACACAGCTGAGTCCTACTGAATAGACTGTTAGAATTTGTATTATGGCAATAAAAAAGCAGCTAAGTAAAGAAAAACAAGTGGCTATCATTACTTAAAGAAATGAAGGTCAGTCAGTCCGAAAAATTGGAAAAACTTTGAAAGTGTCCCCAAGTGCAGTCACAAAAACCATCAAGCGCTACAAAGAAACTGGCTCACATGCGGACAGCCCCAGGAAAGGAAGACCAAGAGTCACCTCTGCTGCGGTTCATCCGAGTCACCAGCCTCAGAAATCGCAGGTTAACAGCAGCTCAGATTAGAGACCAGGTCAATGCCACACAGAGTTCTAGCAGCAGACACATCTCTAGAACAACTGTTAAGAGGAGACTGTGTGAATCAGGCCTTCATGGTAGAATATCTGCTAGGAAACCACTGCTAAGGACAGGCAACAAGCAGAAGAGACTTGTTTGGGCTAAAGAACACAAGGAATGGACATTAGACCAGTGGAAATCTGTGCTTTGGTCTGATGAGTCCAAATTTGAGATCTTTGGTTCCAACCACCGTGTCTTTGTGTGATGCAGAAAAGGTGAACGGATAGACTCTACATGCCTGGTTTCCACCGTGAAGCATGGAGGAGGAGGTGTGATGGTGCTTTGCTGGTGACACTGTTGGGGATTTATTCAAAATTGAAGGCATACTGAACCAGCATGGCTACCACAGCATCTTGCAGCGGCATGCTATTCCATCCGGTTTGCGTTTAGTTGGACCATCATTTCTTTTTCAACAGGACAATGACCCCCAAACACACCTCCAGGCTGTGTAAGGGCTATTTGACCATGAAGGAGAGTGATGGGGTGCTGCGCCAGATGACCTGGCCTCCACAGTCATCGGACCTGAACCCAATCGAGATGTTTCGGGTGAACTGGACCTCGGAGTGAAGGCAAAAGGGCCAACAAGTGCTAAGCATCTCTGGGAACTCCTTCAAGACTGTTGGAAGACCATTTCAGGTGACTACCTCTTGAAGCTAATCAAGAGAATGCCAAGAGTGTGCAAAGCAGTAATCAAAGCAAAAGGTGGCTACTTTGAAGAACCTAGAATATGTTGTTTCACACTTTTTTGTTACGTATATAATTCCACATGTGTTAATTCATAGTTTTGATGCCTTCAGTGTGAATCTACAATTTTCATAGTCATGAAAATAAAGAAAACTCTTTGAATGAGAAGGTGTGTCCAAACTTTTGGTCTGTACTGTATATAGCTGAGAATCACAAGTTAATGACCACTGTTATAGCACAAGAAAAAGATGAAGTGTAAGAATATGAGTTTCATGATCATATGAGCTGTATCATGTGGTATACATCACTCAATCAGTTTCCTTCATTTCAATAGGTATTTAATCAAACAAGCCGCCTTGAACTTCAGCTTCTAGAAAACTCTTTTTCAACCAACAAACTGGAGAGGCAAATAACTGATCAAACTACTGAAATAAACAAGCTACAAGACAAGAACAGGTATGGTATCAACTTCTTTTTGTCTTTGCGAGACTAATCTCAACTAAAAGCTATGTTGAATATTTTGGAAAACATTTGAAAGAGCAACGACTAATAACTTTTTACAATGCAATCGACTTAACCAAATTAAATTAGATTTTAATTGAATTTCCTCAAGATTCCTACTTCTCTTTATTGTCTGGAAGTTTGATGTGCAGCTCCATGAACAATGATAGAGTATTGCCCTGACATTAAAGCAACCATGAAAACATTTCACTCGCCCAGTACATTCCTGACAGCTACAAAGTTGTTTTGAACGCTGTATAGTAGTATTGGGTAACACATGTCTATTCATTGTGCACTGCCGGTAGACAGTGTTTTTAACAAGGTGATTATTACGGTGATCATGCTCATTTCCCCAGTCATCAATAGAGGAAATACCATCTGTTTTCATAAAACAGCAATTGTGCCAAAGTTCAGGGGTTCTTCCTCAGGACGGAGATAAAAAAGCATTTCCACAGACACAATGACATATTATTCTCTCTTTCTGTCTAATACATCCCGTCCTGTGCCTGGAAAATTTATGCGGTGTGAGTTATACTGCAGACAAACAATATCAAACTATACGCTCTACATGTAGATAGAAAAATACATAACCCTTCCTTACACTGGATTAACATGTCCAACCTTCAGCTTTAATGAATGTTGGAAACGGCAGTAAGAAAAGATACAAAAATGTTTTAGAGTACAATGAATTAGTAATGATCCTTATGTAGCATAAAAAGTATAGTTAAGTATACATGGTATAGCAACTGCAGAGCTGTGAAAAAGTGTTTCCCATTCTAGCTACACCCCCCCCCCCCCCCAATATTTCTCATTTCCTACAATGAAGTCTCACCCAATTCTCAATAGATATAAACGTCCTAAAAGCTGAAATCAGTATATTACATAGCTATCGAACCCAAAGGTCATGTGATTAACCTTACTGTAACTGTAGAAATTACATTTTTCAGATGAAAGAAAAATGAATCATAAAATATGTATTAGCCTACAAAGGATTAAGGGTAAAGGTGGCTCACACACACATAAACCCCCACCCAAAAAAAGACACTGCACTTTTTGTGGCACTTTTCATGAAATTATTTAACCCCTTGAGGAAAGGGTGATTTTCAATTTTTTTGTTTTTTTACTCCCTTTCCTCCAGGAGCAATAACTTTTTTTATTTTTCCATTTACATAGCTATATGAGGGCTCATTTTTTGCTAGACAAGATGTAATTTCTAATGGCACCATTTTATATTGCATATGATGTAGTGGGAAGCTGGAAAAAATCATACCAAAACTTGATGTGAACAGCTCCTTTCTGTGGGTGGGCAGCAGCTCATCCAAATCACAACCAAGCTGCATAACAGCCAGCTCATGCTAACCCCTTCTCCTGTCTTACTCGTCTGCATAGAGTCCCTCACACACAGCCCCAGCGATTCCACTAATAAACAGCACTATAGTATGCAATAGACCCCATACCCAATTTCCTTCCCCACTGTCTACAAAGAGAAACAGTTATATATTTCAACAAATTTAGAAGTATGGATCAATGAAGGCAAGGCATATGAGAAGCACCTGAGATCGCTCTGCCAGCACTGAGGGAAGGAAAGGAGCAGGGAATCTACTAGGCATGTTAGTCTACAACTGAAAGCAGGAGAAGGTGGCCCAGAATTTCTGCCATAGAAGAAACAGCAGGCGGTGCTCCCAGGGAGAAAAGTGCAATGTAAATGAAAAACATCATATTTTTATTGCATGTATAGTGTAATAAAGCTTTATTTGAAACGCCCTGTTCATTGCATTGTAAGGGTACCGCCACATGGTTAGTTTTCTGCATGAAAAAACCTGACCGTGTGGTCCTAACATAGTTTTTTCAGGACAATTGCTGTAATATACACTTGCAAACCACTAAGAAGGCAATTTCTTTGAGTCAAATATTCTTGACTAATAACATACTGTAAGTGTAATAGTAAACTAGGGTTTAAAACATTGTGAACTTGTTTGCACTTCATTTCAGCACTGTATTGAAGCTGGCTTACTGACTTAAGCTCAGTTATTTTAATCTGTTATCATTTGTGGTCGGTCCACTTCTCGCTTCCTTCTTATTGTATACATCTGTTTTGGGCTGAGATTGGGGATAGATTTTGCTACATTTCAACAGAAAGCTGTGAATGTATGAAATACATTATTTTCAGATTTGGACACCAGTGGCACTTATCATTAATCATTATTATTTACAGAAATGTAATCTCCAGAAGCCGACTGCAACTCTTATACAACTAGGCTCTACTATCCACACTCCTCCTAGTAACCCCTATTTGCCATTACTGCTTACCAGTCAATGTTACAGACCCACATCTGAAATAAATACAACTTGACACAATAAAGATGTGATAACAACCCTGACTTTATCACCCTGAGCTTGTAAAAAAGTCTCTCATTGCCAGGGTTAAACCCTGTTATCTAGGTTTCCATATGTATTAGGTTAGCTAACATTTTTAACATTCCAGTAGTCCCATCTGTTATAAATAGAAGTAATAAATACCCCATGCTGGCTGAACAGACAACTGACATGGCTTTTGTCACCTTTCTAATACTTCAAGAATAAAATACAAGAGTGTGCAACATAACACGGCTTAAGTAAAATCAATCAACAGACTACCCACTGGAGTTTACACATGACACAATAAATTACTGTTAAATCAGGTCTCTAGACACTTAAATGCCTAACGTTCAATATAATACACATCCAACAGATGAGGTTTACACATAAAACCCAATCTAAAAATGTTTTAAAGACCATGTAGAAGAGCATACGGCACCTGATTTTCACATAATTCGTTTCATTTGGCCACCAGAAAGCTTGTACATTGACACCAGAAATTCAGAAGTCAGTTTCAACACTTCAATGTAGCTTTTCCAGTGACCAAACAGACATCAATACATATGTACTCAAAAAGGAGCCTTCAGAAAATTGCTAGGGCATTAGGAATTTTAGCTCAACGTGTGCTCTGTTCTTTTAAATATAGTAACTAAATTCCAGAAAACAGGAGATAAATGCCTTATTTTATTTTTTTATTTTTTATTCTCCCTTCCCACCAACTTCCATAAATACAAAAGAGATTGTAAGAATTGGTCTATAGTGCACAAACATGACTTTCTTTGAACTCACTCCATTCACTACTATAGAAGTCCTGATAGGGACCAGCATCTATCAGCCATTTATGGCATACACTGTGGATATATCATAACTGTCTGAGACAGGAACGACCCTTTAAGACAACAAGTAAACTTTAATACTCCAACTGTAGACCAGAATGTTAATCTCATCAAGAGCTTCGGTGGTGGATAACATTTCTTCCTTTTTTTTGCCTTAGCTATTTAGAAAAGAAAATTCTAAGCATGGAAGATAAGCATTCCCAACAACTGCAGTCAATGAAAGAAGAAAAGGATAAACTTCAAGTCCTGGTGCTCAAACAAAACTCGATTATTGAAGATCTAGAAAAGCAGCTCATCACAGCATCAGCAAATAATTCCCTTCTACAAAAACAGCAGCATGACTTGATGGAGACTGTGCACAATTTGTTAACAAGGATGGCACCTCAAACAGGTAGGACCAACACAGAGTAAATATCAAACATGGCACGTTCTCATATAATCTGCTACATATCACCTAAACATTTTTTTACTTTTAGAGGGATAGCTCAGTTACCAGTGCTTGCCAATTATACTGTGTGAAGTCATTAACACAAGGAAAGAGAGGATTTTAGTATATTGCAAATGGCTTTGGATAAGTTTAAGGCTTTGGTGGAGGCTGGACTTGACGCTAATAAATGTAGGATTCTGCACATGGGAAGGTAAAATACATGTCAAGATTACGTGCTAAAAGAGGAAACACTAACATAGAAAATGACGGGAATTTTAGTTGACCGTAAACGTAATTGTAGCAACCACTATCAGGCAGCCGCTGCCAAGGCAAAGAGGATCATCCAGTACCTCAAAAGGGGCAAAGATGCACATGAGGAGAAGAGACATGTACTGTAGTTCTACCACTTCATAAATCATTAGTCAGACAGCACATAGAATATTGTGTACATTTCTGACTGCCACTGAGGGGAGATCTGATATCTATGTATAAATATATCAGGGGTCAGTACAGAGATCTCTCTCATTATTTATTTATACCACGGAATGTGACCGCGACGAGGGGACATCATCTGCGTCTAGAAGACTGTTTCTTCATCAACATAGGAGATCCTTTACTGTATGGGCAGTGAGACTATGGAAGTCTCTGCCTGAGGAAGTTGTCATGATGAGTTCACTAAAAATCCAAGAACAGAGTTGAAAGAAAAATTAAGTGAACCCTTATGATTATCCAGATTTCTGCAGTGATTACTAATAAATTGTGGTCTGACTATCATCCATTTACTTTTTCTTACTACTCAATGTGCTCAGTAATAGATCTGAACGATTCAAGAGCTTGGGTGTTATTAGAGTAGTCATAATATGTTTATAATTGTGACATATACCATCAGACCACATTTTATTAGTACAGAAATCAATACAGAATTCCAGGTAACTTCAAAGGGTTCATTTACTTTTTCTTGCAACTTTATATCTATCTTTTAACTTTTGTTCAAGACTAGATAAAAGTCTTATTGTGATGTACATCTCTACATTCCTCAGGATGGCTCATCAATACAAGATTGGTGGGGGTCTGACTTTTGGCACCTCGCCGATCAGCTGCACCAAGAGACTGTGGCACTCCAAGAGTGCTTACGCCTCTTCCTAGACTAGGTGATGTCATGTTCATTGATCACATGGACTAGATGCAGCTCAGTCCCATTCAAGTCAATGGACCTGAGCTGCAATACCAAGCATAGCCGTTATTCAATGGACAGCGTTGTGCCTGGTAAGCTGTGGGAAGGTTGCATCACTGGGGCATCCTCAAACAGGTAATCGTTAGGGGTGCTGGGAGATGGACCCCTGCCAATCTCATATTGATGACTTATCCTGAGGATAGGCCATCAATATGTATCAAAATGAAAATCCCACAGAACCCCTTTAAGAGAGTCCTTATAAGGTCTCTCATTGGACTCCTCTCCCTCGCAGCGCTGGCACTAGCTGTGGGGTTCAGCTTGTCAGTATTATAAATGTACTGACTGTCAGCTCAGAGGTCACAAACAGGGAATTCAGTGAGGGCAGCATACTATAGGTGATAGGTTCCCCTTAACATTCTCTAACGAATGATTGTTTTGTACCTCTATCTAATTTTTTTTTTTTTTATAAAGGCGTGATAGCGAGAAGTTTCTCTTTAGTGAGACAGCAATACATTGGCAGAATTTGCCTACAATCTAATGTGTACAACTAAGAAAAAACTCATTAACTCATCAAAAACTGTGCACAATACACAATGGCTCATACCTCTCTGTGGGAGTTTCAGACACAACTCCATTGAAAAAACCTTGATACAGACTAGTTCTGTCTTGAAAAACGTAAACGTCTGTATAAGAATAAAGTCTTTTGAACCACCTTAATCATCTGAAGTTCTCCCAAGGGACAGACCCTGCATTTTCCACGTATCTTCTGATGTGGGAGTATGCATGTTTATAGTGGAGTAAAGGGAGATCGATTCTGGATGAATGACCCTATAGTTATAGTATCTCATCTGAACAACCAGATATAGTTAATGGGGTTTTTCAAGATATTTTTACTGATGACCTATGCTCTGGATAGGTAATCAGTATCTGATTCGTGGAGGTCCAACACCTGGGACCCCTGCTGATCAGCTGTTTGAGAAGGTACTGGCGCTCACAGTAGTGCGACAGCCTTCTCTCAGCTTACCAAGCACAGCGCCATACATTGTCTAGCCGCTGTGCTCGGTATCGCAGCTCAACCCCATTCACTTGAATGGCACCAAGCTTTACCTAGGCCAAGTGACTGATGAACGTGATGTCACATGGCCTAGGGAAAGATGCGAGAAGGCCGTGGCGCTACTATGAGCACCATTGCCTCCTCAAACAGCTGATTGTCTGAGAGCCGGACCCTCACCAATCACATACTGATGACCTATCCAAAGGAAAAATATCTCGTAAAACACTTTTAAGTACGTATAATAAGGACTAGGATGATTCAAACAACTTATGGGCATAATATTTTTTTCTATTGTTTCGAAGTGTGATAAATGGCTGCGTGCCTAAAACAGCAGAAGATCTAATGTAACATTGTACAACAATTAAATGAGTAATGTAATGAATTACTGTGTATGTGCACTCCACATACCAAGTAAACATGTGTTTTATCACCTGATATCCCCTTTTAAAATCTTTTTGAAATTATGGGTTTGAAAAGAAAGCACTAAAAATATAAATAAGATGTCTGGTGAAAACAAAATTTTGGACTGAGCCGTTGTGTTTTTCTGGACGGATACCAAGATTAGCCTAGCACAATAACAAAGCTGTTATTTCAAGTGTTCTTAAACTTTGGATCACAAACTTAAGAACATAATACTTTCCAGAAACAGATGGGTATTAAATTTAGAAATTGACATGGTGCCCTGTAAGATATTGGTATTTGTTTAAAACCGGAAAAAATAAAATAAAGAATAATAGTATTATCAGATTTTACAGAGTTGCAAAGCCAAAAAATATACTGGGGGAAAATGTATATACTTACCACCTATGAAGACATGCAACTTCTCTTACAGGGGACATGAATAAACCAGTCACCATGACACACTAATTGCAAAGTACAGTTTTTGGATAAAAAATAAAAATAAAGTATGATCATGAATGTCAGAATATTACAATAGACTATGAAACTGAAAATGAAGTAACGCCTTTCACAGTTACTGAACCCTTTACATTATGTTGGCAGCATATACCAATTTTACACAGGAAGATGTGCTGTCGATTAGCGAACTATTTTTATGCCCACATAAAAGATCTGATAGAACGAGTATTTGATTGTTTTTTGGCATTCTTATGAACACCCATCCATCTTATCACTGGTCTGTGTAAAACAGCCATAGGAGTTTGTATGTTCTCCGCTTGTTTGCATGGGTTTCCTTTGGGTACTCCGGTTTCCTCCCACACTCCAAAGACATACTGATAGGGAAATTTAGATTGTGAGAACCACTGGGGACAGCAAGTGATGATAATGTCTTTAAAGCACTGCAGATCATGTCAGCATTATATAGGTAAAATAATTAAGATTTACACAGGGCAAGCTAAGACTAGACAATCGAAAGATGCTCCAGGATTTATTACAGTGGACTGTCTAGTCTAAGTTTTGTACTACCTATTAGTTGGCTTACTGTTGCAGTGTCACAACTTAAGCCATGTCCCTTTGTGCTATGCAATGCCCACTTGCTGAGCGAGAACATTTTGAACACTTAGAGCATGACACATGAGCCAGAATACTGGCACATTTTTTTAAATTATAAATAATAGCTGATGGGGCTGCAACCCAGCAGTCAGGATCAGGTAAGTATGATCACCAGCACAGGTCCGGCCATGCTGTGGGGTCGGTAAAAACATCATAAAGGTGAACAGCCCCTTTAAAGCTTTATACAGTCACTGAGTGAAATAAATACAGTTTACATTGCTGTAATTATGCTTTAAAGGGAACCTGTCATCAACTTTATGCTGTACATATTAACGGCAGCATAAAGTAGAGACCGGTGAGTTGATTTCAGTGGTCTGTCATTTAAAAGTTAAAAGTAAGTGGTTGCCGAGAACCAACATCAAAAACATTGCAGACTAGGCCTGGAAAAGAGTCCCGGCCACCTGAGAAGAGTCCTGGTTATTCATGAATTCCTGCTCTCCCGCCCACCTGCTGATGGCTGACAGCTTCTACCTAGTTTTCTCCCTTTCTCTCTAGGAGAGAACTGCCAATCATCAGCAGATGGGTAAGTGCAGGAGATTATGTATAACCATGACTCTCCTCAGGTAGACTGGACTCTTTTCAAGGCCTGGGCTGCAATGATTATGAAGCTGGTTCTCAGCAACCACCTACTTTTAGCTCATGAGTGGCACACTGCTGAAATCAGAATTTTTGTCACTGTTTTATGCTGCCCTCAGTGAGGTCGAAATAAAGTTGATGACAGGTTCCCTTTAAGTTTCCAGATTTACCAGCATAACTCTCTGTTGAAAAAAAATTGTGTCGAAGCGTCAAATCCATGGCTAGAGATGAGCAAAATTGTGTTTTCAAGTTCAGTGTAGAAGATTCGGGTTATCTAAGAATTCCGTTATGAATTCCGCTACCGCGGACCATAACTCAATCCATTACGGCATAATGGCATTCTTAGATAACCCAAACCTTGTATGCCAAACTTGAACACACAAGTTCGCTCAACACTATCCAGGGCTACTAGAAGATATTTTAGACAGTTCATATGGTTGCTGATCTATATAAGCCTCTGTTTTATTTCATTTTAGCGCCAATATCATCATTTGTTGCCAAAGAAGAACAAATAACCTTCAAAGATTGTGCTGAAGCATATAAATCAGGACTGACCACAAGCGGCATCTACACATTGACGATTTCAAATACCACAGAACAGGTCAAGGTAGGCAAATTCCAAGCATACATGTTGAAAGAGGCGTACTTAAATAGTAATAATTATTTCTCTTTCGGTACAGTATAAAACATGTGATTCTAGATGACCCAACAGCATATAAAGAAGGAGACAATGAGTCTCTACAACAAAAATATAATATGATCATTCACCAGAATAAAACAGACTTAAAGGGTTTGTCAGAGCTTCAGTTTTTGGGGGGCAATAAAATCTCACCACTTCATCCTATGCACCGACTGTGATGTAATGTTTAGGAAGCAGCAGTAACATCTCGTATAGCTTGCATCAGTGGTATATGTTACGGAAAAGCTTATGCATGGGTGACATGTCACTACTGCAGCCAGTTACTGGATATTGATGAGGGGAGACTGGGAAGCTGCAACGGGGGTGCGAAAAAGACAGAAACAAATGACTAAGATTACGTATAATTCTTTCTACAGGACCAGCCATATTGGGGAAGGAGGAGGGGGGAGTCTGCCCAAATGACCCCTTTAACAATATTATATAACAACTGAACAGGGAAAGGGGGCTAAACCTTTGCCATACACCAAGGCAGCGGCTTCTCAGGTGGCAAGAAAGAATAATCCATTCTGAAATCCAACCAGCCAAAACTTTTTAGACTGATCAGTTGTGTATGGGGCCCCTCAACAGTAGTGAGGAATCTATACACATTTGGTTGTCCCCATTCACATTCCTCTGCACCAGGGCTGTCTAGCCAGAACTCACAAACATTCTCCCATAAAGCGCTAAAGACAGTTCCCCTGCTTATTGACATGATATGAGTGGGTGGTGATTAGTGGATGGTGACACCATAAACAGATTTCTCAAGAAAGGACTTAATCTGGTCATGAAAGAGCTGTCTACTCTGCCTAGACCTAGGGGTGTCTGGACTACAAATCCTCACCACCTTGGAACATTTTCACAACACTTAAAGAAAAGGAAAGGGTACACTTCTTATTAGTAATTCAAATAAAATCAAAGAGCTCTTAAGTGCCCTGCAGCAGTCTTACTTTCTCCAACAGTTGTCCTCTTGGGAACAACTTTTTTTGATGTGCATCTGCAAGTCATTTAACACCTCTGAAGATTTAGGGTTTTGTGAAAACTGATGACTCAATGTATTCAAGATTTGTTTCAACACTTGGCAAAGCTTCTCTATATTATTAATGCTTGGTCCTATAAAACACAGATTTTATAGTATATATACACGTGTAGAAGACTACAGTATTTTAGACAGCTCATACTCAAAACACATTTTGTATCATATATGTAGACATAGCAGCTTTATAAGCTAAGGGGTTGACCATTATTAATAAAACCGAATTACAAAAGTGATTTTTGCTACTTCCAAGAAAGAAAAAAACCACCCCTAAAAGCCTTCAAGTCTGTTATTACTAAAACTACAGGCTTCTATTGGTACCAGGAACCGTTATGCGGATATTTGACCTTTATATCGAGTACAGTATTAGAAAAAGCTCCACTAACAGCTGTAATTTCACTCAAAGGATGATATCTGGTGACCAATACCTTCTGTATCATGCGCTGATCTGGAGACGGGTCATTTAATCTTCTTCACCGAAATCCAAATCTAAATTCAAGCAAGCCGATTGCTAGTTACCAACAGGATAAATTTTGCTGGTTACCAACAGCATGAATGTTGTTGGGATGAGCTCCCAACAACATTTTGGTAACCAGCAAAATTGATCCTGTTGGTAACTAGCAATCGGCTTGCTTGAGCTATTTGGTCCCATGACTGTCTGCAGTGATGGTACACTGCAGATTCCAACTGGAAACCAGGTATATTTTTAAAGAAAACATGAAATACCTCATAATAAAGTAAAGCAAAGATTAAAACTGTGAAATATAATAAATAGAGCAGATGCACTTAAATTGTTCTCATGTTGTATAGACCATTGTAGCTATACAAATAAAACTATACAAATAGTATATTCAATATACTAGTATACAGCTGTATCAAACGGCGGACTTGAGCATATAATGTGCAAATATACACTACTAGTGCATTTTGATTCATCTGCCACTAACTTGTCGTTTGGTGGAGCAGAGATCGGCAACCTCCAGCTCTCCACCTGTGGTGAAACTTTGGCTCCCAGCATGCACACTTGCTTGGCTCCTCTCAAAAGTCCTACAGAAATGAATGATGGGAGTTGTAGTTTCAACACAACTAAAGTGCCGGAGGTTGCTGACCATTGTGGTGGAGGGTGCGTGGCAGCAGGTCTTTAAGTGTACTTCTTTTTTAAAACAATGTTAAATAAATCAAGGGTACAAGCGGAGACAGGACACCGGTAATATCTTGTTAGAAAAAAAATGCTTCTTCCTCCACTTATCCAGCTCTTTTCTTCTGCCAAACTGTTTACTCACTCTAAATTCTTATTTTTGATTGTACTACTGATTTATGAAAAGTTATTTAGAATAAAGAACACTAAAATACTGACACAGCCTATTATGTCTGTATATTGCAGTATTTAAGAACTCTATTCATATCAAAGAAATCTGAAAACATGCATGGTTGAAACACTTCTAATATCACATGACATCATATTTTTTAAAAGAAACATGTTTTTATCAGCATCCTATGGCATTGTGTGTTTGAGCAAGTCATATAGTGAAACTTTGAAATGGAGATCCTGTTTTCATTTTCCATTGTTTATGCTGTTCGGATTGCATTCACAAGATGCTACCAGACAAGTGCCTTATTTTGTTTCCAGAATTCCCTCTTGTTTTTTCCTAACCAGCCTAAATGGCTTCCTAACCGGCAAGGTTTAAGAAATGTGAGGCCATGCATCAGGGGGAGGAAGGAATAAAATATCTTAGGTCTATTATAAATATGCAGCACTTCTTAAAGGGGTTCTCAGGGAATTAAGAAAATTAAAATATTATTTTATTATAAATATATTACCAAATACTCCTATTAGTACACACAAAACCTGTCCTAATCACACAGCAGGACAAGTTATTTCACAATGCTGAGCTAAAGAGCTGCCTCATCCTCCTCTCTGCTCTACTTGTCAGAGATTATGATCCTGAATACAGATAAGATCTTCAGCTGAATTTCTGTAGGGATGGGAGACATGAAGTACAGAGAGGAGAGTGGGGATGAGGCTAATGAGCAGCAGCACTTGTATGTCCTGTCCGTCCTCTCTGTACTTCATGTCTCCTCATGAACTCTGTTCCTACAGAGATTCGGCTGAAGATCTTATCAGCTGTATTTAGGATCATAATCCCTGTGAAGTAACTTGTTCTGCTGTGTGATTAGGACAGGTTTTGTGTGCACTAATAGGACGGCAGCCATTTTATATTTCCCAATGATTGCTCCCTAGACAAAACAAGACATTATAACTAATGAAATGTATTTGGGAATATATTTATCATAAAGTAATAACTAAGTATTTTAATTTTCTGAATTCCCGGAGAACCCCTCTAAAGTGAAAATATTACTCTGTTAATGATAAGTCTAAAACATTTTAAACAGTTTCTCAGCAGCCGAGGTCAGAACATGATATGCCCACTACTCCATTATTGCGGAGATTCAGCAGTGGTACAATATTGTACAGTTATTTGTGTGAAATTTTCCTAACCAGATTCAGTTGTATTTGTTCTCTTCCATGGGGCAATATCACTAAATTTAAAGTGCATCTGTCAGCAGATTTGTGCCTATGACACTTGCTGACCTGTTGCATGTGCGCTTGGTAGCTGAAGACATCTGTGTTGGTCCCATGTTCATATGTTCCGGCATTGCTGAGAAAAATGATGCTTTAATATATGCAAATTAGCCTCTAGGAGCAACGGAGGTATTGCCATTACACCTAGAGGATAAGCTCTCTCTGCAACTGCCGCACTCTCTCCAGGGCCAGGCAGTGCAAACGTGATCACACCTGGTCTTGTCCAAGTGCTAAGGGTGTGGCAGTTGCAGAGAGAGCTGAGCCTCTAAGAGTAATGGCAATGCTTCCAGCTCAATGGCATATATTAAAACCAACACAGATGCCTTCCGCTGCCAAGCACACATGCAATAGGTCAGCCAGTTTCATAGGTACAGTTATGTTGACAAAATCCCTTTGAATATGTCATTATAGATGCAAGATTTTTTTTTTCTGTTTTACTTTATATTTAAAAGACATTTTACATTCCATGTTAAAAATTTCACACAACACATGAGATTTCACATGAGATTTCACATGAGATTGAAATGGTAATAAGTAATTTATGCTCTTATTACAGACATACTGTGACATGAAAAGTGGAGGCGGAGGATGGACCATCATTCAAAAACGCTTTGATGGAAGTGTGGATTTCCACAGAACATGGAAAGAATATAAAAAGGTAGAGGAAAAAGACAACTTTTGGCATGTGGTTGTGCATAGAAAGGAACATCTAAGATAGAAATTACAATAAAAAAGAAATCACCTCAGCTTTTTCTAACTGAAAGGGGTTGTCCAGGATTTAGATGTTGATGGCCTATCCTCAGGATAAGCCATCAGTATCAGATCAGCGGGTCTGACCCTCTACATAACCAATAGATCAGCTATATCAGCTGCCGTTCACCGTGTAGTGGATGAAGCTGGTAACTACAACTCTGCTCCCATTGCCGTGAAGGAGCTACAACAGGGGCCAGCAACCTCCGGTCTCCAGCTTTGAAATTCCAAGTCCCTGCATGCACACTTGCTCACCTTTATTTGGAACTCCCTTAAATGTGAATGGAGGATGCTAGGAGTTTTAATTTCCCAATGGCTGGAAAGGTTGTTGACCCCACAGCTATAACGTAACAGCTAATCAGTGGAGGAGCAGTATGTTGGACTCTTGCTGACCTGATATCGATGGCCTATTTTGAGGATAGGCCATCAATATCAAAATCCAGTACAACTTCGTTAATTTCCTCTTCTTTAGACTATTTTTTTCTAACATTGCAAATTAAACAGATAAATATTTTAACAATTTGTCTATATATGACGCAGGAGATCGGCCACTCCCCCCCCCCCCCCCCCCTTCTCGTAATCCTGGGTCAGTTTGTAAGGCAACTGACTGCAGCAGGATACCTCCTGCTCCATTCTTCCCTCAAAGAGAGAAAGCATGCCCCATCCCATCATAAATTGGCCACCTGAAAATTGAAGAGCTCACAAGAAAATTAACCCCTTTGATAGAGTTCTACAAGTCTGTTTTAGGATGATGTAGATACTTCAGAAGACTAATAAACAACGTTGACAAGTTAATCTTTTTTTTACTTTATCATTAATTTCAAGGTTTGGTTTAACTCAAAGAATACGTTTTTCTAACTAGAATACTGCCAGACAGTAATGGATGAAGTAAAAATGTGCTCATATATGTGTCAATCGGCTTGTGCATACCGTTTCTTAAAGCAAGGCAGAGATGACGCAAACCTAGCTAATAGGCAGTAGTGATTTCTAAACTGTATTATGCATAGTAACTTAGAAAATTATAATACTACTACTATGTCCTAGGGATTTGGTGACCCTTCTGGAGAATATTGGCTGGGCAACGAGCTTGTCTCACAACTGACAAATCAACAGCGTTATGTTCTGAAGATTCAGCTTAAGGACTGGGAAGGAAATGAAGCCTATTCACTCTACGACCAGTTTTACATAGGAACGGAAGCCCAGAAATACAAGTGAGATTTTTTGCAAGAGTCTGTATGAAAAGTAATAAAACGAGATAAAGATGTATACCAGGGCTGGCCAACCTGCGGCTCTCCAGCTGTTTTAACACTACAACTCCCACCATCCCCTGCTGCAGGCTGATAGCTGTAGGAAGACTGGGCATGCTGGGCGTTGTAGTTTTGAAACAGCTGGAGAGCCGCAGGTCGGCCATCCCTGATGTATATCTATAATAAAATACAGAAAAGCAGCTCCCTAAATAATCAGCAGCTATATTTTCATACTGTCGCACAGGTAGACAAAAGAATACAACAGATGAAGCGCAAACACTATATATACAGTATATCAATAAATTCTTTAGTCATTACAGTACTAAGATCAGTTGATAAAGGAGATGCCCAGATTTTAGAATTTTACGGGTCAGGAATTTAATAGGCAAAGTCAACACATTAGCATTTGAGGGCCCTTCTGCAGATGTTCTTCACAGTTTCCATTTATAGATCTAGTAAAATAACAGTACTGCAATAATATTATGCCAAGCACAACTGCTACTTTCTTCAGTGGCTATTATACATGCATGTTCCCCGGTATGTTACACGTCCGTATACAAACGGCGGCTCGTCTAGTAATAACAACTACATAGGCCATACTGGGCTGCTTATACATGTACTGTATCCGCAGCAAAAAGACAGCGATAAGTCTACTTTATTAATATTCCTGCTGTCTTCTGTCCAGACAAAATATAGTTTTTTTTTCTTCATGTGGATCTAGTTATAACTTATTATTATATTTTTTTAACGCCAGACACTGAAATGCTTCTCGGAGCAAAGGACACCAGTGGGTCATTCCGGTCAGCCAATAGCGCAGCTTCCAAGTAAATGCCACAGATTAAGCTACTAAGACGGCATTTCCTCTTGAAATATAAGCAAATATGTGATACATCATGGACGGAGAGTCTACAAATAGCTCTGTCACTTTATGTTTCAAAGGATGTTTCTGCATTTACGGAGGCCCGCGTTCACAGACAAGTTTACACTGAATATAGCGGTACTTCTGACCGTCTATCTATGAGAGCATAGCGTAATCAGAAAACGGGAAATACTTTAAATCATTCAGTAAAGGTATAAGCCTAGACACCTCAGAAGAGACAGATAAATCTCGCTATCCATACTAATAGAATTGCTACACAGAGCTTAATAAACGTAGTACGAATGAGAAACTACAGGAGCCAATGGATTCAATATGAAGCAGGACATGGAAAGCTTCGCTTTATACACGGTGACAGATTTTTCCATTAATGTGAACCAGCAAAATACTTTGCTTCCATCTCAAATTCTCTTTCCAATTTCCAATTACCACAGGATTCACCTCAAAGGATACACTGGGACGGCGGGCAAAATAAACAGTATAAGCCAACCAGGAAATGAGTTTAGCACGAAGGATGCAGACAATGACAAATGCATTTGCAAGTGCTCACAAATGGCGACAGGAGGTAGGAACGGTTTTCAATTTTATGATCTTCCTATTTATACTGGCGCGCGCACGCTACTATTTATTGGCAATTTGTGACGGCTTAAATGTTTTTAGCAAAATTGTGCCTCTTGCCTCGAAAAGGCAAAATCTGAATCTCATTTTTTTGCAGTGTGGATACAGACCAATTCACTTCAATGGGGCCGCATCCTTTACTCAGCTTGTGGCCCCGCAAAAAAAAAAAGAAGAACATGTCCTATTATTGTCCGTTTTGCGAACTAGAATAGGCATTTCTATTATGGCCGAAACACACACAGGCAGCATCCGTGTTTTGGGGATACACAATTTGCGGACCGCAAAACACAGCGCAGTCGTGTGAACAAGGCCTCAATATATCAGCCGTAAGGCGGTTGAATCATGTCCATTCTGGAGTTCTACTGCGGACAATTATTGCTTTGATGTCCCTGCCTACAGTGTGGTTTCATCTCCAGCTGTCTCGTTTGTTTGGTTTCTTAAAGGGGCTATCCCATGATTAATGTAAAAAATAAAGCTCACACATATTTCTAGTACAAAGCTAGAACCAGCCCTGTACCTCACATGGGTCCAGAGATCTCCCCATTCATTGCTCCAACTATTCTGCTAGTTATATCAAGCTGGCAGCTCAGAGGGGCGTGTCCTTTCTCAGGGGGCGTGTCCTGTCTGCTGCAGCTGGTGGCAGTTGAAGGATAGAACTGAGCATGTGTTTCCATCTTAGTGAGCAGGACAAAGAAATTAGAAAAAGGGCAAACGGCAGGTGGCGCTATACGGATAGATTTCAGTTAATAACTCGGTAGCAATAATACATTTTTAATTACATGCAATTAGAAAAGTATTCAGACCCAGGAGCTGGTTTAAAAACTGTAGAATATTATTCGTGGGACAACTCCATTAATCCACACACATTGCGATGCCCATGATGTGTATTTTGTTAAAATTTGGGGAAAAAGGGGAGTGATTTAAATTTTTATATATATATTTATTTTTTTATTAACCCCTCCCCCACACCACAAAGGGAACTATAACAAGAAATCATTAGATTGCTTCTTTCATAGACTCCAATGTATTATACTATGTTCCTACGGAGCCCTGCTACAGGCAAGGGCTCGGGCAGCCTCCACTCACACAGGAGGACAAGGGCTGCCACACACTACACCCGGCTCCGCCCCTTCCCGACGCTGGTCTGGAGGGAGTAAACAGACTGGTACGGAGGGGGAGAGGACCCTGCCCATAAAAAACTTCCAATGTACAATTATGAATATAACTATTACGAACTTTTATGAAAGATCAACTATTTTCAATGTCTCCACATTTCATAATTTAAATAGAGCTTACCACTTAAAGGGGTTGTACCACTAATAACACACAAGACAGGGTGATAAGCATTTGATTTCTCGGGATCCACCCGCTGGTACCCCAGCGATCATGAGAACAGGGGAGAATGAAGCGGTGGTGTGCATGTGTGTCCATTCTCATGAGGCCGGTCAGCAGCACTTGCGGACCCAGATTCTTGTGGGACCCAGTGGACAGACCCCCAGCACCCAAACACTTAGCCCCTGTCCTGTGAATATGGGTTGAGTGTTATTAATGGCACAACGCCTTTAATATGACATATTGCATTTAATCTTTTGTTCACTGCGTTAAAGATTACTGGACCTAAGTACAATGGACATCTCTTCTTTCTTGCAGGCTGGTGGTTTGATGCCTGCGGCCCTTCAAACTTGAATGGGATGTATTACTCATTGGGACAGAATACAAACAAGTTTAATGGCATTAAATGGTACTACTGGAAAGGATCAGGCTATTCCCTGAAAGCGACAACAATGATGATTCGACCCGTTGACTTTTGAAGACTGAAGTGTACTGAAGGACATGTAATAAAACAAAATAGACCTGCCGCCATGTGGATTGGAGATTCAGATGTGAGACCCTGACAAGTTGACTACTTACCTACAGAGAAGAACGGTCTGTTGAGACACATCGCTAGGATTTCAAGGCAGCTCTTTACACGGCCTTAGAGAAACTTTCCGCTGTGTGCAACATTTACTTGGATGTAAATAACTGGAACTGTGAAGTATACAGAAGCCCATGTTGTGCCCCTTGCAGTCTTCGTGGCAGCCTACCTGCAAACCACTTTGTATTATGTCTTGTATTATGTGGTGTACATATGACTGTAAATTAACTGTATACAGATTTTGATAATGTGTTCCACGTATAAATAGGAAGAGGCCGGATTATATTTTATGACCTGTTTACATATTTAGATTATTATAGGTAGTCACATTACTTAATGGAAACAGCTGCATGGTAACAGCCCTGCAAAGGCCACATGAAACGGAGGTACGATTCAAATCGACAATGAATCTCGACATCTCACTAAAAAAGTGAATGGCATGTGTCACCATTGGCAACATAAAAAACAGTAGAATTCTTGTATGGAGAACTCTAAGTCAACCAGTGAACAAAGGTTCCTATTACACAGATGTGCTTATATTTATAGATATATACACAAGTATAAATTATAGGGGTCATCCCATTAAAAGTATTACTCTGCAATCAATATGGCATTGCAATATACATGCAATAAAAGTATCGTTCGGCTGTTATGTAAATATTCCTCCTGCTGTCTATCCTTCTCATCCAGCTTCTCCTGCATTCGGAGGTGGACTACCATGCTCAGTGGCTTCTCTGCTCCCTTCCCCTCCCCTCATTGCTGACATAGTGATGTTACAGTAAAGCAGGTGAAGCGGTCTTACACCTTTCATTCATTTATCAATACTTCTAAATTCATAGAAATATATAGCTAGACAGCGGAGGAGGTGGTTGTGGGGGCATTACATACTATATGTATCTGTAGGGCTATATGTGAAGGACAATTATATCCAGGTGAGGAAGGGGTTAACCAAAGCTAAGTGCAATGCAACCTGGGATCTGCAGGTGCTTGTTGAGCTACTGCCCATTAACAGAAAAGGAAGAAAGTCCTCCAGATGAGTTTAAAAAAAAAATCGTTCCATTTGTGGGATAACTTATTTAAAGAAAGCTCTGTCCAAGAGCGAAGAATAACTATGCTTAGAGAATCCACCATGAATAGCAGCAGTAGATTAAACTTTACCGCCATCGACAGGGTAGCATCAAAATTACTTCCATTTAATTTCTATATATATAGGTTTTATAGATCTATTTATCTGGAAATGGTTTACAAATCTATAAGGGATCCTCATTAAACATAGCAATAGCTGCCATCCAGCAATGTATACCCTTAGAGACTCAGAATGGAGAAAAAGAAAAAAAATGAGCTAAAATTCTAAAAATTAGCTTAAGTAAATGTCATAATAATGTCAGTGGTATTAATCTTTTGAAAACTATTGCACATTGAAGGGCTATCCAGTTTGGTTGTTTTTTTTATCTCCAGGAACAGCACTGCCCTTGTCTATGGCTTGTGTCTTCCACTGCAACTGATCTCCAATGAAGTGAATGGGATTCAGCTACAGTTTTTCTAATCTGTAAAAAAAAAAAAAAAAGCAGCAAACTTTCCTGGCTCTTCAGTGACCAAATGACTTTCCAATAACAACCAACTGCATATCACGGCGCCTTTCTCTGAATTATCTGGTCTATGCAAGACCAATTTTATTCATGTTATATACAGAGATTTTCTATTTTGACAGAAATAGATATGAAACGTATGTCCTTTGTGAACACTGACATTTGTTTGTATACCTGGACTGTCTTCAATAAATTAGTAATTATTTATTTTCCCTGTTTTCATTAAATATGCCATATATTTTTTTTGTGTGGTTTGTCTATATTTCTTCCATTTAATACTTCCTGCCCAGGCCATTTTTTGCAAATCCGACATGTGTCACTTTAAGTGGTAATAACTTTGGAACACTTTTACTTATCCAAGCCATTCTGAGACTGTTTTCTCGTGACACATTGTACTTCACAACAGTGCTAAATTTGAGTCAATATATAATTTCCTTTATTTAAAAAAAATCCGAAATTTACTCAAAATTTGGAAAAATTCTCAATTTTCTAAATTTCTCTACTTTTAAGACAAATAGTAATGCCTCATAAAATAGTTATCAGTCATCATTCCCTATATGTTTTTTTTTAGGACGTTAGAAGGCTTAGAAGCCATTTTTCAAATTTTCAAAACAATTTCCAAAACAATTTTTTTAAGCACCAATTCATTTATAAAGTGATTTTGAGGGGCTTACATAATGGAAACCACCCTTAAATGACCACATGTTAGAAACTACACCCCTCAAATTATTCAAAACTGATGTTACAAACTTTGTTAGCCCTTTAGGTGTTCCACAAGAATTAAAGGAAAATGGAGGCAAATTTTCAAAATTTCTTTTTATGCTGATTTTTCATGTTAATCAATTTTCTCTTGCAACACAGCAAGGGTCAACAGCAAACTAAACCTCAATATGCATTACTCTGATTCTGCAGTTTACTGAAATACCCCATATGTGGTGGTAAACTGCTCTATGGGCATGTGGCAGTGGTCAGACGGAAAGGAGCGCCATATGGATTTTGGAGGCAGATTTTCCTAGATTGGTTTTTAGTCACCGTTTTGTATTTGTAAAAAACCTGATGTACCCCCACAGTGGAAACCCTCAAAAAGTGATCCCATTTTGGAAACTACACCCTTCAAAGAATATATTAAGGCGATACTGAGCACTTTGACCACCTAAGCATTTTACGGAATTTGAAAACACTTGGCTGTGAAAACAAAAAGTTTAATTTCTTCCAATAAAATGTTGCTTTAGCCCCAAATTTTTCATTTTCACAAGGGTTAACAGGAGAAAAAGTACCCCATAATGTGTTACCCATTTTCTCCTGAATATGGCAACACCCCATATGTGGTGGTAAACTGCTGTGGGGCACATGACAGGAACGGAAGCAGTGCTATATGGCTTTTGCAGCGCAGATTTTAATGGATAGGTTTAAGGGTGCCATTGTTTTTTTATTTTTAAGTGATTTTCTTATGTGGGGGCTCATTTTTTGAGGGATGAGGAGACTGTTTAATTGGTACAATTTTGGGGTACATAAGACTTTTTGATCACTTGGTATTACACTTTTTGTGAGGCAAGGTGACCAGAAAATGTTTTTTTGACACAGTTTTTATTTATTTTTTATGGCGTTCACCTGACACTCTGTGATATTTGTATAGGGCTGGTCGATACGGCAATGTCTACTTTTCTTTTTTCCCTATTTTTTTATTTTTTTTTAATTTATTTTATTTTAGGAAAAGGACACTTTACTTTAAACTGAATTTTTTTTTAATATGCAAAACTTAATTTAAACTTTTTTTTTCCCCACAACTTTTGGGGGTCTGATCCCCTGTTACAATGCATTACAATACTTCTGCATTGTAATGCATTGGCTGTAAGTGTATTACACACTAATACACTTACAGCTTCCTGCCTGTGACATCAAGGGGGCTGGATCTCACAGGCTTACATGGAAGGCAGCCCCGATACCTAAGGAAGGCATCGGGCTGCCTTCCCTGCCATCGGGTCTTCATCACAGCAGCGCAGGGACCCGATGGGGAAGGGAACTCCCTCCCTCCACACACCTCGCGGTCAGAGCTAACAGCGGCATAGTGAGGGTTAATGTGCCGGCATTGGTGTTTTCACCGATGCCGGCGCATACAGCAGGGGTTCGGCTAACGGGAACAGCCGGTCCCCTGCAGCTGAATGGGCGAGAAGTCACTTCCCACAGCACCATACTATTACGGCGCTGGTCGGGATGGGGTTAAAGTTTAACTGTCATATTTGCTAGTTTATTACAGCCAGGCATGAATACCTGAGGTAGTCTGTCAATGATTGTCAAAATATCTATAATTACCTTATAATAACAGCTTTCATTAATGTCCCCTTATCCCGCTCCACTGGTCCCTTAAAAAAGACCTTCTCTATGGCTTGTCTATCTTCCCTTTAGCATAAAACAGAAGACAGAGGGGCGGTCCTCCACACTGCATGTCTGCATTAGGCTTCATAGTGAGGAGGAGTGTCTCTCAGTAATCCAATATGATTTGCTGGCAGGAAGCTGCTGGCTACAGCAAGTGTGTGTGTGTGTGTAAAGTGAGGGAAGGCAGTTTTGGCCGCAGAAAACTGGCAGAGGAGCCATCTTGAGCAATAACTAAGGGAAAAGCTAAAGGAGAACAGAGGACTAAAGATCGCTTTATGCATAATGCAGCAGCAGTAACATATGCTAAAATAGATTTTTTTATGAAAACATGACAGTTACACTTTAAGGAACCATAATAAGCCACTTTTGTAAATGTTCATAAACACTGAAGATGCCACTGGACTAAATTTACACATAATTAATTGCAAAGAGTGCAAGAGGAAATAGTAATGTAATACACCGATAGCAGTTTATCTAGAACATGGGGCTATTGTACTGTGTTACTCCTATTTCACTACTATTTTAATGGGAAAATATAAAATAAAAAGGCTCTGGGTTTTACTTTGAGAAGCATTTTTACAATTCTTTCAACGTTTCTTAGAAATTAATACATTGTATAGTTCATAGCATTACCATAATACTAGAGTCCATGGCATAAGCTGATGACTTTGTGGTTCTAGTATTTTGACCTTTACAAGTCATTAAGCTTTGAAGTTGAGTTCTTTAGTTTTTAATGAATATCCTGCTGGGGTATAAGAGTTAATAACGACATAACTACCTTAATAGCCAGTGATTAAGACTTTGTGTTTCATTATTTCCTCAAAGCTATAAATAACAAGATGTAAAAAAAACAATAAACTATACACATTGCATTCTTTCCTTTGTTAAAAATGTGCTGGCCACTAAAATTCACTATTTCAGTATTCACTAACTATAGACAGATTCATCCCACAGATCATGCTTCATTATGAAGCTGTGAGTGAGCATATGCAACCTAAACTTTTGAAGAATTTTATTAAAAACTATTCTAAATGTCACCATTTATTTTTGTAAACTCATTTTTTTTTCTTTTTTACTTACAAAATAGGCAATCGAAGTACAGGTGCCTATAGCGCTTGTCAGCATGGTATGGATTCCACTGTGCCGCCGCAGTGAGCGATGTACAGACAGGAGTACACGTCACTGCTCATGTATGTGCCACCTGATGGGCTATGCCAGGCTGTAGTGAATCAGTGATGTGCTATGCTGAAGGCTCTGTACAGCACATTGTGCGGGATAACCTGTAACAACGTCCTATGCAGAGCTTTTAGCGGAATGAGCAGGCTCTGCTGAAGGCTCTGTACAGCACATTGTGAGGGATACCCTGTAACAACGTCCTATGCAGAGCTTTTAGCGGAATGAGCAGGCTCCGCTGAAGGCTCTGTACAGCACATTGTGCGGGATAACCTGTAACAACGTCCTATGCAGAGCGTTTAGCGGCATGAGCAGGCTCTGTATATATAGCACCTCGCTGCAACTGCCTGTGCCCGCCCTGCTAAAGCTTGGCTACAACATCTCTTGAGCTTTGCCACGCTTATAACTCATTATTCACTCAAACTTATCTTTATACACGGATTGAAAAAAAATATATGAAGCATCCACAAGACAAAGAAATCTATGACTTACAGGAGCTCCAGGAAAATAATCAGAAAGCTCATAGGGTTCCTCTGGCATCCAGTGACCACGTTCTAGAGACCACAGCACCTTTATACAAAAAAAGTGACATATGTAAGGGTAAAACATAAAAAAGACAGTATTTTTTTCATGACTACAAGACATACAGATGCATTTGCAAAGAAAGTGAATTTTAAAGGCAGTCTGTCATCTCCCCCAGGCACATGAAGAGTACTGCTGTCCCTGACTTCAGATCCCCAATTTATATATCCATATTCTTCCCCATTTCTTCAATGTGCACCTGCAAACTGGTGCTGGAATACATTGTGAGGAGTCATGAGCATGCACATATAATGGAGAGGACTCCGTTTGTGGGTACACAGCATGGGAATGGGGGGTGAGCATGGATATGCAACTTAGTGTTGCAAAGTCAGGGGCAGCAGCACTATTGAGGTAGTACTATCTTTAGCAGGGCTCGGGGGAACGTGACAGATTCCCTTTAAAATCCAATCACTTCAACAACAATAACAGATATATAACTAATAAGAATCATTAAAGCTGTTCTCCAAGATCACTGTGTATTCAGACAATCCCTATTCTTTATAGGACATCAGAATTCCCCCCCCCCCCTAAAATTTAAAGGGGTTGTGCAAGAATGAGGGGGTTTTGCCCCCCCCCCCCCCCACTAGGCTTAGGCTGGAACTGTAAAGGGGTGCTGTCCTGGCTCCATGCTCCTCCTTGTGCTCCCTTGCTAAAAACATCCGGTTTGGCCATGCCTGCAGCCAATCAGTGGCCATGGCGGTGACCGGATCACCTTATGTCATTTGAACATTTGTCATGATGTAATGGGATCCAGTCACCGCCGCAGCCGGCGCCAGGCCAGGAGGAGACGGTGCGGGCAGCCAGTGCCTGGAAGGTCCGGCCAGGTGAGCAGTTTGCACAACCACCTTAAGTACAGTCTAAACTCTTTCCAGTGCCCTTTATAACCTTGTATTGATCTGCGAGACCTCTGTTTTATAAACTGTAAAAGCTTTTTCAGGCCAGCTCGATGTACGGTAGAAGGACCTGTCACCACTGCCGACATACCGGTTTTAGAAAATACTCATATTTCTCATAATATAAGAGACAATTCACTCTGGTGCATCTTCTCCGAGAACTGTTGGTTGTTCACTCCTCTGTTATTACTCCTAGAACTTGCAAAATTTAAATTGACACTTGGGTGCTACCAGTGGGGTGTGTGGCAGCACACTTTCACGATGTGAAATCAGTGCTGCTAGCATCTGACTGTAGGGACAAACCCCTTCTGCAAGTGAAATGGTAACAACTAGTTGGAAATTTATACATACGTTTCTAGGAAGAATAACAGGAAGGGCACAGCAGATTTACAAAAAGGTGCTCCAGAATTGTTATTTTATGAGGAACTTGAGTATTCACTAACACAAACATGTTAGGAAAGGTGACAGGTCGTCATTACAAGTACGACAGCCATCAGACATCAGTGGCTCTATCTACCTATCAACAATTCTAATAGCCCCAGAAAATAAAAAGCACTTAATATGTAAAAATATAAAGTTTATTTATATGTCACATATAGTTAACATACACATCAAATCAAGTGATAGAGGCCAGATGGGATAAAGCCCCAAAATATTGCTGCAGAATCCAAGCATACAGGGAGTGCAGAATTATTAGGCAAGTTGTATTTTTGAGGATTAATTTTATTATTGAACAACAACCATGTTCTCAATGAACCCAAAAAACTCATTAATATCAAAGCTGAATATTTTTGGAAGTAGTTTTTAGTTTGAGCTATTTTAGTGGGATATCTGTGTGTGCAGGTGACTATTACTGTGCATAATTATTAGGCAACTTAACAAAAAACTAATATATACCCATTTCAATTATTTATTTTTACCAGTGAAACCAATATAACATCTCAACATTCACAAATATACATTTCTGACATTCAAAAACAAAACAAAAACAAATCAGTGACCAATATAGCCACCTTTCTTTGCAAGGACACTCAAAAGCCTGCCATCCATGGATTCTGTCAGTGTTTTGATCTGTTCACCATCAACATTGCGTGCAGCAGCAACCACAGCCTCCCAGACACTGTTCAGAGAGGTGTACTGTTTTCCCTCCTTGTAAATCTCACATTTGATGATGGACCACAGGTTCTCAATGGGGTTAAGATCAGGTGAACAAGGAGGCCATGTCATTAGATTTTCTTCTTTTATACCCTTTCTTGCCAGCCACGCTGTGGAGTACTTGGACGCGTGTGATGGAGCATTGTCCTGCATGAAAATCATGTTTTTCTTGAAGGATGCAGACTTCTTCCTGTACCACTGCTTGAAGAAGGTGTCTTCCAGAAATTGGCAGTAGGACTGGGAGTTGAGCTTGACTCCATCCTCAACCCGAAAAGGCCCCACAAGCTCATCTTTGATGATACCAGCCCAAACCAGTACTCCACCTCCACCTTGCTGGTGTCTGAGTCGGACTGGAGCTCTCTGCCCTTTACCAATCCAGCCACGGGCCCATCCATCTGGCCCATCAAGACTCACTCTCATTTCATCAGTCCATAAAACCTTAGAAAAAAATCAGTCTTGAGATATTTCTTGGCCCAGTCTTGACGTTTCAGCTTGTGTGTCTTGTTCAGTGGTGGTCGCCTTTCAGCCTTTCTTACCTTGGCCATGTCTCTGAGTATTGCACACCTTGTGCTTTTGGGCACTCCAGTGATGTTGCAGCTCTTAAATATGGCCAAACTGGTGGCAAGTGGCATCTTGGCAGCTGCACGCTTGACTTTTCTCAGTTCATGGGCAGTTATTTTGCGCCTTGGTTTTTCCACACGCTTCTTGCAACCCTGTTGACTATTTTGAATGAAACGCTTGATTGTTCGATGATCACGCTTCAGAAGCTTTGCAATTTTAATAGTGCTGCATCCCTCTGCAAGATATCTCACTATTTTTGCCTTTTCTGAGCCTGTCAAGTCCTTCTTTTGACCCATTTTGCCAAAGGAAAGGAAGTTGCCTAATAATTATGCACACCTGATATAGGGTGTTGGTCATTAGACCACACCCCTTCTCATTACAGAGATGCACATCACCTAATATGCTTAATTGGTGGTAGGCTTTCGAGCCTATACAGCTTGGAGTAAGACAACATGCATAAAGAGGATGATGTGGTCAAAATACTCATTTGCCTAATAATTCTGCACTCCCTGTATACAGGGTAGGCAGACTAAACCTATGTATATCCATATGCCTTTTAAATCAATGGCCCAAAGATACAAATCATATAGTACAGTAAAAAACCAATCTAATATATAAAGCTGTGTGTGTGTGTGTGTGTGTGTGTGTGTGTGTGTATATGTCCGCTAAAGGAATCTGCACCGTCGCATTTACAACCATGAAATTTGGCACACAGGTACATCAGGTGTCCGGGAAGGTTTTAGACGAGGTCTCAGCTCTCTAGGACGTACCGTTCCTGAGATATTCCCCAAAAATGCATTAGCCAGTAGAAGCTTGGTCACATGACCATTATCAGCCAATAGAAGCTTGCAGGTTCTCTAGTCTCCACATACACAGTTTTACTCCAGGTTTCCATAACAACCAAGCCATTTTTCTTCACTGCTGTAGGAGAGCTTTAAGGAAATCTGTCACCAGGATAATCGCTATTGCAGTAAAGCAATGGACTTATAGCACTTCGTACCTTATTTCCAGATGTGCCTTTGTTCCAGCAATAGATTTTTTTATCCTCAGAAAATCCAGTTTATTTGGTATGCAAATGAGCCAGTAAGGTGCCCAGAGGGGCGTCACTCTTGTAGGTAGGAGCCCAGGCACGCCTCCTGCCACAATGTGTCCACCCTCAAAAGACTTAAAACCTTGCCCCCAGGTCCCGCTAAGCCAGGCCCCTGATCTGGTTAGGCGACGCCCCTCCCACTCCTGAGCCAAAGGGGATTGAAAAAAAATTAAGGTAAAAATCAACTTCTATCAGCTGCAGGGATGGGAGGGAGGGTGACTTTCTCCCTGCAGCTTACACTCAGACAGCACAGAGTGAGCTGTTCAGACGGACACGCCCCCGATCCAGTAAAGGCCATTGTTAAGGGGGCGGGTCCTTCAGCTAGTAATTACTATAATAAGATAATAAACCAATAGTTACTATACCCCTCCAGCAACTGCAAGAGATATAAACCATAAATATATAGTTCCAAAATGGCTATTTGTCTGAATGTGATATAAATAAAGTGCAATAATGTAACTCAGTAAACAGTGGTCACCATTAATATTATAATGACCACTATCCCAAATAAGTACAACGCTCAGACAATATAGGCAGGTTAGTGATCAACGGCCCCTATCTGGATGGCTGGTTCTAAACAGCATATATAATAACATAGCATATAAGCTAGACTGAATTAGTAGCCGTCCTAAAAATACTATAATAGATAGAAAAACTTACAGCTGCAGGAGCAAATATAGAACCAAGATAGAAAGGCATGAAAGATAATGAATATAATTAGTCATGTTTTCATTTAAAAAAATTTCATTTTAAAATTATTTTTTTTTGCATATGTTACTGCTGCAGCAGCATTATGCATAAAGCAATCTTTACTTTATTCACATACCACTGTTTTCCTTGAGTTTTTTCCTTAGTTACAGCGGTTTAAACATTTACAATATGAGGACCTTCTCAAGATGGCTCCTCTGCCAGTTCTCTGAGGCCAAAACTGCTTTCCCTCACTTCCCATACACACTTGCAGCTCCTTGCCAGCCAATCAGATTGGATTACTGAGAGACACGCCTCCTCACTCTGAAGCTTAATGCAGGCATGCAGTGTGAAGGACCGCCCCTCCGTCTTCCTAGCTGGAGACAGGTGAGCCATAGCAACTGTCTTTTAAGGGAGCAGTGGAAAGGGACAGAGGACATTAATGAAAGCTGTTATTATAATGTATTTACAGATCTTTTGCAATTATTGACAGACTAACTCAGGTATACATGCCTAGCTGTAATAAACTAGCAAATAAAAAAAAAAATATGACAGCTACCCTTTAAATACCCATAATGGTGATGGTCAGGTCTACAGTGTATAGAGCAAAACCCTATAGAGGCATATTGATATATATATATATATATATATATATATAGGTTTAGTCTGTCTACCCTGTATATGCATTGATTCTGCGGCAATATAATGGGGCTTTATCCCATCTGGCCTCTATATGATGTGTATGTTAACTATATGTGACATTTAAATAAACTTTATATTTTTACATATTAAGTGCTTCCTATTTACTGGGGCTATTGGCATTGTTGATAGGTTGATGATATACCGTAGTTAGGATAGACCCCTTTTTGATGTATTGTTATATTCTGAGGTTGATATTGGTAACCATCAGTGGCTTTATTCCAATCAGTGTTGCCAGAAAGGCTTTCAATGATTTATTACTGTACACACTGATATTACATTTTTTTAAATAAAAATACACAATTGGATTAACTGGCTACATAGCAGCAGGGAAGATGCAATGCAGTAAAAAGCATTTTATATGGCATCCTTAAAAATAAAACTATAAGAAATATGCCAATATTTCAACAGTCATATTCTGGAAGACTTTTTTTTAGTAACCAATTAAAGCAGAGTACATTTTGCTTGGAAACTTGCTTACTCTCGGGTCATGGGAGATCTAGCGAAATTCTAAGCTTTGGAATGAATTAGCACCAATTGTCACTGATTTATTCCCGGCTCTAAAAAGCATGTGAAACTCTACAACTGAGCCTGTGATGGTTAATTTGTGGCACAAGCAAAATAAACAATACTGCTGTCATTAGGAAAGAAAACACATTGATGTCAGAGATTAATGATACGGGGCATACTAGCGGTTACAAAGACGTGCAATCATCTCGTAATGATAAAAACATTATTTTACACAGCAATCTAATTGTTTGCTTTAACTCTATTCACCATCATCTGGTACTAACATGCCCTCAAAGTGTCCACTATCTAAACAGTACTTTGTTATGGATGGAAACGGCACAGGTTAAAAAGTTGCACCCAAAATCAGGTGAGAAAAGTGGGCATGCTGAAGATGTAGTCACATGCTTAAACTCCTCAAAATCAAAAGGTTAAAAAACAAAAACAAAATAGTAGCACAAATGTACGGGCGCTCATAATGGGCAGAAAAAGTAATTCAAACAGATAATTGCAAATTCAGGCGTGTGTCTTTTATTCCCCCACCACTGATTAGCCTTAGCTGCGTCTCAGGTAAAGGTATTGTATTTGCCCGAGCACAGTTTCGACACCTGTGTGAGTGCAGAGGAGACACTAAGGGCTCTTTCACACGAGCGGATCTCTGTGATCTTTTTACTACAAAATCACGGTGACAACTTCATCTCACTGTGATTTTGTAGTAAAAAGATCACAGAGAGGCACAGAGCATTATCAGTCATGTTACTGCTCCGTGTCTCTGCTGTCCGGAGCGCGGCTTGGCTCTTTCACACTGCGGATGACACGCACGGGATCTGCTTATGTGAAAGAGCCCTAAGGAATACCTTGCCCAAGTAATGAAGATGCTCGTCCTGCTTCCTTTACATAATATAAATAAATCATCCTCCTCCGCTGACATTTGGATTTCTGCTGCAGATTTGCTGCAAGCAGATCCACTTTACATTTAGTCTCAGTCAGAAATAAGCAAATCAATTAATCTCATCAAGCAGAGGTCTACACCTAAGAAGGGGTGTTCCCGAAGCCGAGGATGCTCTCCTGCTGCTTGATTGCCAGATATCTCGGCCAGCCCTGACAATCTTGCTCCACTGCGATACTGTCCCTCATAGACATTTAATCAGTAATATAAGGTCTATAGGCTTAGGAAGTATAGTTTGTAATTGGATTGAAAACTGGCTGAAGGACCGTGTCCAGAGAGTTGTGGTCAAATGATTCCATTTCAGAATGGTCCCGGGTTATAAGTGGTGTACCCCAAGGTTCAGTGCTGGGTCCCCTATTATTTAACATAGATTGGATTAATAGTGCCATTTCTATTTTTGCAGTTGACGCCAAGCTATGTATTATTGTGCAGCCTATGAAAGATGTCCATAAACTGCAAGCCGACTAGGACTGAGTGTTTGGGCATCCAACTGGCCAATGAGGTTCAATGTGGATAAAAGCTAGGAACTTTTGTCCTAGGGTAACACTCGGAGAGTCGCTTGTGGAGAAGGATTTGGGTGAGCTTGTAGATTATCAGTTAAATAACAGCATATACTGTCAATCAGCTGCTTCTAAGGTCACCTGGATATTGTCAAGTATTAAAAGAGGCATAGAGTCGCAGGATAGGGATGTGATACTGCCACTTTACAAAGCGCTGGTGCGGCCTCATCTGGAATATAAGGTCCAGTTCTTAAAAGTAAATAACATTTATGAGCCCTTGGCTGAACTGGATGGACTTAAGTTTTCCCCCCCAACTGTACTATGTAACTATGAAATACCACCAGATCCCATCAGTGATACCTGCTGTAAAATACAATGCAGGATAAGAAATTAGCTTCTATGGTATAAACTGCGATGTAATAGATCAGTAAGAGTTGCCTAGCTAAAAGCAATAAAAATTGAGATAAGACTGAAATATCATCCAATGTTATAATATGGACGGTATTTTTGTGTTTTCACTCAGGGCTACCTCAAGTCTCACCATCTTCGTACTGTTTATTTTGCCCTTAAAGGTCATTTAAATGATTAATATTGAAGTGATGATCCACTGGGATACTTAGTGTTATGAATACACGAGTGTCTGCTGATTGATCCAGGTTCAGGGTTTATATTTTAAGAAAGTTAGCATTTTAGTGTTGTGTATTTTAGCTGCATGGATGAATGACAGAGCACAGACAGAACTATGTGTAAAGCAGCAACTACTGTACCTATCATTACACAGATAAGCTCAAAAAAATAAACACCATAGGTAATGACATTTCTGCAAGCCTTATACTCTGACTGTAGAGCTCACTACTGAGTGAAGTTCCATTTGTTATACTAAAATGATAAAAAAAAAAATATTATATATATATATATTTTGTTAGACCACCATTTGTATGGCCATTAAATAATGCACTAAACTGAAATAATAATCAAGTACATGTGCCCACCCCTTTATAAAAAAAAGAACATGAAAATCTAAAAAAATTGTCCTGGACTCTTCTCCCGGTACATTTACTATTCTAGGTTTGCTATGGACAAGCTTGAAATCCTAAACTCCAACTGCATAACAGCATGCTGAAGTTTTAGTTGCCCCAAACAGGGTGACAGGTTCCCTTAAAAACGTTGTCCTCTGTAATAATAACCCCTTCACGCATAATCACGTACATGTACATGATTATGCTTAAGGTGTTATGTAGAGCGAGCTCACTGCTGATCTTGCTCCATACATGGCGAGTGCGGGCAGTATAATATAGCAGGCACCTGGCCACATTAACCGGGATCGGTGAGGACGCCGAACCCTGTCATTTAACCCCTCAGATGATGCTGTCAAAAGCAACCTAGCATCTGCGGAGTTACGCAAAGGGATGAGGGTCCCTCTGCCTTCCAATCAGGGCCCCCACAGGGAAAATGCAGGACTCTGATTGGTTACCATGACAGCCTTGGGCCTTCTGAAGGCTCCCAGGTCTGGTTAACTAAATAACCAATAAGAACCTCAAAATATCACAGAAATGAGAGGGCCAAGCTATATTAAACAATACTACCTACAAAGACTGCTATTAGACCCAACATATAAAAATAATAAAAAACTTAAATCTTTAATCAATTGGAAAATACATTAAAAATAGGTAAAAGAAGGGGCATGGTAAAACACAGCCCCACAGTACTGCTTTAGGTGGGAACTCACTGAGTGATTAACAGAACAACCAAAACCACACTATATCCAAATGCCGCCTGTAACATACAGTGATACCTTAAAGAGGTAATGTACCATATAACATTAAATTGTAAAGAGGCACATGTATAATCCAAATAAAAAAAATGGCCCAATCCTGTAATATTGGAATGGGGTTAAATGCAGCCACTGGGCAGATGTGTCTGGTCCCTTACATGCCACAAAAAAAAAGAGTATACAACAATCAAACACATAGTGTAGCTATAACCTACTATTAGTAGCACAGGGTATAGATAAAAACAGCCACTCGCTCAGTTCCCCGAAAAAATACAGAGGTCAATAAAGCAATTGCTGCATGGGGCCTCTTGATGAAGCCAGTTTGGTGGTAAAACATGCGTCGAGAACTTTCTTTTTTCACTGACCACCCTTACCATGGGTAATGATTGACTATACAGGGAGTGCAGAATTATTAGGCAAGTTGTATTTTTGAGGATTAATTTTATTATTGAACAACAACCATGTTCTCAATGAACCCAAAAAACTCATTAATATCAAAGCTGAATATTTTTGGAAGTAGTTTTTAGTTTTAGCTATTTTAGGGGGATATGTGTGTGTGCAGGTGACTATTACTGTGCATAATTATTAGGCAACTTAACAAAAAAACAAATATATACCCATTTCAATTATTTATTTTTACCAGTGAAACCAATATAACATCTCAACATTCACAAATATACATTTCTGACATTCAAAAACAAAACAAAAACAAATCAGTGACCAATATAGCCACCTTTCTTTGCAAGGAGACTCAAAAGCCTGCCATCCATGGATTCTGTCAGTGTTTTGATCTGTTCACCATCAACATTGCGTGCAGCAGCAACCACAGCCTCCCAGACACTGTTCAGAGAGGTGTACTGTTTTCCCTCCTTGTAAATCTCACATTTGATGATGGACCACAGGTTCTCAATGGGGTTCAGATCAGGTGAACAAGGAGGCCATGTCATTAGATTTTCTTCTTTTATACCCTTTCTTGCCAGCCACGCTGTGGAGTACTTGGACGCGTGTGATGGAGCATTGTCCTGCATGAAAATCATGTTTTTCTTGAAGGATGCAGACTTCTTCCTGTACCACTGCTTGTACCAGGACTGGGAGTTGAGCTTGACTCCATCCTCAACCCGAAAAGGCCCCACAAGCTCATCTTTGATGATACCAGCCCAAACCAGTACTCCACCTCCACCTTGCTGGTGTCTGAGTCGGACTGGAGCTCTCTGCCCTTTACCAATCCAGCCACGGGCCCATCCATCTGGCCCATCAAGACTCACTCTCATTTCATCAGTCCATAAAACCTTAGAAAAAAATCAGTCTTGAGATATTTCTTGGCCCAGTCTTGACGTTTCAGCTTGTGTGTCTTGTTCAGTGGTGGTCGTCTTTCAGCCTTTCTTACCTTGGCCATGTCTCTGAGTATTGCATACCTTGTGCTTTTGGGCACTCCAGTGATGTTGCAGCTCTGAAATATGGCCAAACTGGTGGCAAGTGGCATCTTGGCAGCTGCATGCTTGACTTTTCTCAGTTCATGGGCAGTTATTTTGCGCCTTGGTTTTTCCACACGCTTCTTGCGACCCTGTTGACTATTTTGAATGAAACGCTTGATTGTTCGATGATCACGCTTCAGAAGCTTTGCAATTTTTAGAGTGCTGCATCCCTCTGCAAGATATCTCACTATTTTTGACTTTTCTGAGCCTGTCAAGTCCTTCTTTTGACCCATTTTGCCAAAGGAAAGGAAGTTGCCTAATAATTATGCACACCTGATATAGGGTGTTGATGTCATTAGACCACACCCCTTCTCATTACAGAGATGCACATCACCTAATATGCTTAATTGGTAGTAGGATTTCGAGCCTATACAGCTTGGAGTAAGACAACATGCATAAAGAGGATGATGTGGTCAAAATACTCATTTGCCTAATAATTCTGCACTCCCTGTATATTGCTTGTCTGTGTATCGTTTGGGCTCATTGTTATGGCGGTAATGGGTTGTTTTCCTTCAGCTATGGGAAATGCTATTCTCTGTGGTAGTCCCAGCTATTTTTCTAAAAAGGGGAGATATTTTTCTGGTTTTCCTTCCAAACCACTTGATATTATATTATAGGTATTCGCATATTTTTTTCAGGGGACCGAGCAAGTGAAACATAATTTCCCCGTCGGAGCCCATTGACTATAATGAGACCTGGCAGGGGTCCAGCCTATTCCAGCATTAGTGCTGAGATTCGGCGGCACAAATACTGCGTCAAAAAGTCCCAACTCTCCCATACACATATACACCCTCAGTTCCTCAGAGTTTAAATATTTTTTAAATTCAGAAAGACAGGCAAGCCGCTGCCAGACGCCACTGACGGGGGTTTACCTCCCTTGAGAAAGAGACGGATTGGGCGTTGAAATGCAACATGCCTCTCTGCCAACTCTCCCCCGACAGATGATGTCTGGAGAGAGTCTACACACCCCATATGCATAAGACTGTCGGCCAGTCGCACTGGAAATGGTGGGATCGGGTGACTTTACTCCTAGGTATAAAGGAACAGACAACTTGATAAGACGGTGTTCAGGTTGTGCTCATATACTGTACAACAAATAATTTTAACTCGCTTTCAATTCACTTTGTATGTTGATATTTGCAACTTGCTGTTGACCCTATGTTGCCTTAACATAAGGTGATCTTTATATAAAAGCTTTGTTAATTATCAGTATTTAAGACCATAATTATTGGAAATATTTCACTGCTAATGTTACATACGCATCTAACAAGTTACTTACCCAGTCATAGGATACGATCCAACATCCTCTGGCAATTCCTAGGATAATGTTTAATGTACGCCGAGGACTTCCAGCAATCACATGAGTGGTAGTTTCGCAGACCTCATCCGAAAATACAAAGCCTCCAAACTTTTTCACAACTTGGATTATGGTGCTCTGCTTTCTGAAATATAACAATTAAGGAATATATTGTTTCAGTAAAGGAATAAATATTTGGCCTACATTTGCAGCATTAATGCAAAAATAATTTGATTGCTTATGTACTTGTTTTGCTAGTATAGTAGGATTTTTCACAATCTGAAAATTAAAAAAATATAAATAAAAAATATGGCTTTTAGGTATGCTGTGAAATATTTGTGAGACTGTGAACCTAAGCAACGAAGAACAAATTAATATAGTAAGTAAGATTTAAACACTTTAAGTAGCGAAACTGTATCCTACAAGGTACAAAAACAGACGTTAGTTTTGTAAATCAGATACAAGAATGTTTGCTGTCAGTCATTGCAATGGTTACACAGAATTTTTATTAGTGCCATTACCCAGCAGTTTTTTAGATATTTAGAGACACTACCATGCATATCATGTTTTGTTCAAGGATTCTCCTTTAAAGGGTTGTTCAGCTGTTAATATTGATGACCTAACCCCTGCCGATCAGCTGTTTGAAGAGGAGGCGGCGCTCCATGCAAGCACTGCTTCCCCTTGATTACACTGCACTTGGTCTTGGAAGTGCAGTGTAATACAAGTACTCGCTCCATTCAAGTGAGAGAGGCGAGCATTTGTAATTACACTACGCCGCTGCTCCACAGGAGATGAGACGTAGTGTAATGACAAGGAAGTTGATCAGCGGGGGTTCTAAGTGCCGGAGCCCCACCAATCCGATATTGATGACCTAACCTGACGATAGGTTATCAATATTAATGGCTGCACAACCCCTTTAAGGGGTATTCTGATGCAATCATTTTAAATAAAAATAGGGTTGGGGGAGCAGAAACTGTGAGTACTCACCAATCCACTGACACACAACATTTTTGCTAGTGGATTCTGCCAACTTTCTATGTGGGCAGATGACTGCTCTTTGACACTGGTCAGATTTCAACAAGTTCAATCGTATTGCTTTTCCAGAAGAAAAAAAGCAGTCTGGTTTGAGAGCTGCACTTATACAAGCAGACAAACAACGCGAGTTTGTGAGCGTTCGCGTGTTTGATTTCCAGTGTGTGTTTGTATTAAGTGTGTGACTTTAGATTACGTGACTTGAGATTCGGGGACTACAGTAAGTTATATTCTTATCACTGCACTATACTGTATTTTTTCTCTTTTATTGCATAATCCCCATTTAGTATGTGTTCCATTATTGACAGCGCAACCAGTGCACATCTTGTCTAATGTATGCAGTCCTAGAACAGCTGTTTGAGGGTGCATGTCTTTGTTCAAATTGTGAGTAAATTGCCCTTTTGGAAATCGCACATCGTGTATCTAACCGGGCGAGTTTCAACACTGAAAAGAGTTGACAATTTGTAAAAGAGTTTGCTGCTTACTGAGCAAGCACTCTTTTGGGTAGATGGTGGGGGGGTAAGGTGGTAGCGAGGAGGCTGAGGAAAGTGAGGTAGCTAGCTGGGTAACAGTTAGAAAGCGGGGTAGAGGGAAGAGTGCAAAATTGGCAGATGAGGGGGATGTCAGTTCAGGGAGAGCACTGCTGCAGTCAGACACATCCTCTGCCAGTTAGGGGAAGGTCAGTGCCAGTAAGCAGGGGACCAGGAGAGCAGGGCAGGCCAGACAGGTGCTGGTAGTGGGAGACTCTATTATTAGGGGTGCAGATAGGGCAATCTGTCACAAAGACCGGGATCGTCAAACGGTGTGTTGTCTTCCTGGAGCTCGAGTTTGACACATCGCGGATCGGGTTGACAGATAACTGGGAGGAGCTGGAGAAGATCCAGCAGTCAGGGTCCATAACGGAACCAATGACAAAGTTAGAGGTAGGTAGAGCGTCCTTAAAAATTATTTTAGGGATTTAGGTCACAAGCTTAGGGCAAGGACCTCAAAAGGTATTGTTTTTCCAAATACTACTTGTACGACGATCCACACAAGAAAGGCAGTGGGAGATTAGGTAGGTTAACAAGTGGCTCAAGAACTAGTGTAGGAAGGAGGGGTTTGGGTTCCTGGAGAACTGGGCCGACCTCTGTCGGCTACAGGCTCTATCGTAGGGATGGGCTGAAGCTCAATGGGGAAGGGGCAGCTGTGTTGGGGTAGAAGATGGCTAGAAGGTTGGAGGAGTGTTTAAACTAGGGACTGAGGGGGAGGGTAATTACTTTATAGGATGGGAAGATAGTGCAGATAGAGACCTGGGGCAAGGTAATGGAACTGGGGGAGGAGTGGATGGAGGGACTAGAACAGTTCAGAAGGAAAGGTGTAGGGTAAAAAATATACATCAACCTCTTAATTGTATGTATACTAATGCCAGAAGCCTGACTAATAAAACTGGTGAAATGGAATTAGTGATGTGTGAAGAGGACATAGTGAGAATAACAGACATGGCTGGATGATAGTTATGACTGTGTTCACTAAAGATCGCAAAAAGGGACAGCCATAATGGACTTAGTATTAACCAATAGACCCGACAGAACAACAGATGTGCAGGTTGGGGACGCCTTAGAAATAGTGACCATGAAGTAACAACCTTCTAATTATCATAAAAAAAAATAAAAAAAGAGTTTCTTCAGGGAGAAACAAAAATACCAAACTTCAAAAAAAGCTACATTTTGCCAACTTAGGCCTCACTAACTGGGATAAAAGTCCTCAAAAACAAAAATACAGCCACAAAGTTGGATATTTTTAAAACCATCCTAAAATCTAATTTCGAAAGGTACATACCTTATGGGAATAAAAGGTTAAGGAACAAGAAAAAAACAATGTGGATAAATAGAACTGTAAAGAAAGCATTAAATGACAAAAAGAAAGCATTTAAATCACTAAAACAGGAGGGTAGCGAGGAAGCACTGAAAAACCAAGAGACCAAGAGATTAATTGCCAAATAGAACAAGGACCGGGCTCATTTTCACCTTAACTGCCTCCGGACCGCCTAACGCAGGATCGCGGTCCGGAGGCGGCTGTCCCAGCCAGAGTCACGCGTCATATTGCGAGACTTCCTGTGAACGTGCGCACACAGGCGTGCGCGTTCACAGGATCGGAAGGTAAGAGAGTGGATCTACAGCCTGCCAGCGGCGATCGTTCGCTGGCAGGCTGTAGATGCGATTTTTTTAACCCCTAACAGGTATATTAGATGCTGTTTTGATAATAGCGTCTAATATACCTGCTACCTGGTCCTCTGGTCGTCCCTTTTGCTTGGATCAACCACCAGAGGACACAGGTAGCTCTGTAAAGTAGCACCAAACACCACTACACTACACCCCCCCTGTCACCTATTAACCCCTTATGAACCCCTGATCACCCCATATAGACTCCCTGATCACCCCCCTGTCATTGATCACCCCCCCCTGTGAGGCTCCATTCAGATGTCCGTATTTGCTTTACGGATCCACGCATCCATTGATCGGATCCGCAAAACACATACGGACGTCTGAATGGAGCCTTACAGGGGGGTGATCAATGACAGGGGGGTGATCACCCCATATACACTCCCTGATCACCCCCTGTCATTGATCACCCCCCTGTAAGGCTCCATTCAGACGCCCATATGTGTTTTGCGGATCCGTGGATCCGCAAAACACGACACAGCGGATCCGCAAAACACATACGGACGTCTGAATGGAGCCTTACAGGGGGGTGATCAATGACAGGGGGGTGATCAGGGAGTCTATATGGGATGATCACCCCCCTGTAAGGCTCCATTCAGACGTCCGTATGTGTTTTGCGGATCCGTGGATCCGCAAAACACATACGGACGTCTGAATGGAGCCTTATAGACTCCCTGATCACCCCCCTGTCATTGATCTCCCCTCTGTAAGGCTCCATTCAGACTTTTTTTTTTTCGCACAAGTTAGCGGAAATTGTAAGAAAAAAATAAAAGAAAAAAAGACTCATTCCGCTAACTTGTGTCAAAAATCAAAATCTCGCATGAACTCACCATACCCCTCACGGAATCCAAATGCGTAAAATTTTTTAGACATTTATATTCCAGACTTCTTCCCACGCTTTAGGGCCCCTAAAATGCCAGGGCAGTAAAAATACCCCACATGTGACCCCATTTCGGAAAGAAGACACCCCAAGGTATTCTGTGAGGGGCATATTGAGTCCATAAAAATATAGAAATTTTTGTCCCAAGTTAGCGGAAAGGGAGACTTTGTGAGAAAAAACAAAAAAACAAAAAACAATTTCCGCTAACTTGTGCCCAAAAAAATAAAAATTCGATGAACTCGCCATGCCCCTCATTGAATACCTTGGGGTGTCTTCTTTCCAAAATGGGGTCACATGTGGGGTATTTATACTGCCCTGGCATTTTAGGGGCCCGAAAGCGTGAGAAGAAGTCTGGGATCCAAATGTCTAAAATGCCGTCCTAAAAGGAATTTGGGCCCCTTTGCGCATCTAGGCTGCAAAAAAGGGTCACACATGTGGTATCGCTGTACTCAGGAGAAGTTGGGTAATGTGTTTTGGGGTGTCATTTTACATATACCCATGCTGGGTGAGATAAATATCTTGGTCAAATGCCAACTTTGTATAAAAAAAATGGGAAAAGTTGTCTTTTGCTGAGTAATTTCTCTCACCCAGCATGGGTATATTTAAAATGACACCCCAAAACACATTGCCCTACTTCTCCTGAGTACGGCGATACCACATGTGTGACACATTTTTACAGCCTAGGTGGGCAAATGGGCCTACATTCCAAAGAGCACCTTTCGGATTTCACAGGCCATTTTTTTACAGATTTTGATTTTAAACTACTTTGCACGCATTTGGGCCCCTAAAATGCCAGGGCAGTATAACTACCCCACAAGTGACCCCTTTTTGGAAAGAAGACACCCCAAGGTATTTCATGATGGGCATGGTGAGTTCATGGAAGTTTTAATTTTTTGTCACAAGTTAGTGGAATATGAGACTTTGTAAGGAAAAAAAAAAAGAAAAAGAAAATCATCATTTTCCGCTAACTTGTGACAAAAAAATAAAAACTTCTATGAACTCACTATGCCCATCAGCGAATACCTTAGGGCGTCTACTTTCTGAAATGGGGTTATTTGTGGGGTTTTTCTACTGTCTGGGCATTGTAGAACCTCAGGAAACATGACAGGTGCTCAGAAAGACAGAGCTGCTTCAAAAAGCGGAAATTCACATTTTTGTACCATAGTTTGTAAATGCTATAACTTTTACCCAAACCCTTTTTTTTTTACCCAAACATTTTTTTTTAATCAAAGACATGTAGAACAATAAATTTAGAGAAAAATTTATATATAGATGTCGTTTTAAAAAAAAATATTTACAACTGAAAGTGAAAAATGTCATTTTTTTGCAAAAATTTCGTTAAATTTCGAATAACATTAAAAAAAGTTAAAATGTCAGCAGCAATGAAATACCACCAAATGAAAGCTCTATTAGTGAGAAGAAGAGGAGGTAAAATTCATTTGGGTGCTAAGTTGCATGACCGAGCAATATACTGTGAAAGTAGTATTGTGAAAGTAGTGTAGTGCAGAATTGTAAAAAGTGGTCTGCTCATTAAGGGTGTTTAAGCTTGGGGGGCTGAGGTGGTTAAGGACTAGGCCATTTTTTGCAAATCTGACCAGTGTCATTTTATGTGGTGATAAGTCAAAGAGTTTTAAAGTTATCTAAGCCAATCTGAGAATTTTTTTTGTCACATTTTTTACTTCATGACACTGGTAAAATTGAGTAAAAAAAAAAAAAAATTTTTTTTAAATACCAAAAATTTCGAAAAATTGGCAAATTTTAAATTTCTCTACTTCTATAATACATAGTAATACCTACAAAAATAGTTATTACTTTACATTCCCCATATGTCTACTTCATGTTTGGATCATTTTGGGAATTACATTTTATTTTTTGGGGACGTTAGAAGGCTTAGAAGTTTAGAAGCAAATCTTGACATTTTTCTGAAATTTTCAAAAACCCACTTTTTAAGGACCAGTTCAGGTCTGAGGGTCACTTTGTGAGGTTTACATAATAGAAACCACCCAAAATGACCCAATCTAAGAAACTACATCCCTCAAGGTATTCAAAACTGATTTTACCAACTTTGTTAACCCTTTAGGTGCTCCACAAGAGTTATTGGCAAATGGAAATGAAATTTCAGAATTAAAATTTTTTGGCAAATTTTCCATTTTAATCCATTTTTTTCCAGTAACAAAGGACAAGCGGACGTGGATCTAGCGGCGAGGGACTGGAACAAGAGGATACAAGTATAAAAGTGTTCCATGTACAGGTGGTAACCTTTATCTAGCAGTGGGTGCATAAGGTTCCACACAAGTTTCCTGCTAACATCCAGAGTGGGGGGACATTCTAGGGGTTGAATATGGGAATCTCACCCCTCGTACACATGAAACTTGTGAGTGTACCCTGAGGTACTCTCACAAAGTTTGTACAACATCACGCCATACCTCGCCCGCTTAGAGGAAACATACTGCCGGAAAATGAGTCTCCCCTTGGAAGCAATGAGAGACTCCTCAACCACGACCTCCCTTCCAGGTACATAGGCCTCCAAAAATTTGGCCTTGAAGTGATCGATGAACGGCCTAGAAAGAATTAACTTTGGGGGGACATGCTGCATTATCTGCATAATGCAGGAATTTCCGGATGGCCTCAAACCGTGTACGTGTCATGGCCATACTGTAAAGTGGGGTCTGGTAGAGGAGGTCCCCACTCCAGTAATGCCTGACACTGGATTCCTGCTTGGCCAACAAAATCAGGACTCACAGGCTCAAAATGCTCTGGGGTACACCAGACAAGTTCACCGGTAGGGGGCTCAGGTGGACTTATCTGGTGGGCCAGAAAACTAGTACGAGCCCCAGAGCTGCTCGTATTAGTGTGGGCCACAGGGTCCCTGGCAAGGCGGTCCCCTTGCTCCGCCTGGCGGCGTCTCCGCCGCCTTGGGGGCTCATCATCATCGCTAGATGATGAGGAGGACACGGATGACAAGAGGAAAGTGGGGTCATCCACGTCCTCACTGGGACTCTCGGATTCGGAAGCAATCAGGGCATATGCCTCCTCGGCCGAGAATGTCCGGCGGGCCATAGGGGAGTGTGTGTGCGTGGAAAACTTTATTCAGTTTGCGTGTGTGTGGGGGACGGGTGTTCGCATACTTTGCCCTACACCTAACAGAAAAATAAATAAATTAATAAAAATATTTGAAAATCCCAAAAATTTTAAAAAATAAAATATTCAAACGCGCTAATCAGCAGTGGGGTGGGCGATGCGCTAACAGTGGCCGGACGCTAAGAGTGTCGGCCACAGTCAGCGCATGCACACAAAAAAATATAAATAAAAAATATGTGAGTGTGGGAGCGGGGGCAAGCTGCAGCACCCCTGGGGGGGGGTCTAGGTTCACACAGCTGAGTGCTGTGGACCCCAGACACCCGATCCGGGTGCTACAACACAATAAATAAAAAAAAACTCCCCCCCCCCCCCTAACTCTCTCTCACTATCCCTGCCTAATCTACCTCTCCCTACCTGTCCCAAATACACCGATTTGTGCCTTATGACACAAAAAAAACCTCATAGTACAGCCGAGCTCCTCTCTCCCTGGCTCCACGGACCTGTATGAGCGGGGAGGGGAGCTCCGGCAATTCAAAATTGCCACTGCGCCCGCCCACCAGCCCAGCTGGCCAATCAGAAGCAATCCTGAGGTGTGTCGTGACCACCACCTCTCAGGACGGTGATTGGTGGTGTATTATAACACCACCGATCACAGTCCTATTCCGGGTTATCGGGTCACCAGACACCCAAATAACCCGGAAACGCAGCAAACCGCAGGTCTAAATTGACCTGCGGTTTGCTGCGATCGTTGACACGGGGGGGAGGCACAGGACCCCCCTGGGCATTGTACCAAGGTGCCCGATTTGAGCAGGCACCTTGTTCCGATCACTGCGCGGCGGTAATCGGGAATACACAGGGCGTACAGGTACGCCCTGTGTCCGTAACAGGTTAAGTGGGGAAAATTGGCTTCTACCTCACATTTTTTTTTTCCCTTCCTCTGGATCAACTTGCAGGATAACAGGCTTGACAGATGTCTTTTTTCGGCCTAATAAAGTATGTTATTATGTTACTTTGTTACATACTGCTAGGTGGCAACTTATTTCTTATTCCACTACCCAAATAACATGTCAGATTGGCAGACCTTTAGTGTGGAATTAGGAGAAATAATCAAAGCGTTATCTCATGTCTATTGTACGCTTAAAGGGAACGTGGCACATTGAACACGCAGCCATATGTGTGGGCTGAATGTTACACAGCAAGAGGAGCTGAGCAGATTGATACATAGCTTTGTGGGTAAAGATCCCTGCTTTTTCTATGGCAGCCACATGTGTGGTCTGCATGTTACAGAGCAGGAGGAACTGAGCAGATGGAAATATAGGTTTGTGGGAAAAATCCTTGCTCTTTCTATACTTAGAAGTCCAGTGGCTGATTTCTCTTAAATGACTTACAGCCACCCCTGTAAGTAAAAATAAAAAAAAAGAAAGAAAGAAAAGCGCATACAGAAATAACTGCCCATCACTGGTTAGGACCACCCATTGGGCTCCTAAGCATAGAAACAGTGATTTTTTTAAATGGATTAATTACAAGTTATACTGAAACAATGTTTCCATAAAATATAACAATAATAGTGTATCACAGTGCATAGAAATAGACTAAAATATAACAATAACAGTGTATCGCAGTTTATAGAAATAGACTGTTGCTCATAAAACTTTCCCGTGTTCTAACATTTGAAAACTACAAGTATGGAGTGCATGGCACAGCCTGTATTCTTCCTACTCAGCCTCACAGACCACCATAAAACAGCCTGTTTCCATTAATGGGTGGCACAAAAGTTGCAGTCTTTACAAACTTCTACCATGATATATCTATATATCCTATATCTCCTAACACTATAATATTTCTACTCTGTATAAACAGAAAATCACTGATTGCATAGAACAGTATAATATAGAAATTGCTTAGTGTCACAAATAGGGTTTTAATCCTTTGAAACCCCCCCCCCCCCCCGCCCCCGTTCTGCTTAAATCACTATATAAGGATGTGGATATTTCTAGGAATACATTCTGTTCATAGACAGCAAGTCATTGCAGACATTGTATACTGGAACATCAGCTCTAATCTAAACACTTTAATTTGCTCCTATTATGATTTATTATGTAAGAAGTGACCCTCTAGAGGGTCGTATATTGCTCATTAACAATAGCATAGCTTAAGGGCTCTTCGTTTATTCGAATACATTGCCCTCACCCAATTATTAATTTGACAAAATACATTTTCTCTTCCATCTAGTTACTTTTTATTTAGAAACACTACTTTTAAAAAAATCTAGAACACACTATGTGAAAAGTTCAGCAAAAGTTCCATCTTTGGGTCTTAATGGGTCCGCATTCGCCCCTGAAAAATGTGGATCGGATGCAGACTGAAAATACGGTTGTGTGCATGAGGCCTAAAGATTTTTTAAACGCATACACTCAGCCTTTTACACATGTAGCTATCAGCCTGGAAATGTTGCATGTTGGGCATGTTCTCACTACAGAGGAAATGTTTAGATATGGGGTGGGTTCTTCAATATGACCACTGTGATTTTGCTGAACATTCACTGCTGCGTTCACACATGAGCTTACGCAAACAAAACACAGATTTAGTACTACAGCACAGGGGAGAGAAAGTCAGATATTGCGGATGTTTGTGTTCACATGTACCACTCCTATAGATAAACTGCAGAAAATATCTGGGTTAGGCTCCATTCACACGTACATGGTGTGCTGCGGATCCGCAACACACCTGCCCGGCACCCCTATAGAAATGCCTATTCTTGTCCGCAGCTGCGGCCAAGAATAGGACATGTTCTATCTTTTGCGGAGCTGCGGACCCGAAGATCGGGGGCACGCTCCGCAAATGCGGATGCGGACAGCACACTGTGTGCTGTCTACATCCAATCTGTCCCCATTCAGAATGAATGGGTCTGCACCCGTTCTGCAAAATTGCAGAACAGATGCGGACCCATTTGCGGACGTGTGAATGGAGCCTTACCCTGTAAGTATAAATGGGACTCAAGTCAAAGGGGAACCTGTCACCAAATGCTGCTCCAATCTGCTGCCAGCATGTTCTAGAGCAGGAGGAACTGAGTAGATAAACAGTTTTGTGGGAATCTATTCAGTATAGCTTGTATTTCATTCATTTCAAAGTTAATTTGTCACCAGGAAATTCAGCGGAATCTAATGTTACTTTTCACTTAGCAATCTGCTGCTTACACTAGAGAAAAGGTACTTTTAATACAAATGCAAATGAGCACTCAAGTGCAACGAGCACAGGCCCAAGCCACCCTGTGCACCATTGCTCCTCCTCACTTTTTCTGCCAGCTCATCCCTCATCTTGATTGACAGGGCCAAGCAAGATAAGGCTGCTTTCACACTAGCGTTCGGGTGTCCGCTCGTGAGCTCCGTTTGAAGGGGCTCACGAGCGGACCCGAACGCAGCCGTCCAGCCCTGATGCAGTCTGAATGGAGCGGATCCGCTCAGACTGCATCAGTCTGGCGGCGTTCAGCCTCCGCTCCGCTCGCCTCCGCACGGACAGGCGGACAGCTGAACGCTGCTTGCAGCGTTCGGGTGTCCGCCTGGCCGTGCGGAGGCGTACGGATCCGTCCAGACTTACAATGTAAGTCAATGGGGACGGATCCGTTTGAAGATGCCACAATATGGCTCAATCTTCAAGCGGATCCGTCCCCCATTGACTTTACATTGAAAGTCTGGACGGATCCGTCCGAGGCTATTTTCACACTTAGCTTTTTTTTGGCATTTTAATGCAGACGGATCCGTTCTGAACGGAGCCTCCGTCTGCATTAATATGATCAGATCCGTTCAGAACGGATCCGATCGAACGCTAGTGTGAAAGTAGCCTAACTATGCAGAAACCTGGCCCTGTCAATCATGAAGGAGAGGAAGAAGATGGCAGAGAAAGCAAAGGGAAGCAAAGGTGTACAGAGTGGCCTGGACACGCTCTTGGTGCCCTTAACTGCTTGTTTGCAAATGGATTAAAAGTATTTTTTCTCTAGAATGAAGCAAGGTAGGTGGAGGACAAAATCAGGACTAAGGGGTCAGTAGTTGGGTTCATGTTAAAAGAATTGGTGGAGGGAAAAATGCCAGGGAGGCTAGTCCTGAGCTGGAACACCCTAGTAAATATGCCTGTTTAGCTAATAATAAGGGATGAAAGCCCAGGGCCAGCAACACTGCAGCAGGGAGTTTTTCCTAGCAACCAGAAGGATGACCGATGCAGGAAGGATGGGAAAAGGGGTCAGGCAGGCAGATGCTGGTGGTAGGGGACTCTATTAGGCGGACAGACAGGGTCATCTGTCACCTAGACTGTGAATGCCGAACACTGTGTTGTCTTCCGGTGCTCAGGTTCGGCATAGTGCAGATTGGACAGATTTTGGGTCGGGCTGGGGAAGAACTGGTGGTCATGGTCCATATTGGTACCAATGACAAAGTCGGGGGGAGATGGAAGGTCCTTAAAAATGATTTTAGGGAACTAGGAAAGAAGCTCAAGTCCAGTACCTTCAAGGAAGTGTTTTAAAAAATACTACCAGTGCCACAAGCATTACTAGAGAGACAGCGGGAGCTTATTAATTAGTACTTAAAGGGGTTGTCCAGGTTCAGAGCTGAAGCTGGACAGCCCTCCATTTTCACCCAGGCAGCCCCCCTGACATGAGCATCGGAGCAGTTCATGCTCCGATGCTCTCCTTTGCCCTGCGCTAAATTGCACAGGGCAAAGGCATTTTTCTGAGTTCCGGTGACGTACCGGGGCTCTCTATGGAGCTGACAGGAACCCCGGTGACGTCACCGGGACTGATGGGCGGGATTTGGCTCTGCCCTAGCCAGTAAAACGGCTAGGGCAGAGCTAAAGCCCGCCCCTCAGAGCCGGTGATGTCACCGAACACATCGCTGGGCGGAAGTTACCGCCCGGCAGTGTGTTATTGAAAACAAAAGAGCCCGTGCCCTGCGCGATCTAGCGCAGGGCACTGGAGCGCATCGGAGCATGAGATGCTCCGATGCTGGGCTCAGGGGGGCTGCCGGGGTGAAAATAAGGGTATGTCCGGGTTCAGCTCTGAACCTGGACAACCCCTTTAAATAAGTAGCTCAAAAGCTGGTGCAGGAAGGAAGGGTTTGGGTTCATGGAGAACTGGGCTGAGAACTGCCTCAACTGCAAACGGGCAAAGATTCCTCTATTTGGGACCACTTTATGGACCAATTTGTAGAAGATCACACTAGGACGATGCTCTGTTAGATCTGGTAATTTTCAATGATGCAGAGCCTGTTAAAATGTTACTGTTAAAAAAACCCTAGGTAATAGTGATCACAATATGATTATATTCCCCCTAAACCATAAAAAGCTAACTCTGGCTGGCAGAGCAAAAACCCTGAATTTTAAAAAGGACAATTTTCCTGGATTGAGGGCAGCATTTCAGGGCATAGACTGGGAGCAGATACTGTCACATATTAACACTATGGATAAATGGGAGAGCTTTAAATCTACATTAAAGGGAGTCTGTCACCACATTTTAGCATGTTAGACTGTTAAAATAGGGTTATGTGATCCAGCCAGAACATAAAAACGGTACCTTTGTGGTAGAAAACGGACTTTTCAATTTGCCGAAAACGAAGTTATAAGATTATCTTCTGAGCCCTCTCAAGTACCCAGGGCGGTCTCTCAATCCTCGGAGCCCCAGGCAGGCACCTCCTAAACGGCTGATAACTCCGCCCTCCGTGCGCCTCTGCCCGCCCGTTTACTACCCTCCCCTGTCCCTTTCCACTGCGGCTGTGCGGTACAAATCGTAGCGGGCGCATGCGCAATGCGATGCCCGCTCCAGGCAGGGCATCGCAATACCTACTGCGCATGCGCCCGCTACGATTTGGACCACACAGCAGCAGTGGAAAAGGACAGGGGAGTAAACGGGCGGGCAGAGGCGCACGGAGGGCGGAGTTATCAGCCGTTTAGGAGGTGCCTGCCTGGGGCTCCGAGGATTGAGAGACCGCCCTGGGCACTTGAGAGGGCTCAGAAGATAATCTTATAACTTCGTTTTCGGCAAATTGAAAAGTCCGTTTTCTACCACAAAGGTACCGTTTTTATGTTCTGGCTGGATCACATAACCCTATTTTAACGGTCTAACATGCTAAAATGTGGTGACAGACTCCCTTTAAGTAATTACACTACAAAATATATTCCTGTAGGTAAAAAGTATAAACGGCTAAAATTAAAAAATTAACCCCCCCCATGGCTTACAGCTACTGTAATAGAGCAAAAAATGACAAAAAAAGGGCATTTAAAAAATACACAGGTCAGCTGTAACCTTTGAAGTTTACAAAGGGCTTAGTAAAACCTGTAAAAAGGAGATCAAGTTTGCAAAAATACAAAAATGAACAGTAGGTGGAAAAAGAGAGCAAAACAAATCCCCAAAATGTATTTAAATATATAAACGCTAAAAAACAAGGTCAGAGCAGGTAGGTCCCCTGAATAACGGTAAAGGGGGGATAGTCACTGTAGATCTGTAGATATGGTCAAAGATAAGTTAAATAAGGTAAATGTGGACAAGGCTCCAAGTCCATATGAATTACACCCAAGAGTTCAGTTAAGTCATTGCTGTGCCCTTATTTATAATTTTTAAAGATTCTCTCGGGACTAGTACAGTGCCAAGTGACTGGCACAAGGCAAATGTGGTGCCCATATTCAACAAAAGAGATCTAGGTCTTCCGAAGGCAATTATAGTAAATTATAGCAATTATAGTAAAGTAAGGTCTACAGGCTTGGAAAGTATAGTTTGCAACTGGATTGAAAACTGGCTGAAGGACCGTGTCCAGAAAGTTGTGGTCAATGATTCCTATTCAGAATGGTCCCGGGTTATAAGTGGTGTACCCCAAGGTTGAGTGCTTGGTCCTCTATTATTTAATGTACGGTATTTATTAATGATATTAAGGATGGAATTAATAGCACCTTTTTTATTTTTGCAGATGACACTAAGCTATGTAGTACTGTGCAGTCTATGGAAGATGTCCCAAAACTACAAGCTGACTTGGACACTCTGAATGATTGGACTTGACAAATGAGGCTCAATGTGGATAAATGTAAAGTTATGCATCTTGGTAGTAATAATCTATGTGCTTCATATGTCCTAGTGGATGTAACACTTAGAAAGTCACTTATAAAGAAGGATTGGGTGTCCCTGAAGATGGTAGATTAAATAACAGCATACAATGTCAATCGGCTGCTTCTAAGGCTACCAGGATATTGTCATGCATTAAACGAGGCATGGACTCGCGGGACAGAAATGTAATATTACCACTTAATAAATCTTTGGTGCGGCCTCATATGCATTTCATTTCTGGGCACCAGTCCATAGAAAGGATGCCCTAGGACTGTAAAAAGTACAAAGGAGAGCAACTAAACTTATAAGGGGCATGGAGGTTCTTAGTTATAAGGAAAAAATTAACATAATTAAGGGTACATTTATTATTTAGGCAAGGTCACAACAGGAACAATGGATAGTTTGAAAAAGGGTTTAGATGAATTCTCAAAAGTAAATGTCATTAAAGGGGTTGACCAGGCTTTTTTATTGATGACCTATCCTCAGGATAAGTCATCAATATCAGCTCAGCGGGGGTCCGACACTCGGGACTCCCGTCGATCAGCTGTATGACGAGACAGCGCATGCAGTAAACACATCTCCTCTCCCTTCCTGTCCCCTGCTGCTGTCCCATAGAATTACAGCAGAGATCAGGAAGAGAGGTGGCACAATCTGATATTGACATTGATAGGTAATCAATCGAAAAAGCCCGGACAACCTCTTTAATGCTTATGGAAATGTGTACAAATCTAAGTCTCACTTCCTTTTGGGATTCGCATCCCCACCAATCCCTTGGTTGAACTTGATGGACTTATGTCTTTTTTCAACCGTGTTAACTATGTAATGGATTGCTAGGTGAAAGGTATAATTAAATCAAATAGCCGTTTAAGGCATTGGGCCAGGCAGAACAGAGAAGTTCCTAGTAACAGTCTTTAAATCTATGCTCATCAAGGGCTTAGAAGTCTTGTACATGGTCCTATTCAGTGATTCAGAGCCATCTTATAACGGCGGTCCTGCCTGTTTATCTGTCACATGACCTAGATAGATGTTTCTAGAAGCAACCAATGCAGGGGCAGACTGGGAACTTAAAGTGGCCCTGGAAAAAACCTAAAAGTGGTCCCATGTCATAGGCGAATCCAGATTGACAGAATGTGGGGCAACACAAGTAGGTAGGGACAACAGAAGAAGGCAGGGCAAGCAGTAACTAAATGCAGTACAAAAAACTGCCCCAGCTGAACTAAACACCACAGTGCAGAATAAAATATTGCCGCCAGGGTGCAGTATTCAACTATATCACAGTTGAATTCAGGAAAGCGCCTGCCCCCCACCAGCCAGCATTGAGTAATGCCAAGAACATCAGATTTTTATGTACCAAGCCACTGGCCTTAAGGAGGGCTCGGGAAATTTCCATGTTGGGTCTATGGCCAGTCTGCCCCTGAACCAATGCGCCTACTGAAACAAGGCAAGCAGGGATCTTAAAAACCCACATACATAACTGAAATAGAAAGTATATTAGAAATTGTATAACTTTGCATTGTAGAAAGAATAACCTTCCTTTGCTTAAACTGCAATGACCCTTTAACTTATGTATGACAGGAAAGCTCCTAGAGGGGGGATCCTGTCTGAACTGGGAAATGTCCATATGCACATGTACAATGATATGTTAATTGGATGACTTGTAAACTGGATGCTATCTCTGTATGGTCTTTACAAAACGTTCTTTATTTCCATCAGCTACATAATGCTTGGCAGAGCACTAATAACTGACGAGCCAAAACAGACCCACAAAGATCTCAGCAAAGCAGGAGTCTCGACAGATCTAGGAGATAAGGCAGCTAAAGGTAGGGGTGTGTTTTATTCTCCAGCGAAAGTATTTCCTTTAAGTTACGCCTCATTTGTTTTGCCTTCAACACCAACCTTTTGTGGCTGCCCTGGAGGTCAGTAGATTGCAAGTTCTGAATCTTCAGTATTTACTGATGACTCCAATAGTGTGAAACTGTACCTATACCACACACGCTAACCAGGCCTGAAACGAATAAAAGGAGTGTAGGACACTGTACAGCCAGCCAAGGCTGTACACTATTAATAACAATATACCATAAGCCTCATTACACAATGAATGTTGACAATACTGGATTCGCTCCACAAGCAATTAAATTAGGTTTTTATTCTGTAACTTGGTAAAAAACTTAAAAAAAAGACTTATTAAAAGACTGAGGCTAGGTACACATCTGCATTAAAAATCCAGTCAAAATAGTGTAACATGCCTATGCAGCAGAAGAAATTTCACGTTAGTTAAGCTAGAAACCTGGTGTAAATTACAGCTAAAACCCGCAATGAACTCCTACCAGGCGGAGATTTCAGTTTCTGATGCATGGACCTCCCGAGATGAAGCAAAATTATTAGCAGATGTGCACCTCTTAATAAATTTGCACATATTAGTCAGGTGAAACGTCATAAGGGTTAGTACAGGTGATATCCTAAGACAATGGGGAACGGAACGGAAATATGCCTATTAGGCGCAGCAGTTGCAGAAAGAGCTGAGCCTCTAGGTATAATGGCAACTTAATTTTTCTCAGTAATGCGGGCGCATATGAACATGGGACCAACACAGATGTCTTCAGCTGCCAATTGCACATGTAACAGGTCAGCCAGTTTCATAGGTATAAATCTGCTGACAAATGCCCTTTAAATCTAGCAGATATTAGCCTGTCGGATCTGACAGATGCGCTACTGTAGGACAAGTTGCTAAAAAATTCATTTCTGGCTATGAGAGAACGGTTCCACATTAGGCTCCTTTCACACCTGCGTTCAGGTGTCCGCTCGTGAGCTCCGTTTGAAGGGGCTCACGAGCGGCCCTGAACGCAGCCGTCTGGCCCTAATGCATTCTCAGTGGAGGCGGATCCGCTGAGAATGCATCCGCCTGCCAGCGCTCAGCCTCCGCTCCGCTCAGTGAGCGGACACCTGAACGCTGCAAGCAGCGTTCGGGTGTCCGCCTGGCCGCGCGGATCCGTTCCGACTTATAATGGAAGTCAATGGGGACGGATCCGCTTGAAGATGACACCATATGGCTCAATCTTCAAGCGGATCCGTCCCCCATTGACTTTCAATGTAAAGTCTGAACGGATCCGCTCAGGCTACTTTCACACTTAGAAAATTTTTCTAAGTTATAATGCAGACGGATCCGTTCTGAGCGGAGCCACCATCTGCATTAATATGAGCGGATCCGTTCAGAACGCAGGTGTGAAAGTAGCCTTACACTGTACATCACAATTTATAGCAGATGACCAAGACCTTTTGTTGCAGGTTTTACTTTAGAATGCCCATGCTGACCGACCCTTGTCTTATGGTGGAAGTGCTTGTGAGCGTCAGAAATGGATCATGGAGCAATGGAAGAAGACAGCCTGGTCTAATGAAACACATTTTCTTTTGCAAAATGTGATAGTTGGTTGGTGTGTGTATGTTAATTTTCTGGGAAAATATGGCACCAGGATTCACTAAGGGAAGACGACTTTGGGCAGTGCTTTGCTAGGAAACCCTAGTTTTTGTCAAACACGTACCACCTAACTAAACATGGTTTCAGACCAAGTACAATCCGTGGAACTGTATAAAGCACCCTACCAGACTGTAAACATTGTTCAGGAAATGGTTTGATGAACATAAAGTCCAAGGTGCTGAACTGGCCTTCATTGGCCCCAGATCTCAATCTGATTGAACATCAAGGAATGTGCTCAAAATAAGTCCATAATATATACACCCCCATCTCATAAGTTTGGACTCCACTTCATAATTAGGGAATTAAAGGGTCTGCTGCTAACATCTTGGTGCCAGAAACCAGGTGACACCTCCAGAGCTCTTGTGAGGTCCATGTGAGGAGTCTGAGTTGTTATAATGTTAAAATTATATGGCTCATCGGGATACACAAAATTATATATTTATAAATCTAGTGTTGGTGACCTTAGTACTATATATTCCAATTAATATGTCCTGATAATCTGCATTAGGTCACTCTTATGCAGTCCGTATTGGGTCTGTATTTTTCAGTACTTGTAAGGCTAGTTTCACACTAGCGGCAGGGGAGTCTGGCAGGCTGTTTCGGCGGGTGCATGCAGTACTTTTAGTCCGGCTGCCTCTCGCCATGCTCTGCCGTCGGAACTCCGCCCCCATTATAGTCAATGGGGACGGAGCGGCAGTGCGGGGGCACATGTGAACTAGCGGCAGGGCAGATCCGGCAGGCTGTTGACCTGCCGGAACAGCCTGCCAGACTCCCATGCAGCTAGAGTGAAAGTACCCTTAGCCAAAACACAGAAGGGGCACTTAGCTTTCCATTATACTTTCTCTCTGTAGGTTACATTCCTGGTTTTAGTAACAAAATACTGTTGTGTGGATGAGGCCTTACAATCAAAGTCAATAGGCAAAAAGGGACCTACATTTGGATTTGTCAACATTTAATAAAACAGAATATACAATGGTGTCCATGCCATTTAAAATATCACAGTAATCTAGATATCAAGTTGGGATATCGTGTATAAAGCATTTTCAGGATCTTCCTTCCATACCCAGGCCTGTTTCACACATCAGTGATTTTTGGTCAAAGCCAAATGCAGATCATAAACGCTGAATTGGTACAATTCTTTTCATTATACCTTATCTCTGTGTAGCTCCACTCCTGATTTTGGCTCACAATCACTGATGGAAATCATTGATCAGACACTGACCACACACTCACATGTGAAACAGGCATTACTTTCTGGTTTGATAGATCTCATTAAATATAATGTGGAGTTAACGTGCAAATGCACCTACTCATTTTCAAAAAATGGGGACACTGGCTTGCTCCTTTCTGGAGACACAGTGGCTTTGAGACAGAACAGAATAAACATCTGCTGGTACCTTAAACCAGTGTTTCCCAACCAGTGTGCCTCTAGCTGTTGCAAAACTACAACTCCCAGCAGGCCCGGAGAGCCTTTGGCTGTGTGGGCATGCTGGGAGTTGTAGTTTTGCAACAGCTGGAGGCAAATTGGTTGGGAAACACTGCCTTAAACTAAGTGTATTAAAGCCCTGTGGTATGTGTCAACACCATTACATGACTATGTGGGTACTCAACATGGACGACAATGAAATACAATATTCTATGAGAGGATGTTTTACAGAATTCAGTTGTCAAAGATCATGTGTACTCAAGAAAACGTTTCACTATTAGTGAATAAACATTTGTTAGGCCTCATGCACACAATCATATTTTTCATCCGTGCGCTATCTACTTATTTAAAAAAACAGCACACTAACCCATTTATTTTTTGGGGGTCATGCACACATCCATATTTTTTTGTGAATCCATGTGGCAGTTTTGCAAATTATAGAACATGTCCTATTCTAGAAGGTAACCGTATTTTGTGGATCTGTGGTTTGTAGATCAAAATATAGACACAGGCCTTATGATCGCTGTGGTCCAGCTTGTACAGCAGGTCTCGGGTGGCAATCACCATCATAGGCTCTACAGTTTATAGCAGATGACAATTTGTTGCTGGTATTCCCTGGTGGTTGAACCAATAATAAGAAATAATAAGAATACAGTAGAGAAACTTACTCTGTGGACATGCTCGTCATAACCAGCGATCTTGTGACCTAAGACATACAAACAAAAGGAATTAACCAGTGTTGAATGTATTACTGTATTTAGTAAAATAGGTACCATTCGCAATAAGGATCTTCCTTTAAAATAAAGACAGTCTCCAAATGGGTGCAGAAATACGTGTAAACACCACCATAATATAATTCCCACTGATTCCCTTTTGAAATCCATACTGTGGAAAAAACTATTAACATACAGAATCTTCTCATTCACTCAATGGCACTAAATGGACGAGTGGATGCAAGGCAAGTACAAAATCGATTTCACGGCAGTAATCCAAGGGTCAGCCTCAAACTTCTAATGCAGGTTCTATGGTAAACACGCATTTGATTTGTCCTGTCTGTATTTCTGCTGTGAGAGTATACCCTTAGGATGAAAGTGCTTTGCAAAACAGGTACACCTCACTTATGGTACCAAAATATTAACAGGCTTTTTTATTATTATTTTTTTTTCACTTTGAATCTTAAAATAGTTGGTGCAAATAATGACAATTCAAAAATTCATCCATTATTCCAGTAGTGTTCAAGCTAACCTAATACTGTGAGCTCAAATCAGGCCATCGACTACATCAGAAAACCATAGATGGTCAACCTCAGATGGACTGGTGTTTGACGCACACAAGTAATTACATGGACATACATTTGCCTGATCAGCCTTTCTGTTTTACTGTCAGATTTTAGACCTGGGAATGACATTGCACCCATCCGTAAAGTATTTTTCAGGGACTGGGCCACAGAGCACCCACAGGCAACACGCCAGTACGACATTCATGTTCTAATGCATTAATAGTTTGTCCTTTTTACTAACAGATTATAAATACAATCCCTCCAAGAGGAAACCTGACATCAATTAACAAGCACAAAGGTATAGTAGAAAAACAAGCAGTGTAAAATATATTTACACTAAAATTTAGAACATTGAGTGAGGGGAACTTATATGTGATTTATATTCTATGGACTTGTTTGGAATCCCATTCGCTAGTACTTGGCTTTGGAGGCCCCTGAGGCAGTAGTATTGAGAGATGTTATAAGGTCTTAGGAGCACTACAACGATGTGATAACTCCTGGCTCTCACACAGCACTGTGTAAGGGCTCTTTCACACTTGCGTTGTTCTTTTCCGGCATAGAGTTCCGTCGTCGGGGCTCTATGCCGGAAGAATCCCGACCAGGATTATCCCCATGCATTCTGAATGGAGAGAAATCCGTTCAGAATGCATCAGGATGTCTTCAGTTCAGGACCGGAACAGTTTTTGGCCGGAGAAAATACCGCAGCATGCTGCGCTTTTTGCTCCGGCCAAAAATCCTGAACACTTGCCGCAAGGCCGGATCCGGAATTAATGCCCATTGAAAGGCATTAATCCGGATCCGGCCTTGAGCTAAACGTCGTTTCGGCGCATTACCGAATCCGATGTTTAGCTTTTTCTGAATGGTTACCTTGGCTGCCAGGACGCTAAAGTCCTGTTTGCCATGGTAAAGTGTAGTGGGGAGCGGGGGAGCAGTATACTTACCGTCCGTGCGGCTCCCGGGGCGCTTCAGAGTGACGTCAGGGCGCCCCACGCGCATGGATGACGTCATTCTGGAGCGCCCCGGGAGCCGCACGGACGGTAAGTATACTGCTCCCCCGCTCCCCACTACCACTATGGCAACCAGGACTTTAATAGCGTTCTGGCTGCCATAGTAGCACTGAACGCATTTTGAAGACTGATCCGTCTTCAAATGCTTTCAGTTCACTTGCTTTTTTCCGGATCCGGCGTGTAATTCCGGCAAATGGAGTACACGACGGATCCGGACAACGCAAGTGTGAAAGAGCCCTAAGTGACCTAGCAATATTAAACAAGTGACAACCACATATTTGCTTTTTTGTTACTTTAAAAAGAATATCACTGAGGTAAGGGAAAGGGAAAACACTGGAGAGGTCTCATTGGGTCAGGACCATCTCCAAATGTGTGGAGAAAGGTACTTCAACAGGTTTAAGTAACACTACAAGAAAATTTAGACTAGAACATCCAAAATCACTGGTGCACATCCATAAAGCTAGCAAGCAAACAGAAAACGTATGGCAGCACACTATTATACATAAAAACAATAGAACTAGGTATTAGGGATAATTTTGGAATACAGTGAAACTATACATGAAAAATGGAAGAGCTTTGCACACGTTTTTGATCAGACGTGTGTGGCGGGCCCATCTACCAACGTCACAGTGGCTTCTGCAGATGGGTACCTAACACTAACAGAACTGCCTCTCCTGGGCCTAACCTAAGCCTACAATGTTTAGGGCGGTGTAGGAACCAGGTATATTTATACTCTGCTCAGAAGCCCTGGGCAGATGGGCAGGGAGTGCTCAATCTAAAGGAGGGAGGTACCCTCCAAACACACTACGAGAAAATTTAGACTAGCACAACCAAAATCACTGGAGTACATCCATAAAGCTAGCATGCAAACTTGCAAGAGCTTCCATTTTTTATGTATAAGGCCTCATGCACACGAATGTTGTAGTGTCCCGTGTCCGTTGTTCCGTTTTCCGTGATTTTCTGCGGACACATTGACTTTCAATGGGTCCGTGGAAAACTCGGCTAATGCACCGTTTGTCATCCCAATCTGTAATTGTAGCACTTGGCATTTAATGGCACCTGCAAATGATTTCACTGCATACAGCCCCTATAACACTATGTATCCACCAACTTGCTCAGAATAAGCTCACCAGGCCATTATCAGCCTTCTACATGCCAAAGCCTAGACCAGTCAGCAGCAATGAGGTGTGGTTTAAGAGACAGTGTTGAGGTTGAGAGAAGAAGATAGGAAGAGAAAAAATATCCAAAAGTTCTACAGCTGCTCTCCTGCCACTTTCCAGGTTTCCACTGGTTTCTAAAACACAAGAATGCCAGCTTGTCGATACACCAACCTGTCCCTACCAGTCATTTCCTGTGTGTTGAGACATGACCAGGAACTAGACTAGAGACTAGCGGACTGGCCAAGCACTTGGTTGGGAACTGTAAACGATGGATGAGGTATCACATTTATTTTTTTCTTATCCCAGTCTGAGCCTTTTCCTTGCTTAACAACACCTATAGCTGTTATGTCTGACAATTTGTGTTTCATGCTTTACTGCTGAACATTCACAAGTCTACCATAATATCAGACTATATCCAATACACCAATTACACATTTAAAATTACATACATGTTACATTTGATCTAGAGCTCAAAAAGTTTGGGGTCATTTATCAAAGTGGTGTAAAGTAGAACTGGCTTAGTTGCCTATAGCAACCAATCAGAGTCCACCTTTCATTTTCCAGAAGAGCTGTCCAAAATGAAAGGGAAACTAGGCCAGTCCTACTTTACACCAGTCTGATAAATTATAAAATTACCCCAATAGTCCATATTATTTATCCGTTGGGACATTTCTATACGTTTTCTTTAGAGCATGACCAGGCAGTTGTAATACTGAAACATGCATCATCTAAAACATGCATACACATGTGATACAGGTTTCCCTTTTAAGCTGAAAAGCATTTTTTTTTATTACAGATGCCACCCTATTCATTACCAACATTCCCCGCAATAAACAGTTAAACCCCTCTAAAGAACACCCCTCTGAGAAAACCACCCTTATCCAGACCAGATTTTCAGCTCCATCATATAATATACATACTAGAAGACCACTTTTCAATGCAATTCTGGATGATTGTCTTTCCTTATAATACCAACTATAAGACCTTAGAAAGAACCTATCTTGAATTTCATTTACATACCAATTTTTTTTTTTTTACTGTATATCAATGCATAAAGAATTTTTAAACAGATGGAAAAAATACATGAAAATAGGAGTAAACATGTTAAAACTTCAGGGGGAAGTAGGGAAGTACAGTAGTAAAATGAGCCAAGCCACAAACTCAACACTCTATACACAAGTGGTCATTCCGCTGAGTACAGAGAAATTATGGTAAATAAGAATGTTACGCTCTTCTGGTAAGAGTAATCCTTGGCAGAAACATGAGAATCAAACCAGACCCAGAGTCAATCCATCATCAATTCAGAGATCGGATCTCACAAAAACATGATCTTGCACTGTAGTGTGTGACTTTTGACAGAAGGGTTGAAAGATTATATATTAGCCATCGAGAGGGCCGTAAAAAAATCTTTATCTCTTAAGGGAAGTTGACATTGACAAAAAATTATTTTGGCTTGAAGACTATTGGCTTTCACCCATTTAGCAAGGAATGGACAACTTAGAAGATCATGAATTCCCGTCTCAATTAAACTGATTCAAAGCAATAATGCACCAGAGTGGGATCTATGAACTGTTGTAAGGGGCAAGTCTAACCTTAAAGGGGTATTGCAGCCAAAAATAAAATGGTTGCGATGAGAATACAAACTGCTTGAAAAAATTAATAAAAAAATCCCTCACCAAATCCCCATGGCTGCAGGTCCAACAGCGCCTGGGTTCCTACTGTGCTATGCGTTCTGGTGAGGTCAACTGGCATATAGGAAATGGCTAGGAATGCCACTCAGTCAATAATTGGCTAAGGTATGACATTGCAAAAGCTAGTGATTGGCTGAGCGTCTTTCACAACCATTTGCTGATATGTTGGGGTGTGAGCAGGAAGTGCAGAGCAACAGAGACCTGGACATCATCAGAATGGCAAAGGCGGGGGTGGTTTACTCGAACTGAACCAGGCATTTTACTGAAATTTGTATAAAACTCCAGCGCAAGATGAGCACTGGGGCTGTTCAATACCCAGCACATGCCAGCGAGTTCTCATATTCATGAACTTGTGGCTCTTCTCACGCTCCTGCCGCTGACTGACATTTTTTTCCTACTGCAACTGGTGGGAGGGTTGGAAAGCAGGAGCTCATAAATCTGAAGTTTCCATGGCACATGCTATGTATTGAATAACTCCAACGTTCAGCTCGCATTGGAGCTGTTCAATTCAGATTTCACCAAATCGGCTGTGTGATGTAAGCGACCCAGTATTTTGATCAGGGTATTTGTCACTAGTTTATGTATGATCTCTTGTCCCCTTGCCCTTACCTTTGTCTATCAACAGTTTTGCACTGACAAAATTGTGACAGACTCCTTTTAAGGATCAAGCCAATTTCGGTGACAATGGGGTAACTTTATTTTTCCACGGATGTACGAGGACTCGTTTTTTGAAAGACAAATTGTATTTTGTAATGGCACCATTTCATGCTCCATATAATGGTACAAATATTGCATTGAGAAAGTGTAAAAAAAAAAAAAATTGTATTTTGCAAAATAACAAGTTAACTGTATTCTCTGTGTCAGTATGATTATGGCAATTCCATTTTTTTTTAGTTTGTTATGGTTTACTACTTTTAACAAAAAACTTTTTTGTGTCGCAACATTCTGACACCCATTTTTCGGTCAATCTGTTTGAGGGGTTGCTTTTTGTGGGATGAACTGTAGTTCTTATTGGTACCATTATGGGGAAAATACAACTTTTAGATTTTTTTTTCCATTCCGTTTTTTTTGTGGAGGTGAGCCAACCAAAAAACGGCAATTGTAAGGATATTGACAGGCTGCGGATTTTATGCTATGGATATGTAGGTGGAATATCCACAGCCTAATACATTAACCATATGCAATCCACAGGCTGCAGAAAAGATTTACAGAAGAAATTGATGTGCCGTGTGGATTTTGAATCTATAGCACGTCAACTTCTGCTGCAGATTTCCACCATGGATTTCGCCATCGATTCGTCAAGGATTCTCCTGTGGAACTGCACCAATATGTGTGGTGGAAAATTCACCTCATGTGCCCATATGCTAAGGTATGCTGACACAGTGAATTTTACTGGTGGAAAAGTTACAGAAATCAGAGACTAATCCTCGGACTTCTGCAATGGATTTTCTACTTGCATGTTGTGCAGCCGCACGCAGCTTTAGCCCATTCAATGGGGCTAATCTGCATGCAGATACCGTACCTGCTACAGTTAACATCAGTTACTAGGCCAATAAGTGGACATGTCCAGAAATAAGCACGGAATAACCAACAGCGTAGACTTCCGTTAACAACAATGGGAGGCAAATGCAGAATGGCTTCCAAAACATAATTCGGTCCACAAAAAACGCTATGTGAACGATCATAAGTCATGAAAAACAGCTCTCCTCCAAAAGGACGAAAATAACCTCATACTAGCCAAACCAGAAACTCACCCCAACCCCAAAACAATTAGAGACTAACTGCCCTTTAAATGGTACAAGTGAATCTACAAAACTTTGTAATATATATTATTACAGAAAAATGCTACTTTCTTCACTTACCAGACAGACTCCTCTTCCCCCCAATATCCTGCAGTGGTCAATCACTCACAGTTCACAGCTAATTTCAGCGAAGGCAGATTAGTAGTTCACTGAGAAATCAGAGCACTATATGGCCTTGTTATGAATCCTTATTGCCAAGTACAAAAGAAATAGAGATCAAAGCTTTGCCAAATACAGAAAATACTGAACTGGAACTATTTCATTGCAATTTGGCATGTAAGATCATATTCTGCAAGAACGAAGTGTTAAAGGGATTGTGTCACTTCAGCAGATGGCATTTATCATGTAGAGAAAGTTAATAGAAGGCACTACTAATGTATTGTGATTGTCCATATTGCTTCCTTTGCTGTCTGGATTAATTTTTCCATCGCATTATACACTGCTTGTTTCCATGATCATTACCACCCTGCAATCCATCAGTGGTGGTCATGCTTGCACACTATAGGAAATAGCACCAGCCTATGTGTGCTCCCATGTTCCCGGCCACCAGAGAGGCCAGCACTTTTTCCTATAGTGTGCAAGCACAACCACCGCTGCTGGATTGCAGGGCATTAGTAACCATGGAAACGAGCAGTGTATAATGCGTTGGAAAAATGGATACAGCCAGAAAAGGAAGCAATATGGATAATAACAATACATTAGTAAGTGGATTATATCAACTTTCTTTACATGATAAATGGCACTAGCTGAACTGGAACAACCCCTTTAATGCATTTAAGCTGTTTATGATCATTCACACCGTTTACGCAAAAAGTGGAAGTCAAATTAGCGTCACTCAAAGCAACTACCCCAACACATAGCACAGAAGCTGTAGTTGCCTTTAATTTTGCCATGGACACATATAGAAAGGAGACTGTTATTTGGGTGGTACAATTGGACTAAAAGTAGACTAAGTAATAGTAATGATAATAAAAGTATTGCAACCTCAGGCCAACATCTGGAAGACAGACAATTGACTATCAAATTTAAAATTGAATATTGGGTAACTTAGCAGACACTACACTATACATAGTGACAACTAAGGCTTCCCGGATGATAACGCCGTCACAGGATCATTTATTACCAGCTGCCTTTCCTGCACATCAACACTGGATTACAAATACAAGAGCGCAACCTAGTGGTCATAGCTATGCACTGTCAGAATGTAGTTGTTCGCTGCACATAAAACACAGATACATCAGCCTTAATTGAGAATTTTAAAAGACTGAGAATCTAGGGCAGGCATCCTCAAACTGCGGCCCTCCAGCTGTTGTAAAACTACAACTCCCACAATGCCCTGCTGCAGGCTGATACCTGTAGGCTGTTCGGGCATGCTGGGAGTTGTAGTTTTGCAACAGCTGGAGGGCCGCAGTTTGAGGATGCCTGATCTAGGACATTCATTAAAACACTTGAGAACCAACAATTTGATTTCATTTTCTTTCTCAGAAGCTCCAGATGAAATCGCTTTCTGAAGCGCAAACCTCAAACAGAATGTTTCATTTCTGCTGGGTTTGTAAAGATGCTCCGGTGCATCGCTCTCAGGTACAGCACTTTCAAATGCATTATGGAGAACTAGAAAATGAGGCTTTATTAGCAGTTTTGTTGAGTATATTATATACTGGCCAGAAGCATGCAATAATTGGCAACTTTTTAAGCGTCTAGCCACTGCGAGACAAGAGGCAGAGGCTTAGGGAGGCCCAACGGATTTACTATGACACTGCTATAAGTTACAGCTGGAGTGAACGCCAGCCCTTGCCAGAGATGCACCTAATTTATTAAGAGGCACCTTAATAAATAAGGATCACCCC